>NW_027527775.1:1309579-1568597 GCF_008692635.1 Crocuta crocuta
GTGGGTTCGAGCCCCGCGCCGGGCTCTGTGCTGACTGCCAGCTCAGAGCCTGGAGCCTATTTCAGACTCTGTGTCTCCCTCTCTCTCTGACCCTCCCCTGCTCATGCTGTCTCTCTCTCTCTCTCCTAGAAATAAATAAAAAATATTTTTTAAAATTTTAAAAAAAGCTGTTAACATAGGTGCAATTATGATTGGTGCTTATGTGATGAGGCTATACGTACAATGTGAGCACTGTAACACCCCTGTCCCTTACCCCATAAAAACCCTGCTCACTATTGTTCGGAGCTTCACCTTGCTGCCACTGCACAGGTTGATGGGTGAGTCCCTGCTCAAGCTTGTAAGAAAGACCCTTATGTACTTGCATCGGTGTCGGCTCCTTGGGGGTCTCAGGGGACTAGTGATTTGGGCACAACAAGGACACCTTCAGATTGAAAGTAAGGGGATGGAGAAATATCTATCATGCTACTGGAAGTCAAAAGAGAGCTGGAGTAGCTATACTTATATCAGACAAACTGGACTTTAAAGTAAAAGCATTAACAAGGGATGAAGAAGGGCATTATATAATTACAGGGTTTATCCATCAGGAAGAGCTAACAATTACAAATATCTATGCACTGAATACAGAAGCACCTAAATACATAAAACAATCACAAACAGAAACAATCTTATGGATAAAATGTGCTAATATCAGGGGGCTTTAATACTCCACTTACAGCAATGGATAGATCAACTAGACAGAAAATCACTAAAGAAACAATAGACTTGAATGACATATTGGATGAGATGGATTTGACAGATATATTTAGAACTCTACATCCTGAGGCTATGGAACACACTTTCTTCTCAAGTGCATATGGCACATTCTCCAAGACAGATCACATACTGGGCCATAAAGCAGCCCTCAATAAATATAAAAAAATCGAGATCATACCATGCACACTTTCAGATCACAAGGCTATGACACTTGAAATCAACCACAGGAAGAAGTCTGGAAAAGCTCCAAAAATACGGAGATTAAAGAAAACTCTACTAAAGAACGAATGTGCCAGTCAGGCAATTAGAGAAGAAATTTAAAAATATATGGAAAGAAATGAAAATGAATATACAATAATCCACACTCTATGGGATGCGGCAAAGGCAGTCCTAAGAGAAAAGTATATTGCACTCCAATTTTATTTCAAGAAATTAGAAAAAGCGCAAGTACAAAATCTAACAGTGAACCTAAAGGAACTAGAAGGAGAGCAACAAGAACTCCCCAAACCCACTAGGAGAAGAGAAATAATAAAAAACTCAGGGCAGAAATAAACAATATAGAATCCAAAAAAAAATGCCAACAGTTGAACAGATCAATGAAACCAAGAGTTGTTTTTTTTTAAAAATAAACAAAATTGATAAACCTCTAGCCAGGCTTCTCAAAAAGAGAGAGCACCCAAATAGACAAAATCATGAATGAAAATGGACTTATTACAACCAGTCCCTCAGAAATACAAGCAATTATCAGGGAATACTATGAAAAATTATATGCCAACAAACTGGACATCTTAGAAGAAATGGACAAATTCCTAAACACACACTCCCTACCAAAATTCACATGGGAAAAGACAGAAAATCTGAATAGACTTGTAACTAGTGAAGAAATTGAATCAGTTATCAAAAATCTCCCAGCAAATAAGAGCCCTGGGCCAGATGACAGATTCTACCAGGCATTTAAAACAGAATTAATACCCATTCTTCTCAAGCTATTCCAAAAAAATAGAAATTGAAAGAAAACTTCCAGACTCTTTCTACAAAGCCTACATCACATTGATTCCGAAGCCAGACAGAGGCTCAGAAAAAAAAGAGAACTACAGGTCAATATCCTTGATGAATACGGATTTAAAAATCCTCAACAAGATACTTGCAAATCAAATGCAACAGCACATAAAAAAAATTATCCACCATGATCAAGTCAGATTCATTCCTGGGTTATAGGGCTGGTTCAATATTAACAAATCAATCAGTGTGATACATCACATTAACAAAATAAAAGGTAAAAACCATATGATCCTGTTGATAGATCAGGGATTTTTTTGGGTTTTCTTTTTTTTTTTTTTTTTTGGGNATAGAAATTGAAAGAAAACTTCCAGACTCTTTCTACAAAGCCTACATCACATTGATTCCGAAGCCAGACAGAGGCTCAGAAAAAAAAGAGAACTACAGGTCAATATCCTTGATGAATACGGATTTAAAAATCCTCAACAAGATACTTGCAAATCAAATGCAACAGCACATAAAAAAAATTATCCACCATGATCAAGTCAGATTCATTCCTGGGTTATNAGAAGGACGGAAGGGGGTGGGGGCTGTAGGGCTGGTTCAATATTTGTATATCAATCAATGTGAAGAAAGGATAAGAACCATATGATCCTGTCAGTAGATGCAGAAAAAGCATTTGACAAATACACCATCCTTTCTTAATAAAAGCCCTCAAGAAAGTTGGGAGAGAAGGAACATACCTAAACATCAAAAATCCATGTATGAAAAGCCCACAACTAATATTATCCTCAATGGGGAAAATCTGAGAGCTTTCTTCCTGACATCAGGAACATGACAGGGATGTCCACTCTCACCACTGTTGTTTAACATAGTGCTGGAAGTGCTAGTATCAGCCATCAGACAACAAAAGGAAATCAAAGGCATCAGAATTGGCAAGGAAGAAGTCAAACTTTCACTTTTCACAGACGACATGATACTCTACATAGAAAACCCGACAGGTTCCACCAGAAGCCTACTAGAACTGATCCATGAATTCAGCAAAGTCGCAACATACAAAATCAATGTACAGAAATCGGTTGCATTTCTATACACCAATAATGAAGCAACAGAAAGAGAAATAAAAAAACTGATCCCATTCACAATTGCAGAAAAAACATAAAATACCTAGAAATAAACCTAACCAAAGAAATTAAAGATCTGTATGCTGAAAACTATAGAAAACTCATGAAGGAAATGGAAGAAGACACAAAGAAATGGAAAAACAAACCATGCTCATGGATCAGAAGAATAAATATAGTTAAAATGTCATTACCACCCAAAGCAATCTACACATTCAATGCAATCCCAATCAAAATTGCACTAGCAATCTTCTCAAAGCTAAAACAAACTATCCTAAAATTTGTATGGAACCACAAAAGACTCCAAATAGCCAAGGTAATATTGAAAAAGAAAACTAAAACAGGAGGCATCACAATCCCAGACGTTAGCCTCTACTACAAAGCTGTAATCATCAAGACAGTATGGTACTGGGACAAAAACAGACACATTGACCAATGGAATAGAGAACTTGATAACCCCCTAGCTAGACTTCACAAAATTGATAACCCCCTAGCTAGACTTCACAAAAAGACTAGATTTGGACCAACAAATGTATGACCAACTAATCTTTGACAAAGCAGGAAAGAGCATCCAACAGAAAAAAGACAGTCTCCTTAGCAAATGATGCTGGGACAACTGGACAGCAACATGCAGAAGAATGAAATTAGATCATACCAAAAAAAAAAAAACTCCAAATGGATGAAAGACCTAAATGTGAGTCAGGAAACCATCAAAACCCTAGAGGAGAAAGGAGGCAACAACCTCTTCGACCTCTGCTGCAGAAATTTCTTGCTTGACACATCTCTAAAGGCAAGGGAATTATATGCAAACATGAACTATTGGGAAGGTGAAAAGCTTCTGCCTAGCAAAGGACACAATCAACAAAACTAAAAGACAACCAATGGAATGGGAAAATATAGTTGCAAATGACATGTCAGATAAAGGGTTAGTATCCAAAATCTATAAAGAATTTACCAAACTCCACACCCAAAAAAACCAAATAATCCAGTGAAGAAATGTGAAGAAGGCATGAATAGACACTTTTCCAAGGAAGGCGCCCAGATGGCCAACAGACCCATTAAAAGATGCTCAACATCACTTATCAGGGGAATACAAATCAAAACCACACTCAAATACCACTTCACATTGGTGGGAGTGGCTAAAATTAACAACTTAGGAAACAAAAGATGCTGGCAAGGAGAAACAAGAACTGCTTGCACTGTTGGTGGGAATGCAAACTGGTATAGCTGCTCTTGTAAACAGTGTGGGGATTCCTCAAAAAATTAAAAACAGAACTACCCTAGGACCCAGCAATATTACTACTAGGATTTTACCCAAAGGGTACAGGAGTGCTGATGCAGAGGGGCATGTGTACCCCAATGTTTATAGCAGTACTTTCAACAATAGCCAAATTATGGAAATAGCCATTCAGGCTATTTCCTGAATATGCAACAAGTGATGAACAGATAACGAAGATGTGGTTTATATATACAATGGAATACTACTTGGCAATGAGAAAGAATGAAATCCTGCTATTGTAACAATGTGGATGAGAACTGGAAGGTATTATGCTAAGTGAAATAAGTCAGTCAGAAAAAGACAGATATCATATGTTTTCACTCATATGTGGATCTTGAGAAACTTAACAGAAGACCATGGGGGTAAAGAAGGGGAAAAAAATACAGAGAGGGAGGAAGGTAAACCATAAGAGACTCTTAAATACAGAGAACAAACTGAGGGTTGATGGGGGGGTGGGAGAGAGGGGAAAATGGGTGATGGGCATTGAGGAGGGCACTTGTTGGGATGAGCACTTGATGTTGTATGTAAGCGATGAACCACAGGAATCTACCCCAAAACCAAGAACACACTTTACACACTGTATGTTAGCCAATTTGACAATAAATTATATTTATAAATAAATAAATAAACTACCTCAACTCATCATGGCTTTACCTAATAGATTCCCTATTTTAAACTAAAATTTCATATCAACATGTAAAAGATGTTGATCCTCAAATATCAACTATATCATTGATTTTGTCTCCATGATTTCTGTGTCCCATTTCTTCTTAATTTAATGTAATTATTTTATCATCTTTAAACATCTTTGTATACTGATCTGAATTACCATATAAAGCTCTCAAACAATGGAGAAAAATTACCTTGACCAGAAGTTCACAACACAAGGAAGTTACACATACTCAAGGAAGCTTTACATGTAGTGATAGGAACAAAGAAAGTACTTTGGGCCACAACTCTACATTCTCTATAATACCCTTGAGGAATTAGCAGACTTCAGGTTAGAAAATACTGAGTTGTTTTTTTATTTAAAAGTCTATTGACATAACCATGGAAGGACCACTGGCACCTGGAATACAGCTTTAGAAGACAGCAAAGCGCTCAAGAGGAAGGGGGAAAAAAACTAGCCTCAAAATACTCCTTATAAATCTCAGTCTGACCCAGACTTCACATTCTAAAAGAGTGATTCTGATATTCTTCATGTGGTCATAAAATACAAAGAAAGCATAGCAGAAAAGGCAAGAAACCGATGGCATTAAAACAATGAAGGCAAATCAGTGTTTCTGATCTCTGCACCAAGTTCCACAAAATCACACAGCAAAATCACATGTCATATGACAACAATAAGTAGAACAGATTCAAACTGGAAAGAGATAATCTATGGCATTCACCCATCTCCCTTATGCCTCAGTCACTGGACGGTTACCTTTAGCAAGACAGATCACGAGAAAAAAAATTTTATAAAAAGGAGAAATTCAGTGATGATAAAAAGCCCATACAACATCAAAGCTAAAGTAAAGCCTGACTTAAACGAGAATTCACATGCCAGATGGACAAATAGAGATAATTAAGAATTGAGCAGAAAGGTTCAACTACAGAGATTGCCTAGTATTTTCCACTTTTCTGGAATAATAACTAAAAACTATTTTACAGTCAGTAGAGCCTGAGGCCTATAACACAGCAGAAATTATTATTTTTGTATCAGTTATAGGACAGTGGGTAAGAGAAGACTTTTTATTCATGGCAAAAAAAGTGTAGATACACACATAAGCAACACTACCATAAAGTAAAGATTTTTGTTTTTAACAAAATCCGTATTTATGTGATTATATTTCCTATGGTTGAGAGCAGCTGTAATTAATGGATTTCCTTCCTTCTCTTAATGCAGCCATTTGTCAATTCAAATACAGAATATTCAATCAAAACATAAATAAATAAATTCCACTGTATGATCCAACAGACTGGATGAAGGGAGGCAAGAGCTGGTATCTGAGTCCTACCTGCCATTTCTGATCATTCAGACATCAGTCCCAAGTTGAATTAGTGAGCTCTTCCCTGATAGTGATCTACAGCTCTACTCATCATTCGGTTGGTATCACTACTTGATAATCTATTTTATATACATATATATCTATGTATCTGTGTGTATATATATATGTGTATATATGTGTATGTATATACATTTTATATACATTATATATAGCATTTTATGTTATATATATAATGCTGTTATATATAACATTATTGTACTATATATTAATTATATATTATATATGACATTATAACATTATTATATATAACATTAGTATGTTACAATAACTATTGTATATATATTGCTATATATGTAACAGTAAATTTTTTTAATGTATATATATATATTTTTTTAATGTTTACTGTTCCCCCACTACCAAGAACAAATATTAGTCTATGAAAGCAAATCTCTTGTTCACTAGCTAGAATTGTGCCTGAAATATTAACAGACTATCAATAAATATTTGTTGAATACTTACAGACAAAATCAAGACATCAGAAGAATTTACTTTAGGACCCATCCAACCTTCCTTTAGATCCTCCAGTCCTTGTTCTGGATCATCATAATCCTAAGATATAACCAATATTATTTTAAGGCATCTGCTCCTGAGGGCAGCAGAATTTTAAGAAAAGTTCACCTCCTATATCCCAGGGCTCAAGAAGGCTGACTGTAGGCAGCCAGGCAGAATCACCGTTACCCTCAGAGTATCACTAACTATTAAGTGCTAAATCTTTCACTTTCCCTCTCCTTCTTCCCCAGAATTTCCCCTAACTGTGTTGCCAATGAACCTGGGTATAGCGTCAGACACAGAAGTGGGAGCACAAAAAAAGAAAAGAAAAAAATCCTTATGAAAATATGACTTATTGAATTGCATGAAGATTATAAGTTTATGTATAAACGTGTGTGTGTGTGTTTTGTGTGTGTGTGTGTGTGTGTGTGTGTGTGTGTGTGTGNTTTTTTTTTTTTAAAGAAACCTGTGAGCTAGAATTCAATCTTTTATCCTTGGGAAGTGTCTTTGAGGAAAGGGACTATTTGATTTCTTCACTGAAAAGCAGGCTTACTTGCCCTTCTTACCATTTTACTCTGTTTTTTAAAAAATAGCCTAGCACTTGAACGGAATGTGGAAGTCTATTAAATGAAACATGCAAGGGTAGGGTGCACAGGAAGATGAGAGTCTAGAGGAGGGCAGGATAATGAAAAGATCATTCAGAAAAACCATCTCTCACTCTTAGCAGTCAGGCTTCATGTGACCAGTGTACCAAGCGTGAAACATTTCCAGTTCCTCAGTGCACAGCAATAAAACCTGCCCTAAAGAGAAGTGTCAAGAACACTTTACAGATACATAGACCCTAATTCTTTAGCCCCTTCTTTTTTTAGAAGTCTTTTCATGTCTCCTTTCTCTCTCAACCCCTTCATTTTGATACTAAGCTGATTTCCCTTACCCTTTCATTTTGAATTGAAATAGTCACTTAAATATCCATAATACAGGCTCTCATTTCTCAGGTACCATTTTATTCCTAGCTGAAATATTTGCTGTTGTATAGACATGACCATACTACTTAATTTCTACATTTCATTCTATATCATGATTATAATAATAGGTGCAATCCTAGGCTAAGCAAATCTTTCTCAGAGAGCATACCTCATTCCTCTAAGGAACATAAGCCCTTCCAAGAAAATGGGATCTCATTAACTAACTTAACCAAAAACACACACACATAATGGCATTAGGCATTTCTGATGGCAAAGTGCCAATTTTGGATTCCAGATGAATCTAAGAAATAGCACATTAGCCTCTCTGCCAAATTTGAACCATATATACTACAAAATAAGATGGGAACACAGAACACAATAGCTATGACTCTTTGGATAGTATGATGATATATTTTTTGTGTCTACTTCACTGGGCCATGGAGTACCCAGATATTTATTCATCAAACATTCTTCTGGGTGCTTCTGTGAGGGTGTTTTGGGGTGAGATTAATATCTTAACTGGCAGACTGAGTAAAGCAGAGTGGCCTCCATAATGTAGGTAGGCCTCATCTATTCAGTTAAAGGCCTAAGTACAATGAAAACCAGATGCTCTCCAGAGTTAAAGTAAGTGCTCCTGCCTGATGGCCTTCACACTGGGGCACCAGCTTTTTCCTCACTTTCAGCTCTAACTGAAACATCAGGCCTTCCTGTGTCTCTAGTCTGCCAGCCTTCACACTGCAGCTACACCATTGGCTGTCCTGGGTCCCCAGCTTGCTGACTCATCCTGCAGACGGTGGCACTTGTCAGTCTCCATAATCTTGTGAGCCAATCCTTATAATAAGCTCCTTGATCTATTATTAGTATTTGTATGTGTGTATATGTATATATACGTATGTATACACAAATACATACACATATACACACACACACCCCTTATTGGTTCTATTTATCTGGAGAAAATACAATTAAAGTAAGTTATATTACAAAAGGCAAATCTTTGAATTCAGTATAGATTTTCAAAAGCTGGGGTAAATTTTACCCCGGTATTCAACACTATCACGATAAGGTTTCTGGATCCTCTTTATTTAATTTCCCCTCAAAATTCTAACAGTTTAAGATACCACATTTTTTAAGGAAACGGTAATAGTCTCTCATATAGTCAGTAGAGGAATTAACTATCATTTCTTGCCTCATAGAGTTTCAGTTGGAAAAAACCTGAAAGGCAATCTAATCTACAGTCTCAGTCTCTGGAAGGGGAAAGGAGTGCCAAGAAGAAGAATATATCTCCCATGTATACAGATCATCCGAAGTGAGGCTCTGACTCAAATTCAGTCTTCTAATTCAAATCAGAGTTGTCCTAATAGTTTGCATAGTCAGATGTTTGATACATCCAAATAAAATTTACAAACCCATCTGAACTCTACTCAGTTAAGTTTCATGAGGATAAATGCAAAGAAAAAATAAAATTACAAAGAGAAATTCTTCCTTGGAATGTTTCACAGTTTCTCCCAGCAAAGCAAAGCACATACCCTGAGCAGTTACAAGTCGTTGTCTCTGAAGTTGGTTAGAAATCTATTGAAAATATTTCATTACTGATAATGCATCAAGGCCTTTTTCAGCTTCTAGCTCACACATGTGGAGAAATTGGATTCTTGTGGGTAATGATTCATTTATTTCAACCCTTCCTTTGCCCTTTTTCATTTGGTGGGATTGATTTCCTTTCCTCATATAATTTCACTCGTCACTATTCATGACTTGTGAATTGACCCTCTCTTCTCTTTGTATTTTCCTTTATGAGCCAACTTCTATTCTTACAAACAATTGAAGTGCACGTTAATAAAAAAAAGTATTGAAGATGGCATTTATGCTAATGCTTGCTTTAGATTATGTTTTCTTACTAATATCAAGTTCTATGCTTCCAATTTACCTATGAAGAAATATCAAATTACCATTAAGACTAAAATAGATGAAAATTCCTCAGGTGTCCAACTCCTCTCATCCCACATTTGAATTTAATCTTGAGCTACCTTTTATCCCAGAGAAGGAAGAAATGGGAAATAATGGGATCTCTGCCTCCAATTTTCAAAGGTGATGCCCAAGTTGTTAAATAGACACGCATGCACATGCACACATATGCACACACATGCAATCACACATCTGTTGAGTTGCAGGAAAGTGGCCTTCAAAAATCTGACAAGCCAGAGAGATTCTGCTTTTCCTCCTAATATGAAGACTGAGTCTTCTTGGAGCTAAGCTTGGTTGAAATAACTAGTAGAGTTTGATGGTTATACAATTGCCTTATGTCCAAGTATTACTAGTGAATATTGTTTCCACCTGATGTTAAGACCTGGAAATACAAGGGCAGAGCCAGAGCAAGAAATGAAATTTCTGGGCTGAGTCAGACCCTATTGTGTATAAGTAGTGAGTCTGAGACTGTGCTCTTGCTACAGTCTTTAGGGAACAAAGAAAGCTATATTGAGAATCGTGGCTTTCGCTGTTGTGTTCATTATCTTTTTCCAACTCCACTTACTTTATCAGTTTCGTTTTTCTGGGATGGTAGTTCTAAAGTTTTTTCTGAAGTTGAAATTCCAGTTTCTGGCATGCCTATTTTCAAGCTACAATAGTTGGATAAGTTCAACATTGCAGAGAAATTATTTGGCTAAGTTGCATCTTGCAGACAAATCAGCTGTCAAAAACATAATATCCACCAAAGAAGTATTTATCTGCACACAGTCATGAAATATTTTACATTCAATGAATGGCTCAAATTTTGAAATATCTTATATGTTTTTTAAATGTTATTTTCTAAGCCTTAAGTGACTTAAGGATGTATCACTTCAAGAAGACCTGGACCATTAGAAAGAGGGAACACTGGTTTGGGTGACCTAAAAATCAGATTTGGTATATATTTACTATCATTTGGATATGTTCAAGAATCTTGAGTCTCAGTTTCCTCACTGAGGAATTTCCTCACTGACAAAATATGAAAATAGTATCTACCTTGCAGACTTTCTATAAGAAATAGAGAATTAATACAATGTCTTGCCAAAGTACTGGACACTAAAGGGAAACTGTTCATTTTTAAGAATATATTTGAAAAATTCATTAGAAGAGTCAGTGCAAGGTTTAGGATAGATAGGGTTAAAGTTACATATAGTGCCTTTCTGGAATCTGAAAAGAGTTGAAAAAGCTAGAGCTAGAACCATGGGGGATAAGAGGCATGCTTGGGTATTTAAAAACTGCAGAAGGTCAGAATTTAAAAATTCATGGCAATTTATTTGCTATATGGAAATACAAGAAAAAGAACTAAACTCTGCCCCTAGGGTCTTAATGAAATGACCAGGTGGATATAAAAATTGAGTAAAATGGGTATCTGGTCTGTTAAACAAGAAAAAATGCCAGCGACATACAATCAGTCAATATTTGCTAGACATAGTGCAAACATTAAAAATAAGATAAATTAGAAAAAGATATTTCTCCTGCCCTAATGAGAAATCCCAGAATCTGGGGAACTCTATACTGTAGCTCCTGAAACCACACCTGCCTTCCCCAGGAAGCAGGATTCCAAGTACTATTGACTCTGGTTTTGTGAGTATGTACACCATTCAAAATCCTTGCTGAAGTTTAGCCAAAACTGTAAGCAGATGAAATCAGTGAGTTAGATACTCACAACAGCATAGCCAGCATATACTTAGAAGACCATAGGGACCACTCTACTGTGGAGACAACACAGATCATTGTACAGATGATGTTCTTCAGGGCATAGCCACAATTTATGCCTGGCTTAGAGAATTTATCTTTGGATTTATCAATACAGGAGTTTTTGGAGATACTTATAAGAACAATATCATTAAAAATAATATCAGTATCTTTGAAAGTTAGAAAACAATTTTAAGACCAAATGGAAGAAGTTAATAATATTCTGTGTTAGTGAGGATATGGAAAATCAGTATTCTTGCTCATTAATATGGCAAAGGAAATTATTATAGAAGAAAAGTTGGCCTATAAACTGTGTCCAGAGTCATTTTTGTTATAAATATATATCTATTTAATTACACACACACACACACACACACACACGGACACACACACATATTTAAGTAGGCTTCATACCCAACATGGGGCTTTAACTCATAACCCTGAGACTAAGAGTTGCATGTTCTACCAACTGAGCCAGCCAGACACTCCATAAACTGTCCACGTTTTTGAACCAATAATAAAATTTAAAATTTCTTAAAGGAAATATATAGGCATACAGTATTTATATACAATACATGTTCATCTTTGCCTGACTTAAATTAACAAAAAACAAATTGGATATTTTCTGTTATCCTCTCCACCTACTGTTATTAAACTCTTTTACCTGTCTGAAATACCTTTGTATCTTCTCTTCCTTACTTTACTTGGGCTTCTCCTTTTAGACTCAGCTCATGTCTCACCTTTGCTAGGAAGCTTTTCCTGACATCCTAGAGGAGATAAGAGTTTCCTCCGCTGAATGCCCATAGACATGTCTACATTATTTTTTACCATTGTGCTTATCACATTACATTAAATCTGTTTAAATGATTTTCTTCTGTACCAAACCACAAGATCTTGAGTTACTAAAAATACCTTTTGAATTGAGCTAAAACAAACTGTAACTGAATAGGGAATACGGAAGAGACGGTTTGAGGAAAGCTGTGTTGAGATAGACAGTTGAAATATATAGAGTTTGCAGTAATAGATGAATATTCAGGTGGAGATTTAAAGAACTGTTTGGAAAACTGGCAGGTGGAAAATCACATTTGGGGATCAGGAAAGATTCCAGGACAAGAGAGTCTGCATGTGAACTCATTTGTTTAGTCGTAACACTTTCTAAAAGGATGACAATAGGAAGGAGAAAAAAATAGAAACAGAGAAAAGAAGGCAGTGGAAAGAACCACAGAAATATCTGCATTTAACCATCTGAAGGAACATGCAGTGGGTTTGAAAAGAATATGGAGAGGATGATGCTCTCAATGCCAAATCACAGTGTTCAAAGAGGAATAATCCATGCTCTCATTTCTGTTATTGTTCATAACTAGAGTATGGTTCTCAAGTTGGGGCAATTTTATCCCTCAAAAAAATCTATGAAAATACATGAAGACCTTGTTTTCTCACATCTATGGGAGTAAAAACAGAGTGAGGGGAGACATGCTACTAAAATACAGTGGCCAGAGTCAGAGATGCCATCTGTAAAATTTTCTAAAACTCCCCAAGAAAAAGTCCACAGATTGAGTGACCTAAATGACACAAACATTACCTCACAGCTCTAGAGGCTGGATATCCAGGATCAAAGTACCTCCAGAGTTTGGTTGCTCCTGAGGCCTCTCTCCTCAGATTACAGATGGTGGCCTTCTTGCTATGTATTCATTTGGCCTTGACTCTGTGTGTATAAATCCCCAGTGTCTTTCTTACCTAATCTCTTCTTATAAGGATACTAGTCAAAATGATTAAGGCTCACCTAAATAAGCTCATTGTAACTTAAATAAAGGCTCTATCACCAAGTACAGTCACATCTAAGGTACTGGGGGTTAGGGCTTCAACATGTGGATTCGAAGGGAAACATTCAGTTCATAACACTTTACCTTCTAGATATCTTAGAATTTATAACCTTCCCACAAGCAAAATATATTCACCCCACCTCAATGGCCCAAAATTCTTTTTTATTTAAATTCTAGTTGGTTAATATACATCTGTAATATTAGTTTCAAATGTACAATGTAGTGATTCAATACTTCCATACAAGATCTTGGGCTTATCACAAGTACATTCCTTAATCCCTATTACCTATTTCACCCATCCCCCCATTCACCTCCACACTGGTATCCATCAGTTTGTTCTCTCTAGTTAAGAGAGATATATAATATTATTATCTATTATTTATATCCTATATAATATGTATTTCATTATATATAGATATCTCACATCTTTATCCATTCATTTATCAATGGACCCAGGCTATTGGCATAACTTGCCTATTGTACATAATGCTGCTATAAACATTGTGGTTCAGGTATTCCTATGAATTAGTACTTTTTTATTCTTTAGTAAATACCTAGTAGTGTGATGGCTAGTTCTATTTTTAACTTTTTGAAGAAACTCCATACTATTTTCCACAATCGCTGTACCAGTTTACATTCCTACCAACAGTGCATGAGGTTCTCCTCTCTCCACATCCTCATCAAAGGCGTTGTTTCGGGTGGTGTTGATTTTAGCCATTCTGACAGGTGTGAGGTGATATCTCACTGTAGTTTTGATGTGCATTTCCCTGATAGGTGATGGTGCCCACCTTATCAAGTGTCTGTTGGCCAACCTATGTCTTTTTTGAAAAAAGAAGCCTAGTTTTTAATTGGATTATTTAATTTTGGGGTGTTGAATTTTATAAGTTCTTCATATATTTTGGATTTGTCATTTGCAAATATCTCTTCCCATTGCATATGTTGCCTTTTAGTCTTCTTGACTGTTTCCTTTGCTACACAGAAGCTTTTTACTTTGATGTGGCCCCAAAAGTTCACTTTTGTTTTTGCTTCTCTTACCTCAGGAGACATATGTATAAAGAAGTTGTTATAGCTGATGTCAAGGAAGTCACTGCTTGTATTAGAGAAATTTTATGATTTCAGGTCTCACATTTAGGTCTTTAATCCATTTTGAATTTATTTTTGTGTATAGTGTCAGATATTTTGTGTATTTTGTGTATGCCCAGTTTCATTCTTTTACATGTCACTATCTAGTTTTCCCAATACCATTTATTGAACAAACTGTATTTCCTTGGACAGTATTTCCTGCTATGCTGAAAATTAATTGACCATATAGTTGTAAGTTCATTTCTGGGTTTTCTATTCTGTTCCATTGATCTATTTGTCTATTTTCCTGCCAGCACCAGACTATATTGATCACCAAAGCTTTGTAATATAACTTGAAGTATGAAAGTCTTCAGCTGTGCTTTTCTTTTTCAAGGTTGCTTTGGCTACTGAGGGTCTTTTTTGGTTCCAAACAAAATTTAGGATTGTTTGTTCTAAACCTGTGAAAAATGCTATTGGTATTTTGATAGGGATTGCATTAAATGTATAGGATGCTTTGGGTAGCATACACATTTTAACAAGATTTGTTCTTCCAATCCATAAACATGAAATATTTTCCCATTTCTCTTTTTCATCTTCAATGTCTTTCATTAGTGTTTTATAGTTTTGTTGGTGCAGGTCTTTCATCTCCTTGGTTAGGTTTATTCTTAGGAATTTATGGGTTTTTTGTGCAATTGTAAACGAGATTTTTTTATATTTCCCTTTCTGCTGCATCAGTATTGGTGTATAGATATGTAACAGATTTCTGTACATTGATTTTGCATCCTGTTTACCAGTTCTAGTGATTTTTTAGTGGAGTCTTTCAGCTTTTCTATATAGAACATCATGTCTTCTACAAATAGCCAAAGTTTTACTTCTTCTCTGCTGATCTGAATGCCTTTTATTTCTTTTTTGTTGTTGTCTGATTGTTGTGGCTAGGATTTCTAGTACTATGTTGAATAAAAGTGGTGATAGTGGACATCCGTGTCTTATTCCTAACCACAGAAGAAAAGCTCTCAGTTTTTCCCATTAAGGATGATGGTAGCAGTAGGTTTTTCATGTGTGAACTTTATTATATTGAGGGGTGTTCCTCCAAACCCTATTCTATTGAGGGTTATTTTGTTTTGTTTGTTTTGTTTTATTGTTGTTTTATCATGAATGGATGTTGTCCTTTGTCAAATCCTTTTCTTCATCTATTGAAAGAATATGGTTCTTATCCTTTTTTAAATCCACTTGTTTATTTTTCATCCTACAAAAGCCATAACTTTATTAATAATAGAAACAGTATATATTTCAAACTAAGCTTCAGTTATTCTTTTGAAACACACAATAAAGAGCCCTTGTTTTCAGATGGTTACATTGTTAATTCCATAATAGGATTTATACTATCATTACTGTCATTTTTCAGGGCTTGGATGCCTTTTCTCTTGACACATTTGCACAAGACATGACCAATTCCGTGTCCTTACATCTACATGTGATTCATCAGCCTCTTCCTCCTCACTTTCCACTTGTACATGTGGAGTCTACATTGAGTGTCTGAGATAGCTTCACCTTGAACTGTGAATGTCTCAGCAGTTGCTAGTCATGACTGCTAAGATAAAGCCTTGTCTTCCCCCCAAACCATGGAGGTATCTGAAGCTAAGCTCTTGTAGACATATGATTTTGTGATGACAAAGGGGGTATTCTTATATTTCCAGATAGTGACCCTAATCAGAGACCCATTTGGGACATAGCCTTCGACACCTTGTTTTCTTTCAGGCTTTGTTTTGTGCTGCTGACTGGTTCTTCATCAATTTCAGCTGCTGCTGCCAGCTGGGCTTCTTGTGGCATTGCCAGCATGTATTCTTGTTCCTCAAGCTCTGGTGCTGATTCATCACTGTCAGAATGTGTTCCAGACCCTATCTCAGGCTGGAGCTGGGGTATCTCCTGCTCTATAACAAGGATGGTTTCTGTGGGTTCACTTGGCATTTTGTGCAGGGAACAAAGAATCAAGGTGACAGAAGAGAGCAAACAAGAGTGTGACCCATGCCTGTTGCCGAAGGATTATCCTTTCTTTTATTGATGTGATGTAGCACGCTGATTGATTTGTGAATATTGAATCACTCTTGCATCCCAGGAATAAATTCCTTGACCATGGTGAATTTTTTTAAATACACAGTTGGATTTTGTTTGCTAGTATTTTGTTGAGGATTTTTACAACTATGTTCATCAGGGATATTGGTCTATAGCTCTCTTTTTTTGTGGTGTCTTTACCTGATACTGGTATCATAGTAATGCCGGTCTCCTAGAATGAAATTGGAAGTTTTCCTTCCTCTTCTACTTTTTGGAATGGTTTGAGAAGAATAGGTATTAACTCTTCTTTAAATGTTTGGTAAAATTTGTCTGTGAAGCCATCTGGCCATGGACTTTTGTCTGCTGGCAGATATTTTATTACTGATTCCATTTCTTTGCTGGTTATCAGCCTGTCCACGTTTTCTATCTTCTTGTTTTGGTAATTTATGTTTCTAGGAATCTACCCATTTCATCTACATTGTCCAATTTTTTGGCATATAGTTTTTTATAGTATTTTCCTATAATTCTTTGTATTTCTTCCCTAATTTGTGATTTTATGTAGGTCCCTAATCTTTTATTTTTTAGAAGTCTGGCTAGAGGTTTATCAATTTTATTAATTTTTTTCAAAGAACCAGCTTCTGGTTTCATTCATCTGTTCAACCATTTTTTTTTTAGTTTCAATATCATTTATTTCTGCCTTAATCTGCATTTCCTTCCTTTTGCTGGCTTTAGGATTCATTTGTTCTTTTTCTAGGTCATTTAGGTGTAAAGATAGGCTTCTTTCTGTATTGCTATATACCATTTTTGTTCTGTCCTCAAGTTTTTGGACAACTGTGTTTTTATTTTCATTTGTTCCCATATTGTTAAAAAATATTTTTCTTATATTTCCTGGTTAACCCATTCATTCTTTAGTAGTGTTATTTAACTTCCATGTATTTGTGGTCTTTCCAGAGCTTTTCTTCTGGTTGACTTGTAGTTCATAGCAGTGTGGTCAAAAAAGGTGCATGGTATAACTTCTGTCTTCTATTTGTTGAGACCTGTTTTGTGACCTCATATAATATCTATTCTGGATAATATTCCATGTGGACTTTAAAAGAATGTGTATTTTGCTGTTTTAGGATGGAATGTTCTGAATATATCTGTTAAGTTCATTGGATCCAGTGTGTCATTCAAAGGCATTGTTTCCTTATTTTCTGTTTAGATAGTATGTCCATTGATATGAGTGTAGTGTTAAAGCCTCCTACTATTATTGTATTATTATAGATTAGTTCCTTTACATTTGTGTTTGCTTTATGTATTTGGGTGCTCTCATGTTGGGTGTGTAAATATTTACAATTCTCAGATCTCCCTATTGGTCTTCTTTGTATCTTGTTAAAGTCTTTAATTTTTTTAGTTAAAAAAAATTTTTATTTAAATCCAAGTTAGTTAACATGCAGTGCAATAATGGGTTCAGTAGCAGAATTTAGTGATTCGTCACTTACATATGACACACAGTGCTCATACCAAGAAGTGTGCTCCTTAGTACCCATCACCCATGTAGCCCATTTCTACTCCTGCAACCCTTAGTTTGTTCTCTGTATTTAAGAGTCCCTTAAGGTATATTTCTCTCTTTGTTTTTATCTTATTTTTCCTTCCTTTTTCCTATGTTCATCTGGTGTGTTTCTTAAGTTCTGGATATGGCCAAAATTATATGATATTCATCTTTCTCTGACTGACATATTTTGTTTAGCATAATACACTCTAGTTCCATATACAATGTTGCAAATGTCAAGTTTTCATTCTTTTTGATCCTGGGTTAATATTCCATTGTATATATATACCACATCTTCTTTATTCATCAGTCAGTGGACGTTTGGGATCTTCCCATACTTTGGCTATTGTTGATAGTGCTGTTATAAACATTGTGATGCATGTGCCCCTAAAAATCAGCATTTTTGTATCCTTTGGATAAATACCTAATAGTATACAGTTGCTGGTACAGTTGTAGGGTAGTTCTTTTTTTGACTTTTTGAGTAACATCTATATAGTTTTCTACAGAAGCTGCACCAGTTTGCATTCACACTAACAGTGCAAAAGGATCCTTTCTCTGCATCCTCACCACCATCAGGTGTTTCCTGAATTATTTTTAGTACAGTCTTTATTTTAAAGTCTAATTTATCTGACATAAGTACAGCTATTCTGGCTTTTTTATGACATCTATTTGCACAATAGATGTTTCTCCACCCCCTCACTTTCACTCTGCAGGTGCCTTTAGGTCTAAAATGAGTCTCTGTAGGCAGCGTAAGGATGAGTCTGTTTTTTTAACCATTCTGACATCTTATATCTTTTGATTGGAGCATTTAGCCGATTTATACTCACAGTAATTATTGATATGGATTACTGTCATTTTCTTACATTTTTTTTTCTGGAGATTTTCTCTGATCCTTTATTGTATTTCTTTCTCGTTTTGATGATTTTCTTTACTGATATATTTGGATTTCCTTCTCTCTATCCTCTGCATGTTTATTAGTGGTTTTAGATTATTTATTACCTTTAAGTTTATGTATGACCTCTTCTGCAAATAGCAGTCTATAATAATTTGATAGTCATTTATGTTTAAACCCATTCTGTTTGGCTTTCCTCTTGACCAACAGCCCCAAATTCTTAATCTATTCTAGTATCAACTATAAGTCATAAATCTCATCTAAATATCATCTAAATGTAATGGAGGTGAGACTCAAAGTATGATTCATCCTAAGGCAGAAATTTCTCTCCAGCTACAACCCTGAGAAACCAGGCAATATACTTCCAAAATACAATGGTGGGACAAGCGTAGGACAGATACTGTCATTCCAAAAGCCAGAAATACGAGAGAAAAAGGGACTAGGTGTCTCAATCAAGTTCAAAACCTATTAGGGAAAATTAGATTTGAAGGCTCTCAATAATTATCTGAGCACATTTTCAAATGCTTTACTTAAAAATCTCTTCAGCTAAATATCCTTTCACAAATCCTACCTTCCACATAACACGAGAACACAATTCAGCCAAGTTATTTGCCACTTCCCTCCAATGTCTAATAACATTTTCCTCATTTCCATCTGAAGTCTCACCAGAAATACCTTTAATGTCCATATTTCTACCAATAACCTCTTAAATGCAATCTAGATCTCTGCTAACATGCACCTCAAAACTCTGCCAGCCTCTGTCCACCACCTTGTTCCAAAGCCACTTACACACTTTTAGGTATTTTATAGCAGCAATCCATTTCTCAGCACCAAATTCTGTATTTTTCAGGATTCTTCAGAGGAACTGGCTCAAACAATTTTGGAAGCTTGGTAAATCCAAAATATGATGGGGTAGGCTGGCAGGTTGAAGATTTAGGGAAGATTTACAGTTCAATCCAAATGCAACCAACTAGAAAACTTCCTTCTTGTTTAGAGGTCTTTTTTTTTTTTTTTTTTGATGATTTTTTATTTATTTCTGAGAGACAGAGAGACAGCATGAGAAGGGGAGGGTCAGAGAGAGAGGGAGACACAGAATCTGAAATAGGCTTCAGGCTCTGAGCTAGCTGTCAGCACAGAGCCTGATGTGGGGATAGAACCCACGAACCGTGAGATCATGACCTGAGCCAAAGTCTGACACCCAAATGAATGAGTCCCACAGGCGTTCCTCAGTCTTTATTCTATTCAGGCCTTCACCTGATTGGTCGAGACCAAACCATATTTTAAAGGGCAATGTACTTAACTCAAAGTCCACCACTCCAAGTGTTATTCTCATACAGAAAAATTGCATTCATAGAAATATCTAGAATAACATTTGAACAAATATCTGGGTGTCATGGACCAGCTGTGCTGACACACAAAATTAAATACCACACTGTCTCATCCTGTAATGCACAAGACATTTCTCCATAACAAAAAATGAACTGGCCCAGAACATCAATAGTACTAAAGGTAATAAAGCCTGGTCTCAATTTCAGAAAAGATTATGAGGACATTATAATGAGCATTCCAAAATTAATGGCACTGATAGCAAAAAAATAAATAAAGAAGAAGAAGGAAAGAAAAAGAAAAAGGCGCCTGGGGGGCTCAGTTGGTTAAGCATCTGACTCTTGGTTTTGGCTCAGGTCATGATCTCAAGGTTCATGAGATCGAGCTCCACATCATGGTCTTCACTGACAGTGCAAAGCCTGCTTGGGATTCTCACTCTCCCTCTTTCTCTCTGCCCTTCCCCTGCTTCATTATTCTCTCTCGAAATATGTAAATAAACTTAAAACATGTTTTAAAATAATTCTTAAAAGGGAGAGGAGAAGAGAGGGTAGGGGAGAGAGAGAGAAGGAAAAAAAAAAGAAAGAAAGAAGAAAAGAATTTAGACACCCTGAAGATGAAACTGTCATATACTCTCTCTTTTAAGCCATGCTCAGGTAGGTCTCACTAGAACTCAGAGAATACCAGGTACACATAGTAAATGTCACCAACTGACAGTTAAGTAGGCCCTATAAGTCTGAAAATTAGAAGAGACATGCCACCAGTATGTTTTCTTTAGTTTCATAATATTTCATGGAAGAATCTTTTTCTTGGCAATGGGTTTATGACATACATTTTAAGACTGATTATTCAAATAATAGGCTTGGCTTATTTTTTGTTACCTATCAGCCTGAATCACTTTACAGTGGGGTTTTATTTCTTTTTTCTTTTCTTTTCTCAGAGTCTTCTGTTGCCTCAAAGCAACAAACAATAATTAGGGGCTCTTACTAGGAAAAGAGGGCACTTTGGCCAAATATGCCTATTTAAAAACCAGAATCTACTGATTTAAAAATTATTATTCTCACAAATAATAAATCAATAAGACTCATCCTTAAAAGGAGTTGGTTTGAGTTTTCTGAACTAAGAAAACTCAAAAAAAAAAATTCATACATGAATCATGGTGTTATTAGGCTTTCTCTCATAAAAGCATTGCTTTATAATTACTAAATTAAACTATGTATCTATTATTCCAAATACTTAGTCTTAATATTTTAATTTCCCGTAAAAATTTTTGTCATAGATATTTCTGGTAATTTTTTACTAGATATGAATTGATTAAGTAACCAAAATCCTTTCATTAAAAAAATTTTATGTTGCATTCTCTAAACAGCATTTCATAATTCATCTTGATCGAAGCCATAAGTAAAGCTGAAAGCACGAGGAGTCCACAGAGGTTTCACAAAGTCATCAATGAAGTACTAGTGATATAGCTCAGAAATAGCTGTAACGCTATCTGTGGTGCTTTATACTTGTAAACATGTTGTCGAAACACAGATTCTTTTCTTTTTCCTGAGTATTAAGCACTTGTTCTAAATATCTAATGGACCCTTTGAGTTCTGCAGTTCTTCCATTTCACCCACAAAGAAATTGAATGGTTGATTTTCTTTAGGGTCTAAATGCTGGCCCTAACTGAAGCCATCGTGTCTTTCTGAAATACTACAATAACCCCCAAATTCTTCCCTGAGTCATTCATATACTGAAGACAAATCCTAATTTTACAGGACATTCTTTGGGCTGGTCTGAACATTCTGTGGTCTGAACAGTGTTAGGTGATCATAACAATTTACACATTTTTTATTTAAATTAAACTTGTACAAAGTGTTTTGCTTTCCTTGCCAAATGTGAATCATGTACTTTTAGTTAAAAGAAGGAAGACACAAGAAATCTAATTGATTTAGATCAGTAGTTAAATCCTGACAGGTTATCAAGGAATTAGGGAACCAGGATAAAGAAAATTTATATACTATTGAAGGTCAAGTGATACTTGGTTTAAGCATCATTTCTAGCACTGGTTAAGGTCACTCACTTTATTTTTTATTATTTTTTTTTTTACAAATAGTTTATTGTCAAGTTGGTTTCCATATAATACCCAGTGCTCATCCCCACAAGTAAGGTCACTCAATTTAATCAACTATAAACCAGAGAAAAATTACCCTAGTTCTGAAACATAACAAAATCCAAATATATAAATGTATTGTTCCAAAGCTAACATTTGCTAAACCAATGTTTCCCATTTGGAAAGATATTGGGGTGCACCTGGGTGGCTCAGTCACTTAAGCATCCAACTTTGGCTACATCATGAGCTCATGGTTCATGAGTTCAAGCCCCCCTTTGTGCTCTGTGCTGACAGTGTAGAACCTGGAGCCTGCTTCAAGTTCTGGGTCTCCCTGTCTCTCTGCCCCACCCCGGCTCACATTCTGTCCCTCTCTCTCAAAAATTAACAAACATTAAAACAAATTAAAACATCTTTAAAGAAAAAATAAGAAGGATTTCTATCAATGCTTGTTTTCATTCACCAGATATCTAAGGCCACAGTAGTCACATTATTCAAAGAAGTATCAATTTTGACTCATTACAGAGTACAATTAAAATCTATGTATATCTTTCAGATGAATTGTGGGGTTTTTTAATAAACTTTTTATATTGGAATAATTTTATATTTAGAGAGTAGTTACAAAGATAGCACAGAGAGCTCCTATATGCCCGTCATCTACTTTCCCCTAGTATTAACATTTTATATTTCCACAGCACATCATCCAAAGCAAGAAATAGATATTGGTACTATACTAGTTTTCTAAGGCTGCTGTAACAAATTATCACAAACTTATAGCTTAAAATAACAGACATTTATTCTCTAACAGTTCTGAAGGCCAGAGAACCAACTCAAGGTGTCCCCAGGGCCACAGTCCTTCTGAAGACCTTGGTGGGGAGATTCTACTTTTTGCCTCTTTCAGCTTTTGGTGGTTGCTGGAATTTCTTGGTTTGTGGCGCCAATTTCCAGTCCCTGCCTCCATGACTGTACTGCCACCTTCTCATCTCTGTAGATCTCTATGTGCTTGTCTTATAAGAAACTTGTCACTGGATTTAAGCCACCTGGATAATCCAGAATGATCTTATCTGAGATCCTTGATTACATCTGTAAAGATACTTTTTCCAAGTAAGGTAACACCACAAATTCCAGGGATCAGGACCTGGACATATTTTTTGAGTGACCTTATATTTTTAAATTTTATTACTTAATTATTATCTACTAAACTCCAAATAGTTTTTTTTTTTCCATCAGTGCCATCTTTCTATTCCAGTAATCAATTGAGGACATTACAATGCATTCAGGTGTCCTGTCTTCCTCGGTCCATCTTGTCTGTGACAGTTCCCTAGCCTTTCCTTAATTTTTCTTGACCTGGAGAATCTTGAGGTGTACTGACCAGTTATCTCACAGAATACCCTCCAGTCTGGGTTTGCCTGAAGTTGTTGTCATGAATAGATACAGGGACAATCTCACAGGGATGAAGTGTTTTAATTGTTACATCCTATCAGGAATGCATGATATCCACATGACATCACTGCACATGAAAAATTTTATCATTCGTTTAAAGTAGTTTGTACTAGATTTTCCCAATCTGGCATTACTGTTTTTTATCATACCCTACTCTATAGAATTGAGTCACTGAGGCTAGCCTGTGCTGGGTGGGGTGTGGAATGAGGGGAATTAAAGCTGTACCTTCCGTAAAGTGAAATAGTTACATCTATTATTTGGAATTCTTCTGTAACTTCTAACTCATTCATTTATTTGTAATAATTTTTATATCAGTATAGACACGTGGATATTTCTTTTGGGTTATTATGATATAATATGACATTATCTATTTTGTTGCTTCAATTTTTCCAGCTTTGGCAACTGAAAGCTCACTCTTTCAGTTTGGCTCCTGTGTCCCTATGGCATGTCCTCAACCTTCTGGGTTTTCCTGAGAACTTCTTTACTCTCTGGTACTACATGCCCCTAACTTATCTTGTACTGGTGGCTCACTTTTCCAAGCCAAATAAAATATTAAATATCCAAGACTTTGGTTTAGTTTGTGTGGAATAATGAACGGCACTCTCCTAGTGATACCTCTTGGAACCTTAGTAAGTAAAAATAGTGGCACAGTTTCATCAAGTAGTGACTTTAAATAGTCATCCAGGTTAAAGAGTTCTATGAGATAGTAACTCTTCTCAGAACTAAAATGTTCACGACTCAAGCAGATGACAGGGCAGTCGCACTGAATTCTAGTAATAGAGTCAGCAACCTTTAGTCCCAGCATGACCTCAGCTGAGGCTGCCAATTCCCTGTTGATGCAAACTATGATGGGTTGTAGACGGGCAGCTCCCTTCCCGTTCGCTTTTAACCTATGTCAGTGTTTGTACACATACAGATTCCGCTCTCTCATAAAATCACCAATTGAATAACACATTGTTTTCATATAATAGTTTTGGCTCTTGAGACCCTAGGAAATTTTAGAGTGTAGACATAGGCCACTTACCACAGAAATGAAGTGAAACAAAGCTGCATATGGAGCCTACTGGTACATATTTAGACAGCACTATGCAGAATTCCAACCTGTGTATTTATTTATATCTCCCCTATAAAAGGGAAGCAAAGAGAAATTTCTCTGGTTATTGGTGAACTTTCTGTAAGCCAAGCTATATTTACCTAATACTACTTAGCCAGCAACACACTAAAACAGGCTAGAACTAAGGTACTATATGGCAATAAAGATTACTTCAGGAACAGAAGACATTTACATACACACACACACACACATATACATATACACACACATATATACACAGACAAATGTGACATATACATATATATACATATACTCAAAGATAAGTATATGTATAGATAGATATAAGTACACATAGAGAGAATGAATATCTTTATTATGTATGTAATACTTAATTTATATATGCTCATTTCATCACCAAATAGATGGGCAAGGTAACTATTCAACACATTATCTCCACTCTAGGGATCAGGAAGCCTGCAGTAAGAAAGTTGAATCTCTTGGTGCAATTATGGTCATTTACTTACAGAGTGCAAAGATTCAAAAATGTCTTCTCAATTGTTTTGTATTAACAATAGACATATAGAGAATCACAAAGTGTGTTATATACCTGAAATGTTCTTTAATGTTCTTTGGAAGATGTGAGGCTCATTTCAATGATAAATTTATCAACAGCTACAAAGTAGTTAAACTTCCTTTAAATGCAAGCTGTGGTTATATACCCAATGTGCTAAGGGCCTGATTAAACAGTTTTCCAACATTTAGACTGGGGTATAAAAAATATTCTAAATCCTTAAAATGTTACCTCAAGGAAACTACGTGTATTAAAGTCATGGTGGAATATATGTGTGTTGTTTCCTCTAAAAGAAGGAATCCTTTCAATAAAATGCATTTTAGCAAGATGTGCATTGTAAGATTATAAATGGAGAGACATGACATGATGTGCTCTTTTGTTTTCTGGCATGGAAATATTTTTAAATAGTATATTTTGCCTTGTTATTCCCACAAAAGCACTTAGCAACCTTTCATATTTTCAACATCGTTTCTTGACAAGACAAAGAGAAGAGTAATCTGCGGGTGGCACACCGAAATAATAATCAGAGGAGTGTCATAAGAAAGAACATCATGTCAGCCGCTAGGATGTATGACAACTATACTTCTCTAAGAGTCAGAATAAATGTCTGCGTGATTCCTTATCATACAAAGTGACCTGAGTTTTGATATCCAAATGAAGTCACTGATTCTAAAGGATAGGGCCATGCAACTAATGTAGCCAGTGTTCAAAGAGTAAAGGAAGGAGGATATTAAACAATTTATTTTGGAATTTTTTCTGCTTGTCACATTCATCTTTTATTCTTCAAGACAAATGTGATCTAAAATATCACTGAACACAAATCGTGGTTAACTCTGAAGAATTAATCTAATGCATTCTGATGTTTGGTTTGTAAGTGCAGCTAAGAAATTACTATCCCTAAGACTTAATTAAATCTAAAACTGGCATTAATTCTATTTTCTATCAGTATCAGAATTTTGGTGAATGAAAAAAAAAATTTTGGTGAATGCTGGATTCCCTGGATTTTCCAATTGTAAAAGCAACAGCATGTTAACTCTGACTCCATTTCTTATATATCTGTCATAACAGTGTTAACTTTGGCATTGTACACCTTCTTGCTTCCTTTTTACTTGAGATTTATATTTAAATGAGATTCGAGTAGACAACATATAGTTGGGTCTTTTTTTTTTATGTATTCTGATAATTTGTTTTTTTAATAGTGTAATTAGACCATTCAGATTTAAAGTGATGATTGACACAATTGGATTAATACATAACATGTTTGTAACTATTCTATTCCTTGCATTTGTGTTGTGTTTCTCTTTGTTCACCCTCTTTTATTTTTGCCTTCTCTCATTTTAATTAAGCATTTTATATGATTCTATTTTATCATCTCTCCAAGCATATCAACTATAATTTTTTTCACCTTTGAGTAAATAGCACTACACCACTTAAAGTACCTTAAAAGAGAGTATTTCTAATAGTTCCCTTGTATCCCTTAGGACACTGCTACCTGCTATGAACTCCATCATGTTCTTCCTTCCCATCCCCACCCTGCATAAATTGCCATGTTGAAGCCCTTGCCTCCAATGTGATAGTATTTGGAGATAGGGTCTTTGGGTATTACATTTAGAAGGAATCATGAGGGTGGAGGTATGATTTTATGATGAGGAAAAGAAAGGAAAAAAGCTCGCTCTCTCTCCTCCCCCTCCCCCCAGTCCCATGAATTAATTAATTAAAAGCTTTGATCAGCAGGGCTTACTTAGGTTAGAAACATAAAACAGGGGGGAAATTATTTTACCTCACTGAAAGTTGGATATACAATTACTTCTAAAATCTTAGAGACCCACTGTAGCCACTGTAATTACTGAAGCAGACAGTCCTTTCCTGTGGGAAACACATCACACATCATGACATCACGCATGACTAAATGGAGGCAGACAGAGCACCAGCCCAAATGTGAGGAGACTCAAGTATCATGCAGAAGAGTAGACTGAGAAGGAATCATGGGGATGTAGAAGGGTAATGAGTGGTGGCATCCTAAAACGAACGCAGAAGTTTCATATTGGAGGAAGTGGTAAGTGTTGGAAAGAGCCCAAGTAATATGAAGAATGAAACATACCTACTGGATTTCACAGCTAGAAGATCACTGCTGACGTTGGTGGGAGCAATTGCAGTACAAAATTCTTGGCGAAAGCCAGATTGCACGGCACTCAGGAGCGAAACTAATGTTTGTGCAGCCAGAGTGGCCTTCATCAGCTTCTCCAACATGTCATCTCACTCTGGATGAGGATCTTAATGTTCTCTTCTTTCGATTTGGTTGATTCCGTCTTAGGTCTACTGATCTCAGATTTTACTTCTTCTGCAAGGTCTTTCCTGAACACCACATGCCACCTACCATGCTGTATCTTCTTGTTACATATTCTCACAGCACCTATTACAGATTTTAGTTCTATGTCTGAATATTTGAATAACACCTGCCTCCCCTTGCTACTTCTAGATGAACACCTCTTACAAGGGCGCTGCTAGCACCTAGTGACACTTCCGGTGTGTGATTTTTTTACTCAACTGGTAACTATGCCCCATATAAGACTAAAAATTCATCAAATTTATTCATTCATTTTGTTTCTCTGCAGTGCCTTGCATATGTGAGTGCTCAGTAAAAACATTAGTTAATTAAGTTGCAAAACAAAGCTCATAGAAAATATCTAAGTTATATACCATCTACAGTCTGCCCCCCAACACTGTATCTTTGCTTTGTTCACTACTGTAGCACCTTTGCCTAGAAAGATGCCTAGCACAGAATAAATACACAACAAATTTTGTGGTTGTTGCTGTTGTTGAAATTATAAATAAATGACTGAAAGAATTAAAATTATGATTTGTAGTCCAATCTGTACCTTGAGATAATAAATTTACAAGGCAAATTTCAAAATAATAAAAAAGCAACAGCTTCTATGATGACTCTGCAAGGCAAAGAATCCTGACTCTTACTGTAACCAGTACCATGAGGAAGAAAATAAAGAGGTACTTTCAGAAATCAAGGTGGCATATCAAGTATCTTCCTAATAAGCTTAAATTCAAAAGGTTATGAATAATAAATGCAAGACTTGTGCATAACCAAGGACACATATGAAAGAAAATGAGCATGACCTCAGACATATTAAAGCCAGAATAAAGGTGAAATATAAACATTAAAAAGTAAACAGAGAAAGATTTTAGGTTAGATATCAACTATAGGAAACATGAAATAAGCAGAACTTAACATCAGCCACAAAAAAAAGAAAACACAAATTAAAAGTCCAGTATGATTATTCCGTGCCTACACAAATGGCTAAAAGGATAAGAATGAAAGAGCAGGCACTGACGAAGACATGAATCTACAGCTCTTATTACTGCTGCTGGGAATTCAATAGGGTACAACCACTATGGAAAACACTTGGTAGTTTCTTATGAAGTTATACATAAACTTACATTATAATACAATTCCAGTTCTAGGTATTTATACAAGAGAAATGAAAATGTGTGTCTACAAAAGACTTGTAGTTGAATGATCACAGTTTTATTTATTATGGGCAAAACTGGCAACAGCTCAAATATTCATCAATAGGTCAAGAGATAAACAAATTATGGTCCATAATGGAATGCTTCTCAAAAAATAAAATAGAAATGTATTACATAAACATTCCACAACATGGATGAGCCTCAAAAATATTGAAGTGAAAGAAGCCAGAATAAAAGATACATATACCTAATTCCATTTATATGAACTTCTAAAACAGGCAAAACTAAATTATAGTGCTAGAAATTAGATCAGGGGTTGCCTGGGGTGGGTTATGATTCAATATATACTTTAAATTTATAAACTTATTTATCATTAGGAAAGGACATAAGGAAATGTTTTTGCAATGATGGAAATGTTCTGTATCTAATATGTAGTAGCGGTTACCTGTGTATATACATTGGTCAAAACCACTACACTGCATTTTTAAAATTAATGTACTAATTTTACCATATGTAGACTGTACCCAAATGCATTTTATTAAAAATCTGAAATCATACATTAACAGAATAAAAAGGAGATAAACTAGGAATCTTCAACTTCTATTTTGTCTCCATACTTAAATATTATGGGACATTTAGTAGATTTAACACAGATAGTAAAGATTCAAGATCATATGTGGTAAGAAGATTATACAGTAGCATCTGGTGCTTCTAAATTCAAGAAATTATACCCCATGCATTTTGATCAATGTCCTTCACTGCCAGCTCAGAATCCACTCCAACAGATTAAGTTGTGCTATACACTGAACTGTGTACCTTCCCAAATTCATATGAGGGAGTGCTAACCCTCAATGTCACCAAATTTGGAGATGTGCCTTTTCAGAAGTAATTAAGATCATGAAAGGAGGGTCCTGATCCAATTGGACCGTCCTTCAAAGGAGAGACACCAGACAGCTTGCTCCTTCTCTGCCATGTGAGGGCACACCAAGAAGGCAGTCAGTTGCAAGCCAGAAAGAGTGCCCACCAGAAACTGACCCTGTTGGACCTTGATTCTGGACATCTAGCCTTTGGAACTATGAGAAAATAAATTTCTGTTGCTTAAGCCATCTGGTCTACGGTTTTGTTATGGCCACTTGAGCAGACTAACACAAACTGAAATTGCTCTATCATAGGGTAATATAAAACTTCTAGAATCTCTGGGACAGCAAGTAAACAAGTTTTGGTCACCATTCAGGGATCTGAGACCTGAACCTCTAACCGGAGCATTCCAGAAGAACCAAGTATCTCCAACACACTGTTGCAAGAGCCACCTTTCCCCACATGGCCACTGCCTCAGTTTCCTCTTTTCATTCTTCCAACTCTTCTGTGGTGTGTCTGTATTGCAGAATGTAGGCAGGCCAATCCACAAAATCCACCCCACCAGCATGCCCAGATCCCTGTTGGTAAGGCCTCTGAGCTGCCTGTGGGACAATTCAATGAGTTCTTCAAGAAAAGTTGAAGAAAAATGGAAAATATTCTATAGGCAAAAAAGGGGACCAAGGAATCAGAGGCCAGGCGAGTGAGCTTGATGTTCCTTTGCCAAATTTCAAAGAACCTTAAGAAAGGATCATCTTTGAGGCTTTAATGGAAAAAAGTCATAATTACTGAAGGCAACACAATTTTATTATGAGCTAGGTTTCTCAGACTGGTATAACTGGCTGATCTCAGAAAAACATTCAAAAGTGTCCCATACTATAACTTGAACAAGATTAATAAATTTGAGAAACATTCCTAGAGTAACTGATTAATGGATTACACCCTGAAAGGAAATTCCTAGATGCCTGCCATTTGAAACATTTTTTAAATATAAACACACAACACACACACACACACACATACACACACTCACTAGCTTATCAGATATGCAAATGGTATAGTATTGAGATGTGGGTCAACAGACATGGCCTTTGACATCATATCTGCATTTTTTCTGCTGCTTCAACTAGCGTACTTCACTTTTGCTTCACAGCCCCCTATCACCTGCCTTGAAACTTGTTAAGAGCACTGGGCTGGGATGAAAAGATCACTTCCACAATTTCTGTTTGACCTTGACAATTCATTCCACCTCTCTGGGTCTCTGGTTTATCATCATTTCTAAGGCCCATCTCAGATATTAATCCCCATGAGTCTTCAGAAGCCTTTTGGGTTTGGCAGCACTTTGGTCCTTGGGGGGATGGGGGGGAGGAGTCTTTAATCTGCTCTTAGCTAGGTGTTTTATGAGACTATCCTATCGGTATGTCACTCAGCATTTAGAACAATTGGTTACAAAGGACAAATAAAGCATCTTTTTTGAAACACCTTTGTCCAAGACCCCAGTTCACAGCACTGTGTCTCAAAGAGTGACTTAAAAACAAAATCATCTCTGACGAACATAGATGCAAAAATCTTCAACAAAATACTAGCAAACCAAATCCAAAACACATTTAAAAAAATCATTCACCACCATCAAGTGGGATTTATGCCTGGGTTACAAGGGTGGTTCAATATTTGCAAATCAGTCAACATAACACATCACATCAATAAAAGAAAGGATAAGAACCATATGATTATTTCAGTAGATGCAGAAAAAAGCATTTGTCAAAGTACAACATCCATTTTCATGATAAAAATTCTCAACAGGTAGGTTTAGCAAGAAAACATACCTCAATGGAATAAAGGCAATCAACAACACAAGAAACAACAGGTATTTCCAAGGATGTGAAGGAAAAAGAACACTCATGCACTGTTGGTGGGACTATAAACTGGTGCAGCCACTGTGGAAAACAGTATGGAGGTTTTTCAAAAAGGTAAAAATAGAACTACCCTACAATCTAGCAGTTGCACTGATGGGTATTTACCCAAATAATAGAAAAACACTATTTCAAAGGGATACATGAGCCCTTATGTTAATTGAAGCAATATTTGTAATAGTCAAGTTATGGCAGCAGCCCAAAGGTCCACTGGTTAATGAATGGATAAAGAAGACATAGCACATAAATACACACACACACACACACACACACACACACGCACACTAGAATAGAATATTATTCAGTCATCAAAAAGAATGAAATCTTGACATTTGCAATGACAAGGATCGACCTACAGACTATTATGCTAAGTGAAACAAATCAGGGAAAGACAAATACCATACGATTTCATTTGTATATGAAATTTAAGAAACAAAATAAACAAGAGGAAAAAAGAGAGAAAAATCAAGAAATAGATTCTGAACTGTAGAGAATGAACTGAAGGTTGCCAGAGGGAGGTGGGTGGAGGATGGGGGAAGTAAGTGAAGGGGATTAAGAAGTGCCCTGTGTGTTGAGCACCAGGTGCTGTATCTATCCATTCAATCACTGTACTGTACACCTGAAGCTAATGATAACATTATACATTAGCTGGAATTAAAAAAAAAAAAAACTTAAAAAAATAAAGTCAAACAAACGTGGGGGAAGGAGAAAGAATGAGGTAGATTGTGAATTGTGTCTGAAATCCTGTAGTGATTAGCCTATTCCTGGAAGTTTTTAACAACACGGATGGTCTTTAAGGTATGTTGTGTGTTCTAATCTCTCCATTTGAAACCCCAGAGAAGGCTTATGCTGAACTAAGTCTAACAACAGTGGAAGACAGTCTGGAAATCTGTCAACATGTGTCCAGGGTGGGCCTAAGGAAGGATCACCAGCCACAATCCTCATCACAGTAAGAGCTGCCTTGGTATTTAACAAAAGGGCATACTCCTCTGACATTTGGGGTCTTCTGCAGTGAAATCAGTTGACTATTTTTATCATTTTATTTTACAGCTTTCAGAAAAATGAACTTAGCTGTGACATGGGATTTTAAAAGAGTCAAAGCAGTAAATCACATGGAAAGGGACAGTAGGCTCGAATCCTTTACATCTTGGTATTATATGTACAAAAACAATTAGAAAATTTTACTAGGTGGTGGCAGGAAGTGAGAATGGCATTATTATTCTTTTAGCTTCTGTTTAAAATCTTGAGGTGCTGATGAACACAATTCCTTTTAATCATCTGTGTAAGAGCACAGTCATGCTAGTTCAAAGCTAATAAGCCCCTACAGTCTAGCATCACTTGTTCACATAATGCATTTTTCTTGGGCTCATTGTGAAAATATTGATAAGCCTTCTTGTATAACCCAGCAGAGCCAGAGAGTAAGAAAATGAATCAGAACAAATAGCAATGCTGAATCTTCAACTTCATTCCCAACATGAAAAATAATCTACACACTTTTTATGTATCTGTATACTTTCTGATAAAACACTTTATAAGGTAAATTCATAAGTAATGATCCCTGCACAAAGGCTGACAATACCCTTCCTTAAAGCCATCTGACTTCTCATATTTGCAGAAGGAAGAAATGATTGATGTTATTAAGAGAATTTCTCTATTTGATGTGCAGTGTTTGTAAAGAACCCTGACTCATTTTTCTCTATGCTCACAGGACCTTTTCCCACCAACACGTGAGTCAGTGGGAGCTGAGAACTCACCCTGAACACCAAATATGTTCTCTGATCAAGTGTAAAATAATGGACCTTCAAATCCTTTTCCCCAGAATGTTGCACATTTTGATCTAAGATCAGTTCTTACTGAAGCATTCTAAAACTGCCAATTCCCTTGCTGCATTACCTGTTCTTCATATTCTGCTGAGGCCAAATGTGTCAAATGCACAGATTGCTCTGCCAGAGACAGTCAGATTTTGTCAAACCAAGAAAATTAAACCCAGGCCCTGTCATAAAAACACAGCTTATGAGTCTGCCGGATGCACCAGCAAAACTGGACTCACTAACAGCTGCGCTCCCTCCTGGCATTTCGACACTGGCCAAATGTTGATTCAAAGCATAACCAAATCTGAAATCTCTCGAGCAACCTCTGTTTCGGCTGACATAGCCAAGTGCTTTTGGGTAAGTGGTGTTTGTCAACCCCCAGGCTGAACTGCTGACCATAAAACATGAGATAATGAACAAAAATTAGCTCCAGAAGAAAAGTTTTCAGTTGTCTGAACTTGTCTTTTCCTGTTTTTCTAGCCCTTGGGAAAAATAGGAATTCTTTACTTCATCCTTCCTCATGTTTTAGTATTTTAGGAGAGTTTATATTCTCTAAATTGGTTTGGTTTTCATTTAAGATTAGAATTCTAGTTTGATTACCATTAATAGTGTGATTCTACCAGTTAATTTATGATGATTAAGAATTCCCTAATGAACAAAATTGTCAATGATTAGATACATAAGAACACAGTCAGGTATTAAGGGGAGATGTACTGTCTGGGGCACTTCCTTCTGGGGTATTTCTGGCCTGCCTTCATCCTGGGGTATCTAATGTCTGTCTGATATCCTCTGGGGTTTAGGGATGAACTGTGAGGGGATTCTAAAGTCTCTACATAAATCTGGGAGTTCTTCATCTCCTCTACATAAATATTCGAAAGAACAGATGGCTTGAAAATTATCGCATCACAAAGTAAGACAGACATAGGAATGACCTTTCTTGCTCAATTACTAATCATCATCCGATGCCAGCTAATTTGAAAGTAGTCATAACTCAATTTCCAGACAAATTATACACTGCCAGAAAAATAACACCTACACTGACACTCCTATATATAAGACAAAACTGGGTTTTTTTTAAAAGAAAAATTGGCCAAATTTTAAAAGTATCATTTAAACCAATTCTACCTGTGCTTACCTTTTGTTTTCAACCAAAAAGTTAATTATGACTCAATCTTCCAGAGTAATGAAAAAATTGTGTTCACAACAATTATTTTGATCTTGATGGTTTTAATGTATCAACCCCAACCCCTACTTCCAGTGTTACTTACTCATTAAGCAATCAACTACTGGGACTGATAAAGAATGATTCCTACAGCCTGAATTTATTGCTTGTTATAATTTGCTGGAATTTAGTATAAACACATATATACACATTTCAAATTAAACAGCTATAAAGTGATTGTAGAATTGGAAATATAAAATTTAAAAAAGCACACTACTTCAAATATCTCTCAGAGCTCATTCTTCCAAGAATACTTCTCTTTAACTAATTGGCTAAGGGCTTATTTAAGCCATTTCTTTAAATCCCAAGGCAGAGAGGCAACAATCTATGTTTCATTTATTTTCCCCATACAAAAGTGGATTTGAACTGAAATTTTAAAGGTGAAAGGAGGCTATCAAATCTATCCTGTGACAATTCACAATTAACATAAATTACGTGAATGCTACAGAACTTGTGGGCTTGGCTGTTACTCCGTATAGTGTTTGTTCATTTCCGTTTGCTGATGCTTACCTTGTTTCTAATCTTTAAGTAATTTACTCTCATCTTTTTCATCTTTTTCAGCCTGTTGAAGTAAAACAAAAAGCCTATTCTAAAATCTTATCTGTTCTGTAACTAAATCTATCCAGCTACTGAATGGTGTCTCTTTTTCTCTATGCTTTGCCTTATAATTCTCTCAAGGCATCTAGATAACTATTTGTTTGACCTTGAAGGTTTGACTTTTATTTGTTATGAGCCTATGAATTCAAGATCTAAAAAGATGGTCATTACCCCCATAGTATATTCAACCACATTACAGAAACAGAAGTGGTAAGTATAATGCACGGAAAGTTATGGATTTTCTACTTAAGGTGCCCAAACACCACCACGCAAAGCACTTGAAGGGAGAAGAACCTTGAAGTGGTCATGGATGCAAAGAAAATATGTGAATATAAGTTCTGATCTATGGAAGCCAAAGGAACTAGCAAGGACATAGCCTGATTTTATGGCTTAAGCATTTAAGGTATGGAAGATAAAGCAGAGCTGTAATTTGGAGCCACTGCAAAGCGTACCTTCCCTAATATCTGGCATCTTAACTTCCTTCCTTTGGAAACACTTTCTGTAACTGAGGATTTGTTGTTTTTATATGTTATTGTCAATTACATAGATTGCCTACTAACTTCCAAGGAAAAGGATCCAACCTATTTTATTTTTTTAATTTTTAGTTACATAGCTGTTAAAGAGGTAACACCCTGGTTTTCATTCTGTGGTATACTTAACAGAGTATATAATCAAAATATTCACGTTAAAAATTCTGTCAACAAATGGAATTCCAATCACTCCAGGCAATTTGGGTGTTGTTCTGCTGAGTTTTTAAATATTTCTTTTAGTAGCCGAGTCTTTTCTTCATTTGGAATCACACACAGGAGTATAGTATATAGAACGAATTACAATAGGGTCAGGCCCCAGAGCACCCTATTCTCCTCTAGGTCTTGTAATGGACCACCTACACACACACACACACACACACACACACACACACACACACACACAGGCCATGATTCCTAAGGAGGTCCAAAACACCTATTTTGAAAATAACCCTACTAAATGGCCTCTAAAGACCTCTTCTAACCACTCATTAAGTGATTTTTTACTAAAAAGTCATTTTTAAAGAAGTCTAATCGGAGAGTACTTTTCAAGTGTTATTTTGTTATCTCCAACTTTATTTTGTTCTCTGAAAGCACTATCGCAATGGTCTGCAGTCTGGAGTCAGGCTTTCTAATTTTTAAATGTGGGCTGTGCCACTTACTAATTGGAAGACCTTGAGGAAGTCACTTGACTTCTCTGAGCCTGTGTGTCCACATCTATACAGTGGCATAATAAATATAACTACCTTCTTGGGTTCTTAAGTTTTAAATGAGTTAATCCATAAGGAGCCATTAAAACAGTGTCTGGCCTATATATGCTAAGCATTTAATATGTGTAAGCCACTATCGCTCAGTTGAATAAATCAGGTACCCACAAATGAACAAGGCACAAACAAGGCACAAAGCTTTTCAGGAGACAAAGTCAGTAATACATAGTCCTAGCCCCCAAGGAATTTATAAGAGCCTTAGATAAACACCCATCCAAGCCCTTAAGAAGAGTTTCTAAGATTTATAGGGATCCAGATATCCAAAACATTCTCTGTTCCACTTGAACCTAACTAGAAAACAAGAGGCAGATGCAAGCCACTAACTATGATCCAAGTTCCCATCTCATTATTAATAATGGGAGACAAGGGCCCAACTGCTATTAGGCAGTAGACTCTCTGACTCACAATAATGTGGAGTGGGAAACTTCTGCACTCCTCCACGAGCCTACAACAGGGCCTGCGTGAGCCCAGGCAGAGAGGCTGCCTGGGCAGGTGCACCAAAGCACAGCATAAGAAATAAAAGGACAAAGAAGTCCTGCCTGAAAAGTGAGTCTCAGCTCATGAGACTGCAGAATGATACCATCACTTTGGAAGACAGTTTGGTGGTTTCTTACTAAACTAAGTATACTATGACCATACAAGTCATCAATCACCTCCCTTAGAATTTAGCCAAAAGTGTAAAAATTTTATGTCCATACAAAAACCTGCACACAGATGTCTGTAGCAGCTTTTTTCATAGTTTCCAAACCCTGGAAGCAGCCAAGATGCCCTTTAGTAGGTTAATGGATAAACAAACTGTTGTACAACCAAATAATGGAATATTATTTGGCACTAAAAGGAAATGAGCTATCAAGCCATGAAAAAACATGGAGGTACTTTAAATTTATATTACTAAGCGAATGAAAGCTACATACTGTACAATTCCAACTATGACATTCTAAAGTGGCAAAACTATAAACACAATAAAAAATGTTATCAATGGTTGTGTCCTGAAAAAAGAGGCATCATTGTGTACAATGGGTGTATGTCATGAGGAACTGTCAAGCCAAATTACCAATAATGCCTCCTACAAGAAATGGAGCAAAGGGGATAGAAAAACCTTCTCAACATTTCCACTACAGACTGAAGGTAATGGCAAAAAGTCATTTCCCTACAACTGTAAGTATACAAGCAGGAAAAAGTTCGAAGATGGTTTAAAATAACAGTATCACATTTTTTTTCTGTTTATCCTATCTAGTTTAGCTTATTCACAGGCAATATTATGTATAGTTTACGACTTTTCCTCAATTCTAATGATAGGAACAATGATTTCCAAATTCTGGAAGTTTCTCAAGAAGGGTGAAAACTTTCTTTCCAATTCCAGTTGAGAAATGGGTGAGAGAAACACAGCTTTTCTCTAAGAAAGCAGAAAAGTCTAAGAATAACTCAACTGGACAAGAAACTCTCTTGAGTTTGTTTGTTTTTTCTCAAATCATCTTGTCAGTGGGAGAGTTAGACTTCTGTGTTTCTGCTGTCACAGGGGAATGGCATGCATGGCCCCTAGGCCAGGTACGTCTTCTTAAATGTAGTCACCAGTCTAGATCACTCAGTACACAAACAGAGTTTGATCTCCATCTATATAATTTATCCTTCCTCTTCCATCTTTCAAATTTCAGATAATTTATACAGAATATGACACAGTACATTTAAGAACAGCTTTCCAAGGATCCACCTTCGTTTTAAGACACATTCCAATGTAAAAAGTTCACATGTGAAACAAGAGGAGTCTAGAAAATACATAAATTTGGAAAATAACAGCCATATATGTTAATTTATTTCCCAGCAATTAAATATCTAATTAGTAAGTAGGTGTAAATATTATGTGAAGAAAGGTTATATTTGAATTGTATTACAAGATATTACTGTAACAACAGAAGCTTCCTCTAGTGAATTCAGATGGTTTTCAGAATTATCTTTCTCCTAGGGGCACCTGGGTAGCTCAGTCAGTTGAGTGTTCGACTTTGGCTCTAGTCATGATCTCACACTTCGTGAATTCAAGACCCACATTGGGCTTGCTGCTGTCAGCCCGTCAGCACAGAGCCCACTTTGGATCCTCCGTCCCCCTCCCTTACCCCTTCTCCACTTGTGCTCTCTCAAAAATAAATATCTTTAAAAGAATTTTAAAAAATAATTATCTTCTTCTTAGCAACAACATACATGACTAAAACATGGAGCAGCGTTGCACCATTCCTTCTGAGCTAACACAACACTGCCTATCAAGGTCTTGGTCTTTCTCACTGTGTTCATTTTTGCCATCCCAGTGTACTGAGAACCCAGTATCTTGTTGCAGACATGAAGTTGATACAGATAAGGTAAGAAAGGAAGCACATGCAGTCCTGGAACTATGGAGAAAAGGTAGAATTGGGTTAGGACCAAACCCTGAAATCATGGAAGACTAAAAGATATGGCCATGAGACAGAAAAAAAAAAAAAAGCCTCAATAGAGGTGCCTGGGTAGCTCAATTGATTAAGCATCCAACTCTTGATTTCTGCTCAGGTCATGACCTCATCATTGATGAGTTTGAGCGCAGAGTCATATTCTATGCAGATGGTGTGAAGCCTGCTTGGGACTCTCTTCCTCTCTCTCTCTGCCCCTACCCACCCCCCACCGTGCTCGCTCACTCACTCTTTCTCTCTTTCTGTCTCTCTAAATAAAGAAAGAAACTCTTTTTTTTTTTTAAAGCCTCGGGGGTGCCTGGGTGGCTCAGTCTGTTAAGCATCTGACTTCAGANGGCCCCTACCCACCCCCCACCGTGCTCGCTCACTCACTCTTTCTTTCTGTCTCTCTAAATAAAGAAAGAAACTTTTTTTTTTTTTTTTAAAGCCTCGGGGGTGCCTGGGTGGCTCAGTCTGTTAAGCATCTGACTTCAGATCAAGCTGTGTCTCACAGTATGTGAGTTTGAGTCCCGTATCGGCTCTGTGCTGACAGTGTAGAGCCTGCTTGGGCTTCTCTCTCTCCTCTCTCTGTTCCTCCCCCACTGTGCTCTCTTTCTCTCTAAATAAATAAATGTAAAAATATTTTAAAGCCTCAATCATTTGCAGCCCACATTTTTCCAATTTTCAATGCCACACAAAGGGTAACTGCAAAGTCTTTGTATCATGGCTAGATGGGAAGAAAAGGCTCTAGTGGAGTGAGGGTTACAGATTTATCTTGCAGGAAGAGTTTTAACAGCCTAGAAGGCTGCTAGTATTATATAATGATACATTTTTAAGGACCTATTCATTTAAAACCTAAATTTGTATCCCTTGGAACATGATTTAAAATAGCTAACAATTATAATTAGCTTCAGGAACAAACAAACAAACACAGAATAATATATAAATGTTGCCAATTAATGACCCCATAACAAACAGCCTGAAGTTGAATAAATAACCCTTTAGGCTGAGCCCTGAAGTAGTAACACTGGCAAAATTAATGAATCTTTTATACACCCTAGTAAATAATAGACTTTAGATGTGACAGGTGTATGTTCCAAAAACAAGCAGAAATCCAAATATTATAAGGCTCTCTATCCCTCTTCGTTGATATTATATCAGCTAGGGGGCTATTTTCCCAGCAAAGGTAACAGCATGTCTTTTGACTGATGACTTGAACCTTTTCAAAATTATTTGTATTCATCAGGGACTCACAATAATTGTTTTAAGCTAACACTACCCACCACCTCAGAAAAAAGAAAAGGTAACGAGGAGGCCAAAGATGGGTAACTTGCTTGTTGAGGGTTTGTGCTCCACAGTCAGGTCTGATTGGAATCTCTACTCTGACTTGCATAACTGTAGGTCCTGAGATGACTTACTGTCTCTCTCTGCCTCAGTTGTCTCATCTGTGAAGTGGATAAAATAATAGTACCCACCTCATCAGTTCCTGTGAGGGTCAGTCCATGAAGGTAATGACCTGCGAATAATTCCTGACACATATCAAAAAGTCAGTAAATATAGCATTAGTAATATTATTGGCATGAGTATTAGATTTACCATACCCTTTGTTGAGCTAAAGAAGAAATGAAAGAGAAAATATTATTCTGTCTATATATTTTTATTGATTAATTTAAATTCAAGTTAGTTAGCATACAGTGCAATATTAGCTTCAGGAGTAGACCAGTGACTTCAGGACCTCAGGACCTCAGGACTACATCGTTTACAGCTGTATATAGTAAGCAACATTAAATAAGCAACCTACTAATCCTGATGTGTTAGTCAGACGTGTCTAGTGGCATCTTGATCATACTGAAACATTCTCATTTTTAGCCATTATGTCCTTCAATGATGTGATCAAGGAGGCCTCATTTACAAACCACACCAAGAAGCTTTTATCAAAAGACCCTGGTTTTGGAAGTATATTTATTTTCCTGGCCTTTCCCAAAGCACAGGTTTCTCTGCTCAACAGTAACATAGTTGCTCTTTGGATTATTTCCATGTACACTTTGACTGTGGCCTTCATTCCTTGTCAGGTTTGCTAGTGCAGTTCTTACTAATCCCTGTGAGTGCCTCCTTTGACAAAGAATAGAGTCTGGGCCACTAACCCAGTCAAGGGCATTGGGCCACATTTGAGAGATTTTTTTGCTCATACACCTTTGATCCCAAGCAATACTTCTTATCTGACAGTTCACTGAGAATTTAATACATATGAAGCGAAGTTCAACCTGGCTGCCCAGAAAATTATTCCCTACCCCAACGATTCTGGTCGATCCCAGGAAAGCCGGTAACCTGTCAAGAGTGGGAACTAAAAAACATATTCTCCTTACAGATGGGGGCTCAAGCATGCTTCTTTTTCTAGATTCTATGTGCAATAAAAAAAAAAAAACAAACAGAATAACACTGTCCTGAACTAGCCTGTAATGTTATACCCAGATCGCAGTATCCTCAATGACCAGAGACCATCGGGGAGACCGAGTCACACATGCAAAGGCAAAGGGCTTTATTACGGGCTCGAGCTCGGGCTCCCAGACCTCACCAACGCAGTGGATCCGTGCTGAGAGCCCCGAGCAAAGGCAGAGTAGGGTTTTTATGGGGTTTGTGACGGGGGAGTTACAGAAGTTGTGGCAGGGGAACAGTGATCCAATCATAATTATTCAACATTATTGACAGTGGGTTTAACCATACACATTGTCTAGAGTATTCGTTACTTTTGGCGAGATCCAATTACAACATTTAGAGTACCTTTAAATTCAACCAATCACAGAGAGAGCCTAGGGTCTTGTCCGGTGACTAACGGGTTAACTTTAACATTAGGTAACAGGGTCCTATCTATAGTTTCTATCTCCAGGCCTCTCCCTTAGTAATGTGGAGGGTGATCACTGGCCTTTCCTGATTGGGTGTTGCAAGGGTGGTTTCTCCTGCCTTGGGCAATGTGTCACTGCCTGATAGTTTCTGGGAAGCTGGAACTCAGGCCTTCTAGTTTAGAGGGGAAACTTAAAGCCTGTCATGGAGTCAGTTTGGTTTAGACGTTTAGACTTGTGTCCTTACAGTAATCCCTGTTACTGTCTTTATGCTATACGGCCTCTTCACTCGAAACTTGACTAGATTCATCTCCTGTCTTTTGCAAGTAATTGGATAAAAAATAGACTGAGCTGGAATTGGTTGGTCCAGATCTGGGAGGTCTACTTGAGTATGAAGCCTCCCCTCATTAACAAGCAGTCAGTAACCATTAGATACACTACTAGCCCAATTACTTATTCAGAAATTGAATGCTTAGTATCTGATGGGCAATGCCAAGAAGGCTGGAGATAGAGTAGTAAATAAAAAGCAATTTTAGCTTTCTAATGAGGTGTGCCTTCACAAACGGGGCCTTAAGGGGTGCCTGGTGGCTCAGTTGGTTAAGCGTCTGACTTTGGCTCAGGTCATGATCTCGTTCAAGAACTTAAGGGTTCTTAAGTTCAAGACCTGCATCGGGCTCTTTGCCGACAGCTCACATCTTGGAGACTGTCTCATATTCCTGTGTCTCCCTCCCTCTCTGCCCCTCCCTCATCATGCTCCGTCTTTCAAATACGAATAAATTTTCTAAAAAAAAAATTTTAAAGAATACAATTTTATGTACCTGATGCTTAAGTTTTTAAAAATTTTTGAGAAGTTGAGGGCTCACAGAAAGAAAGAAAGAAAGAAAGAAAGAAAGAAAGAAAGAAAGAAAGAAAGAAAGAAAGAAAGAAAGAAAGAAAGAAAGAAAGAAAGAAAGAAAGAAAAAGAAAAAGAAGGAAAGAAAGAAAAGAAAAAAGTTAGTTTGAGGAGAAGTAGGCACAATTTTTTTTCTTTCAGGCCCTCTCCTGAAAGAACACAAAAACAAAAACTAAGAAAATGTAAAGTACCCAAAAAATAACATTTGAGGGGCGCCTGGGTGGCTTAGTCGGTTAAGCGTCCAACTTTCGCTTAGGTCATGATCTCACGGTTCGTGGGTTCGAGCCCCACGTTGGGCTCTGTGCTGACTGCCGGCTCAGAGCCTGGAGCCTGNGCCTTGTAAATAGCCTCAATCACAATACTATCCATAAAGAAAAGAGTTCAGGAGTAGGCTGAACACTAAGAAATTTAGTATTGAAACATGTTCAATATTTGGTATACTGATTTTAATGAATTGAGGACTACTTTCTTCAGTAAAGTTTCTAAAACAATAAGCAACAGTCTCTCAACAGACAGGAATCAGCAGGAGGTGGAGGGTTATTCAGACCCGAAATGTGGATAAATAAAGTTCACTGAAATCCAGGAAGTGTTTTCATTGTTATTCCTGCAGAGACAAATGTCAAAGACAACTTCCTCAAGTTACTTAGAGGTTGTGGGGCATGATTAGAACACAAGCTGGTCCATCAAAAAAAAAAAAAATACCATGACACATAGTGTTTACGCCGCACCCATGGGTAGCTGAACCAAGCTTACTGAACACAGACACTGCTTTCAACATCAGGTAAGGCAAATTTAAGAACTGGAAACTAAGATAATAGATGTGGACAATAAGAACCCTATTTCAAATCAAACAGTTATCATGCCTTCCAGGGAGGGTCCAGATGGTAGTAATTAAGAGATTTCTCTATAAATGTTAAAATGACAGCATGGAGCCAGATTGCACTAATTGAAGAAAAACATACTTGCTAAAATACAGTAACTTTTCATTGTTGCACTATCTACCCTTTCTCAGAAGTAAGACTGAAAGAACTAAGCAATGATGGGAAACAAAACACAACTCACTGCAAGTTGATACAGGCCCATATAGAAACCTCCATGTAACACTGCCTCTACTTCCCCAGCACAGAGACACCTTAAATTCATACTTACAGACATGAACTCTTGCTCACGTCACCTTTCAAACAAGTTCATTCCTCCCCACTCCCCAGCTCAAGCAGTAGCATCACAAACTCCCAAGCTTCCTCAGCTAGAATTCTGGTAGTCAACTTTCGTTCCTCACATTCTTTTGTTCCTGGACATTCAAACTTCACCCAATCATCCACAAGTCTTGCTGACCCTACGACTAGAAAGTATCCTGAATCAACATTTTTCTTGCCACTAACTACAGCCTGCTTCACCTAGCAGAGGAAAAAGCAATCATCTCTGGAAGAATGCAACATTATATAGATACACAACAGTTATTTTATGCAAAATAAGGGGCCTTTTGATAATAATAAAAAAAACTAGCAAAGACAAGAACATAATATTCTAACAAAAAAATCCAATAAAATAAAACAATAGAAATAAAGCCACAGGTAAATGAGATATTGGACTTAAAGAAGATGAGAAATCTAAAATAACTATGTAAATATTATATGCAGGAAATAGAGGAAATGACAGGAATAAATTTTAAAAATGGAGAATCTCTTCAGACTGCAGGAATCGCTAATAAGGAACACAAAAGCAGTTCTAGAATTGAAAAATACTATAATATGAAAACTTGAATAAATAGATTTGTGGCTTTGATATAGAAGAAACCAGAATTACCAAACTCGAACAATGGTCATTAGAATCTAAGGTAAGGCACAGTGAAAAAAATTAATGACAAACACGGATGGAACCGAGAGGAAGGAACAAATAACACATCATGAGAAATTCCAGGGTTGGGGGAAAGGGGGAAAAAGGAGGAAAAAGCGATATTCAAGAGGACAATGGCCAAGTATCTTCCAAAAATGGAAAAAAAAATTTATCAACCCACTGATTCAGGAAGCCCAAGCAAGAAAAATTCAACAGAAACATACTTCGATCACACTAAAATGACTGAACAGAGGCAAAGGAGTAATTTTAAACAGCAAAAGGAAAAAGATGCATTACTCTCGATGAAGAGAAACTTAAGACTGTAGCTGGTTTCTCAATACAAGTTAATAGAAATCAGAAAAGAATCTCTGAAATTTTTTTTAAAAATAATACCTAATTATTATTCCTCATCTAATAAAAATAAAAATATTTCTTAAATATGAAAGTGAAATAAAGATGCTTTCAAACAAAGTACACACACACACACACACACACACACACACACAAGTGAGTGAGCTGTTCAGGCTAAAGAAAAATTACCCCAAAGAGAAATAGTAAAATTCAGGAAGAAAGGAATAAGAATGAAGAGAATAAATATGTGGATAGAGATAAATATTGACTGTACAAAACTATGGTGATAATTGTCTTGTGGGGTTTAAAACAGAAAATTAAGAATGGAAAGATTTGGATAAATGGAGATACGTTTTAAGGTTTTCTCAGTATCAAGGAAGTGAGAAAAGCAATCATTTTCATTAGATTGTGAGACATCACTATATATGTAATAATATCTAAGATAGCCAGTAAAATAAGAAAATGTATGACTATTACTAGGCTATATGGGGAAAAATAACAAAAAATATGTATTAATCCTAAAGAAGGCAAATGTGATAGTGCAAATGGACACCTAATATAGTGAACTCTTTTCATATCAAGTATTTAAAACAAGATACAGACATTTTAAATTCTAGAATATACATGCACTGTGAGTGCAGTCACACTGAAGCTGATCTAGACATGACTAAAAGTGAACAACAGCCACAAACAGATGTGATTATCTGATACATGGAAAGGAAGAGATTCAGTACTTCATCCAATCCCAGTGGACCCAAAAGCCAAAATTCCAATGCCACTTGGAATATGTCATGAGCTCCTCAAAGATATCGCAATCTCTTCCAACAGCTCCATGGACCCATGTCCATGTGGACAAGATGTCTCCTTGGCCACATTCAGTATGACTCAGTGAAACAGAGAAGGGCAATGTCATTCATCATGTTTGTTGCTGGAGAGCAGACCATGGATTATACACCACATCCTATTCCACTCAGACTTTCCTCTGAGAAGCATTACACAAGAGCCCTGCCTGAGATCATCCAAGAGCTAATGAGTCAGTGGTATACTACTGCCAAAGCTCAGATCTATTTGTGTGCAAATTCAGGATGTACAGTCCATGTTCATCCGCATTTATTTTTTGACACGAAGATAACACTGTTTCTGACTATAAAAAATGTTTCTCTTTATAAAGAAGGAATAGGATAATTGAGTGGAGGGAATATCCCATTACTGCTATTAAACCTACTGAATAATGTCAAGCAAGTTCTGACTGAGTTTGAAATATGAACATGAATTCTTCTCTTGTGGGGGAAGGGGGTCTGGCATCATTTCTATTTGTTTGTTTAATTACAGCTCCTGAGTTGTAAGCCTGTGTAAAGAAACTTTCAAATTTGGAGGACTTCATCTCTTAAGCACTCTCCCATGTGTTGTGTGACCCCTGTGACTAGTCACATAGTCTAGATTCTACATCCCTGTGGAAACATGTCTCAGTCTTAAGAAGTTTCACAAAATATAATCAAGGGCCACAGAGACAGATAATTCGTTCATAGATCCCACAGTCCACTCTAGCAAAATAAAGAGCATGTGTTTTTTGAAGACACTCAGTTTGTCACTCACCTCCAAACGAAGCCCTGGCACAAATAACAGGCTGAGCTGTGACACCCACTACAGAGGGAAACATAACTGATTTAAAAAAAAAAAAGTAATGAATGAACAGAGTTTCTAGAAAAGAGATCGCTAAGAAAAGCACACACATATACATCTAAGAGGAGGTAAGGAAGAGAGGAGAAAAGACTAAGAGAGTAGTAAAAAGGAGTTAAGTCTAAGAGAAACAAACTCTACATTTGAAAGATCTTGAGGGATCATATCACCCCTCTTCTGATTAATTAAAGAGATGTCTTGGGTTTTTTTTGTTTTTACTTTCAAAATATACATCTATGCAAATATTGAACATGGAGGACAAGCATTTTCATTTTTGTCTCATAAATTTGCCCCGTGATAGCTCTTCTATACTTGACCTCTCAGATTATCTCCTCCTGCTAATGGAGAACACAGAAGTCTGAAATGTTGGCCAATTCTTTTAATTTTTATACATGTGTCATCTCACCAAACTGTTTATTCTAGTTTTAGATATGACTAAATATGACCCCAGATACCTTGGTATCACTAAGAGTAAATCTTTCAGTCCTGTCCCTCCCACCTATGGCAAATATTGTAGGTAAACTAATGCAGCATCCATACAAATTCACTTTCTTCTGCTTTATCATCTGTCAAGATTGGAAAGCTGAAAATACACCTCCCCAGACTCTCTTTATTGATTATGTGATGTAGTTGTTACCGATGAGATCTATGTATACATCTGGAAATGTCTGTGAAAGATTTCCCTTTTCTGATAAATACTAGGGGGCTGGGGTTGGGGAACAGGGAGAGTGAGAGAGAACCACCCTACTGGGAATATTTTGTTACCAACATTTTTTTCAAGCTGCTGGCTTATGGTGATAATGAAAGCCAAAAGGCTTTTGGTCAGATTTACTTATTATTTACACTTATGAACACAATGTATCCCTTATTACATTTTGGTAGACAACGCCACCACTCCCTCACCACCCCACCTCACCCCCCGCCCCGTAGTATCCCACTCTTCTTGACATGGACACCACTCTTTCATCCCTCTTGCTGCCTACATTCTGATACATGGCTGGAGCTACCGCTGCCATCTTGTCACAAAGCAAAAGCTTAAAAAATCACAGGCATTACAGCCATTGACATCTTTAATCTTATGAAATAATGTTAGCAACCATCCATTCATGATTTTTGATACTAGACCCAAAAGCCCTCCAAATTTTATAAGGCACTGTTTATTCAGATTACTTGTTACTTATTGTCAACTGTTATCTTCTATTTGCACCTAAATGTGATCCTTATATTTAGATCTATCTCTTGTAAGACAACTGGATATATTTTATTCAGACATTTTATTTTACTTTATTTTATTTCTGAGAGAGAGATAGAGAATGAATGAGAATGAGAATGTATTTGTGTGTGTGTGTGTGTGTGTGTGTGTGTGTGAGAGAGAGAGAGAGTGTGAGAGAGAGAGAGAGAGAGAGACCAGGAAAGGGGCAGAGGGTGAGAGATAGAGAGAATCTTAAGTAGGCTCCATGCCCAGCATGGAGCCCAACTCCAGGCTTGATCTCATTAATGTAAGATCATGATCAGAGCCAAAATCAAGAGTTGGATGCTTAAACCCACTAAACCACCCAGGCATTCCCCCCCCTTTTTTTTTTTCAGAAAATTTAATAATTTGTATAAAGTATTAATATTCATTTAACTATGGCCATGTGTAGGCTATGTCTACTATCATACAATTGTTTTTGTTATTCTCCTTTGTTTTATCCCACTTTTATTATCTCCTTTGGTTTTCTTAGAGTAACCAGGTTTTATTCTTTACCTCGTTTTCAAATATAATAGTTTGTGAATTATAAATTCTTCTACTACTCTTTAATTGGCTACCCAAGAGATAACAGTCATCCTTGACATATTAGAATCAACGATAATTTAGTGCTTCTACCACTTTTCAGACAAGTGTAGGTTCTTAAAATTCTTTCATTGATCAATCCATCTCCTCTGCTGTATAATTTTGTCACTCAATTTGATGCTACAGATACTCTACAAAATTGGGATATATTACAATATTTTCATAAGGCCTAATAATTATTGCTTAATATACTCAAAATTATTTTATTGGTACACAGATGTACAATTTTTTTGCCCTTAATTCCTTCCTTCAGGTTTGTTTTTCTGCTGGGGGAAAACCCTTGCTTGAAGAATTCATTTTTCATGCCTGTTAGCCACAACATCTGTTAATTTTACTTCTCTGGAAATGTATTTCTTTTGCTCCCACTTTCAAAGAATATTTTGCTAGATACAGAATCTAGGTTGACAGCTGTTCTCTTTCATCTCTTTAAAATAATACATATTTTCACTTCCATTAAAAATTAACTTTTTATTTTAATGATACAACCTTTATTCTCTGATTCATCATTAAAATTTTCCTGCTTTTCAGTAGTTCACTAACATACTAAGGAACAGTTTCTTAGTATTTTATTGCCTGACGCTCACAGAATTACTTGAATCTGTGACTAATTTTTCAGTTTATCACTTCTGAAAATTACTAGGTATTGTCTCTTCAAACACTGATTCTGCCACATACTCTCTACTCCCCTTCTGAGACTTCACTTACTTGCATTTTAGACTTTTCTACTATGTCTTCTATATCTCTTATAATCATCTCTACTTCCCATCTTTTTTTTTTTTTTTTGCTTTCCATGCTTCAATATAGATTTTTTTTTAACAAACCTATCTTCCAGGTCACCATTTCTCTCTTCAATTATATCCAATCTGTTAACTCCATCTCTGATATTCTCGATTTCAGTTTTTATATTTTTCAGTTACAGAATATCTATTGAATCCTTCTTAATAATTTAAGGTTTCCTGCACAATTTTCAATCTTATTCCTTATTTTCTGGGACAGATTAATCATACTTATTTTAAATTTCATGTCCAAAAACGTCATTATGATCACCTTTGAATAAATTTCTAATGTCTATTTTTTTATCTCATCTTATTCTTTNGTCTTATTCCTTATTTTCTGGGACAGATTAATCATACTTACTTTAAATTTCATGTCCAAAAATGTCATTATGATCACCTTTGAATAAATTTCTAATGTCTATTTTTTTATCTCATCTTATTCTTTGGACTGTGCTAATTTTTTATTTGCTGTAAAAATTTGTGTGAGAAAATTTTAAAGGATTTGGATTTACCTTATCCATTACAGACAGATGACATAAAATACATTAGACCAACTTCACCAAAGGAAGACCATGCTGTCTTGACATAGGGTTTCAGACTTTTTATGGAATCCCTCTACAGGTCCCAACCAGGAGCCTGGGTGTTCCCTAGCATTCTTCTTGCAAATTCCTGAATTCCAATTTTAGTTTCCTCAACACCCTAAGATTACAAAAAGTCTGCTCCATATTCAGCTGCTTTATTTTTAACTATTATTTTTCCTGTCCTACACATGTTAAAAATTCAGCAAATGCCACAGTGGAGAAAATAAGTGTCAAACTTACTTCTTTATGATTCTTTCTTTTGGGGTTGTTGGCATCTAAATTTCTGGCTACCTTGGCAACCTCAAAATTCAGTTTTCATTTCTCCTTTCATTTCATTTCCATGAGATTGCTAAAACCCTTATTACCTCTTCAGCATCCACCTTCTTCATGACTCTTCATTCCCCGCCCCCATTCCCACTCCCCACTACCATCCGCAAATGACATAAAGAAGAGAAGGGGCATATGGAACGTTGGATTTATGCTCAAAGAGTTCTCTTTTGTCTGGATCCTTTTTCTCAGTCTGGCTGTCTCAGCAACACTCTGGTGCCTTCAGAGAAATGGACTTTCCTCATTTATTCAGCTTTTCTAGCTGTTCCCAGAAAGACCACTGACACATATGCTACTCCATCATCACTAGAAGTGGAAGTCTCTGTCATATTTAAATTTTGCTTTATTCATGAAAATAGCCTTTCCTTGGTGGGCTATGTAAACAAATGAACAAGTGTGATTTTTCCCCCCACAATACTCTACATGTGAAGAGGAAGTTAAAAGCTACAATGTTATTACTGCATAAGTAAAAATTCTTACATGCTATCTTGTTTGAAAAACCTTGCATATCAATGAAATCAGAGATAGGAGCAAATGTCCTGTATCCTGGTCCATCACAGAAAAGCTCCAGATATATATCATCATCTTCCACAATATTCACTAACTTCACTAAAGCAAATGTGATTTCTTTTTATCCGTTTTTGGTTGTAAAATCTTTTCTGGATGGAATTAAATTTTGGAATCCAATTTAATGTTTTGTTATCAGAATGTTTTGGCTTTATTTCTTTTTAGCAGCAAAACTAGATGTCTTTGGTAGTTAATGGTCCTCACATCAAGACTCATCCATGTTTCATTTAGAAGTAAGCAATCTGCCTGGTTCATTGTCAGTCTAAAGAGAGGGCTTGAGGCACAAATAAATTTCCTCCAGAACTAGAGCTAAATAAAGCTAGGCACAAGGATTTCTAACCTTGAATAAAGTAATAAAAATACGACATTTATATTTATGTTATCCTCTTAAAAATATCAGATTATTTCTATGAAATTAACCTATTCTTACCTATGTTTACATACAGACATTGGTTTTGCCCAATGAATCTGTTAGTCGATAGTTTTGTAAAAGTCAGAACACATTTCAAATTCTTCAGTTTATTTTAATGAATCAGGTGTTCACTTATTTTTTAAAAGTAAGAAGCTCTCAAATTAACTTTCAGACATATAGATGGCCAACAGTATATCAGATATTAGTCATATTAATGAATTCTGAGCTTCCTTTTACTCTTTCTTTCCCAATCTATTAAAAATTACTCAAAAGGTTTGAAAGAATTACTTCCTTATTAATATATTAAACCGAGGCTGATTGATAAGTCTCCACGGGAATTTTTTTTTCCAAGTCTTTCCCAATAATTTACACCTTTCTACAGGATCCTAGCAGATAAATTATCATTGAAAGTTGGAAGATAAATAGCCACACTTGACCTCCCTGTATATATATTAAGCAATCTGCCATCACTTCATGTAGTGCACAAAGTATCGAAGGAAAGAACATCAAGACTTCCCTGATGCTTCAGGAGGCAAAATACTAGGCTTAATCACTATCCATTCCATAGATAGTGGAATGTGGATAGTGATTCACATGGATAGTGATCCCAATGGGCTGCCTTCCCCTGGACAACCTTCCTAACTTGGTCAGCATTAATTCAATAATGTATAGTATAATAAAACTAATACAGTCTGAAAAGTGTGACCAGACAGAACTATATCTCAGCTCTGTCCTTACAAGCTGTGTGGTCTTAGGAATGTGTCTTAATCTCCTGGATCTCAGTTTCCTCATCATCAAAATAAGGACTAATATCACATATGTTATAGAGCACTGGATAATTATTTCAAAATTTATATGGATATACTTACAAGGTCTAAATAATTTTAAAAAAGGTAAAGAATGGTATTTATGCTTTTATTATGTCTGCAAGCTTAATGGAAAAATATTGCTAATTATCTCAAAGATTCTATACTGTCACTATGTCTATGCTACAAGCAGTTATCCATTTCTTTCAAGACATATAATATGTGAAATAGTTCATTGTAACAAAATAATTCTATATCTGTAAGCTTTTAAAAAGGTATATTTGTGGACCTAATTTAAATTCTACTATATTTAAATTGTGGTTAACTATATTCCAGGAAAAAGACACTTTGAAAAAAGATGCTTATTAAGGAAACAGAAAAATGCATTAATATCACCATTACTCTGACTTTTCATCTGCATTCAAAACAGGTCAACATGGTAAAAATATGCTAGAAAGTAAGAATTGAATAAATTAGTTTCCATGACCCAATGAGTCCCTCTAAATGTGGTTTAAGATGCCCTATACTCACAAAGGATCAAAAACTAATACTGAATTACCTGCATTATTAAAGATCGACACTTAAAAGCCAAATGCTTTTTCTCCCAAAACAAAAAAGCTATCATCCATCCATCTTCTTTTTCTTTTCTTTTTTCTCTTTTCTTTTCTCTCTGACAGTTCTATTTCATGGAGATACTTCACTCAACTATTCATAATCTGACTGTTATTTATGAGGTCATGGTTGACTCCCACGAGTCCCAGTGCTGTCTGTTACAGGAATCTAAGTTTGTACAGGGATTTTTCTGTGGCAGTGACAGACAACAGATTCCAGAATACCAACCATTGGTTAAAACATCTGTGAAGAGTAAGTCTGCTCACATGACGCATAAAACCCTTTCAGTGTGAAAGAAAATGTGAAAGTAGAGGAGTGCCTAAGAATAAAGAAAGTATTGCTACAAACTGGAAACCCAAAAAGCCAGAACCGTATCAATGCCTAGTCTATTTGACCTTGCCTAGGGCTGCTGATGTCATTAACATCAGATCACAGATTGTTAATCAAAGTTAAGCAACATATTGTATCTTAACTTTTAAGTGTTACCAAATAGAAGCAATAAGAGTGAGGATGGGAGAGTTTATCAGCTATTAAATTATTGATGAAATAACTTGATCTTTCTATTGTGGTTTAACCAAGATATGAAGAACTATTATAGTGTCTATAACAGAGTAGTTAGAGTATAAATATTTATGGAATCTATTAATATATTGATTAATGAGAGTGAATAAAAGGCCTGGTCAAATCTTTCAATAGTAATTAATGGCACCCTATTTTTTAAAAACATTTCGTTATTTTGGGAGAGGGTACATGGTGAGAGAGAGTGGGAAAGTGGCAGAAAGAGAGAGAAAGAGAGAGAGAGAACCCCATGCAGGCTCCGCACTGTCAGCACAGAGCCCGACACAGGCCTCAGTCTCAGTACTGTGAGACCATGACCTGACCCAAAAGTGAGAGTCAGATGCCTAACTCAACGAACCATTCAGGCCATTACTACTTTTTTAAATTATACAACAGCTTACTCCAATTAGTCACAAATATTCTTCAATAATGAGTACACACACACTATTACCTATACTTATAGTCACAAGAAATATTTCTTGTATCTGTAAACTATTTCCTGTAGTCAGTGGTAGAAATATTCACATGCTCACTTCAGATATGGTTCAATATACAGCCATCAAAATGCTGTAAAATCAGGGATTGAAGAACTCTGAGCCTTTTTTCTTTCTGTACCCCGTATCTTTCTGATCTGTTAGCTGAATAGTTCAATTCTAGTCAAGATGAAGCCTTTGTTTTCACCATCAAAACAATAGTTTAAAATTAAAATGCAACTAAGTATAATGGCATGGAATCCATAAGGCATGTAACTACAAGTGTATTTATTAAAGTATAATATGGGAAACATCCTCTGCATCAGATTATAAAATTAGCAAGTATGTTTGGTAATAAAGACCTTCAAAATCAATAGTCATATATAAAAATAATTTGTTTTGCACTACTCAAGTTGTAGATAGCAAAATATACTGTGAAATATTTTACCAGCAGAGAAAAGCAATAATTGAGCACATAAGTTTACTAAACAAACACAGCTTTCAGTCATTACTCAATAAATGTTAGGAAGAGACAAAGTAGGTAGGGCCACTTTTAGAAGAGAGAACTATAGAATGATCAATTTCCCAAATGAAATGTAAAATCAAGAGTCAGAGGTTTAAGAGACTAATCCACCTAGGTGCCCCTTTAAAATAGGATTTCTAGGGGCGCCTGGGTGGCTCAGTTGGTTCAGCATCCGACTTCGGCTCAGGTCATGATCTTACAGTCCATGGGTTCAAGCCCCACATCGGGCTCTGTGCTGACAGCTCAGCGCCTGGAGCTTGCTTAAGATTCTGTGTTTCCCTCTCTCTCTGTCCCTCCCATGCTCACTCTCTCTCTCTCTCAAAATAAAATAAAGACATAAAAAAAATTTTTTTTGAATAAAATAGGATTTCTAATGGCTGCCTTACTTCTATTTTTGGGTTGTACCACCATTTCATTAACCATATTCCATTTGTTGGGCCTTTGCTCTGTTTCTAACTTGCTTATATTAATTCTATTCCTACTTTTTTCTACTCTTTCCTAATCTGGAAGCCTACAACTGAGCTATTTAATCCATGAAAATATTTTTGAAAAAACTTCTCTTGGAAAAAAGACTTAAGTAAAACACAGCCCTATGTGGAAAATGTTTGTTATTTTCTTACAACTTACCGGCTATGAGTTTGATTTAAAAAAAAAAAAAAAAAAGACACATATTTTGAAGCTCACATACCATCAGATGAGTTTTTCCTGCTCAAAATGTGTTATTATCATTTCTTCTGTGATGATAATTACATTATCCTCTTTGGAGGTTGTTGATTTCTTTTTATACACTTTCAAGTGAGTCCGCTAAACAAAATAATCATACCCTGAGATGATAGGTGGTAAAAGCTACTCTCAAGAAAGTATTTGCAAAAACTATTACATGTTTGGCTTATGTGACACCCAAAGAGTCATCAAGCTAAACACTGAGACTCTAAAAAGGATATATGACAGTACAGTGTCCAAACATTTATGATCATGAAAAATTTCCTTGTGATTTTGAAAGATAAGGGATAAAGAACAGACAAATGCAAAGAATTTCAACAGCCTGAGTACCTTAAACCAAATTAGGCTCTTTCTTAGGAAGCAAGAAAAAAAATTATGATAAGCAAGAGAATTTCTTTTTTTTCTTTTTACTTTTCCAAGAGAAGGAATCAGTAGAACACAAATCAGTGACTCCATTTGAGAAAATATGAATATGTCTGAAAAAAAGAGAAAAATTCAGTGTAATGAATGGTAGCTTTATGAAAGTTTTAGCCAGAAACTCCTATGGTTACAACATCTCTGAAGTTTGTATTTTTCATCCTGGCAAACACCTTAACCATGGAAGACCGAGGCTAGAACTAAATGAAGAAGATAGAGTTGAGCATAACAGTTTGCTCCAGCTTCAAAATAAAAGGCACAACTAATAGGATGTTGATGTACCTACAAAGTTTCAGCATCAGTACTATTTTATTGAACAGTGGAAGTTCAAAGAAGAAAGGTCATGAGCAATGTCACTCAAATACTCCAATTTGGAATTTTTAAAAGTATATGGCCCTTTAAAATAATTCTCTCTTAAAAATCAGAGATTTGGCACTGAAATAAACACCAAAGAGCAATATAAGCTGTTTGATAAATACAGCATCCTAGTAAGTATTTTGCTTTGAGCCCTCAGAGTGCCAAGAAAGTTGACAAAAAGCATCCTAAAAATCTACCCTGTCCCACAAACCCACATTGGCCAAGGAAAGATTTTTAAAGTCACATGTAGAGAATTTAATATTTAAAGAACAATTCCTCTATGTGTCTCTTTGGGTTTTCTATGATTTCTTTGACCCTCAGCCTATCTATGATATCACAATGCTGCTGTTGTTACATCCTTTTCATCTCAGACACACTCTTTTGTTCCTTCCTTTCTTCCTTCTCCCTATTTCTCTACTCTTTTTCCTTTTCTCTCTTGTCTTGTCCCCCTCTCCTATCCCTCAGTCTTCCCCTCCTTCACTCTCTCTCTCCTCCTTCCTCTTCTTATATCTCACTTTCTCTCTCTCCCCACCTCCTCACTCCCTCCCTTCCTTCCTCTTCCCTCGCTTTTTCTCTCTGAAAACAAAACTGTACCAGAAGTGCCCATATTGGTACTGGATAGAAAGGTCATGTTAATGGTAAGATTGTGGCGACAACTGTCAATTCTGGCGAGATCACTTAGTGTGAGCTGAAAATTGAGTAGTGACCATAGCACTCCAACTTAAGAAAGTAGAAATAAAAGATTTTTTTCCTGAGCAAGGCTACAGGTAAGAGCAGTGTATCTGCAATGCCAGATCATGCTATTTGGATTCTTCTGAAAAGGAAAAGAAATGTTCAACAAAGGACTTATAAACAGTAGTACTGGAAGTTTGCCTACTTTTCCTTTGCTAGTGATATTTTTTCAACATAAAGTCACCATGAACATTATATGCAAATAGTATTCATGAAGAAACATTTTTATTATCCAACTTCTGAATTTATTATTCAGAGAAGAGAAAAATGAAAATCAATTGCAGATGAAGCTGCCAATTAAACTTCAAAAATATTTTTTAAATATTCCTGTGGTGACAGAGGCATATTTTTTTTCTATTTAATTTAACCAGACTCTAAACATAATAAAGGCCAAGTTATAAAGAAGCATCGGGAAATAGTATCAAGGAACGACACAAAAGGGAAAGTTATAGGTCTTAAAATCAATCTATTTCTTTCAGAGATCAGTGATTTCTTTGAAGTACGTACTGGAAAGAAAAATACTTTTATAGTACGTTGACTGTGTTACCTGTATTTTGCGTACAGTGACAATATTGTATGTTTTAAATTTAGAAAAGGAAACCCGTGGTGTTCACAATGATAATCAAATCAACTGTTCAGACTTGAGCTGGATTCTGTTTCCTCGTATTTATGAAAATGGCTCCTCCCTTGACCCAGGTGTCACTCATTTTCAAGTATGTTTCCAGGATTGAACCCCTTTGGTTTTTTAATCCTAGGTCAATAGTGGAAATGTTAGCACAAGGAAAGTTAATACTGATTTTCTCACCTTAGACCAACAAGATTTCTGGATTGCACTGGCAAATGATTCAATAGAAATTTAGAAAGGGTATTTTAAGAGCAGGAAATCCCTTGTCAGGGAGAAAAAAATAAAAACTATAGGCAGACAATCCTTATGTCCAATGACTTCTACATTAAAAACAAATGTTTCATACTATTGAAATCATTTCATTACCCAGCCCATTCCTCTTATCTGGAGGTAATTTTTAACAGATTCCAGCCTACTTTGCAGACACAAATTTCCAGCCACTCTCTTTCATGCCCCAAGAGGCCATTTCATAAGCAAGCGAACATCAATTCAAACAAGATTCATTTTTTCCATCACTTTACACCCTAGAAAACTGATACAGACTTCCCCAGATGAAGTTTAATACAGAACATAGGTTTATGAAGTGTGGAACCTCATTTCAAATGTACACATAATATATTGATATAGACTTTGGGAACATTTTCAAAGAATACAAATGTGCTGGGTCCAAGGCTTAAATGGTCCTTTTTGCAGAAATAAAGCTCATAAAAGATTTCAGAAGGCCAGAAAACTTTAAAATTTAGTGCCCTTTGTTGAGATTTCCCAGAATGTTCTAATTTAGAAACTAAATTGTATATCCAACATGCAAATGTGTAGTATAAGCAATTCGTCATATTAAACAAATCTGACAATTGTGGACCTGATTATGAATTTCAAAACCTAAGTGCTTAGAGAAAAGGTTCATGAGTAAAAACCATGATGATAATAAATAATATATAATATTCAATGAATAATTAACTGTCCCCTAGACCCAAGAATGTGATTAGTCTTAGGGAGAAGAAATATCATGGGAGCCATGGACACTCAAAGTCTATGTTCAGTCTGAAAAATGTCTAAGAGATATAATGTAATACACAGAATTGTCTCTTATAGTACATCTTTTTCAAACCTTAGAGACATACCCATAATCACATCTAACCTTCCCTATGGGTATTATACCCATATAACACCCTTATGGGTATCTGTTATCACACCCTTGCTACATAAGTTTATATATAGTTTTAATATCTTTGAGGGGGGGAACGGCATAGGGACAAAGAGAGAGAATCTCAAACAGGCTCCAAGCCCAGTGAAGAGCCCAACATGGGGCTTGATCTCACAACCATGAGATCATGACCTGAGCTGAAATCAAGAGTTCGATGCTTAACTGATTGAGCATCCCAGGCACAACAATATAAGTTTATACTTTATCCTAAGTAATGAATTCCATAACTTAACTAGACTATGAAAAATATACATCTTCTTACTGCCTCCAACTGCCATTTCTGCTTGTTAATTCTCTCACTTTACAATGTGCATCCTACTTCATTACCCTTGAATCCAAGGCTTTTGACTGCCTGATTAATAAAATAGTAAACAACTGATGACCCAGTTCATAAGTAATGGGGAGTTTCCACTGATCTAGGAAAACTCACCCTCAGGGCCCAGCCACGATGAAGAGAAAGCCCAATGTGCCAGCCATATGAGTGAGCCATCCTGGAAGTGAATCCTCCACTTCCCAGTCAGCCTGTCCCAAGAGATGAGACTTGGAACAAAAACCATCTCTAGCAAGCCCTGCCCATTTTGCAAATTCATGAGCAGTATAAATGATTGTTGTAGCTCACCTACAATGTTTTGGGGGTGGTTTGCAATAGATAATTATAACAGACTACTATGTTTTACTTCTACCCAATTAAACCTCTGATATGTAATCTCAAAATACTGCAAATTACTCCAACAGTTCAGTTTCGGCTGTTCCCTTATTCGACCGTGCTTTCCAGGGTAGGATCATAAAATGGAAGAAACAAAATTTAAGGAGACCAAGTCTGATACAAGGCCCGGATAATCCACCAACTGGAGAATCAATGTTGGATCACCGAGATATAAAGTATAATTATCCTGAAAGTCAGTACCTGACAGTACTATTGTACTACAGATACCACTGTATCCGGGCCAGATATCAGGTTCCATGCCACCACATGCACCTGGGTTTTATTTGTTTCTTAGGATACTGTATCATCTCATTCAATCTTTTCTTTCGGGGAGAAACGTTCACCCTCTTGCCTTGAAACTTCCTTGCATAAACATGAAAAATATAAGGATGGCGTAAATATTTTCCAAATCCAGATCACTGTATTTTTCAATTTGGAATTAAAGTTTGATTTTGATTGTTACTTAAATATGACAATCATTCTGCCATCAAGGTATATTTGATGATCATTTTTAAGTAGTAATCATCATAAATGACTGACATAAAAATAGAAATTTCTTTTAGAAAATGCCACTTTAAGAAACTCTAACTGCAAAATAGGATACTCGGGATGGTCTATTATTTCCCTCAAAACACGAGGGGGAGGAGAGTAATGGTAGCATCAAGAATAGTAGCAATAATAAAAAGCTAATGATGTATTCATAGATAAAAGAAATATTTTAAAGATAAACATATTAATCTTATAGAAACTCAGACACAATCTTATTGAATGTTTTCAAATATACACAGTAATTAATATAAATTAATACCTAATATTGAAAGAGATTATATTTATGAATTCACATAAGACAATTACGGTTATTCCTAAGAACATGTAGAAAGTCCCTAAAGTCTGAGGATTTACCTACCTCTGATCCCAAAGTGTAATGGTCAGCAAGCACTGATAAAAACACATGATGTTAGATACAGACTCTCTGGAAATTAATAAATAATATAGTGAAAGCTACTAGGGTCCCATCTGCATTATTTTTTTTTATTTCCTATCTAGACACTGTGAATATTATTTAAACAATTCCGTCCAACGAGTGTCCCATTTTCCTCAAGTTCTCATGAGTTACAGGTCATCTACTCTTTATATATCACAAATTGCATTCATTATTTTAAAAAGACCTCCCAGTTCAAAACAACCGTGTTTGGGAATATTTGATTCAGTAGCTTTCAAAATGGGCCAGCTGGAAAAATAAAAAATGATTGATGAAGTGGAGACACTCATTTAAACCACTGGTAAATATCATGTTATTCTCTAAAGATAAAGGGGATTACCACCTTTCTTATATATATGCACAGTCATGAGTACATATGTGAGTAACTAATAACATACTGGGAAAAAAAGCAACTACTATGCTATAGGTATTACCAGGTAAAGAAAGTTCATTATACCCAAAGCAAAAACTAATTTATATATACACAAATATATACATACACACACACACTGCACAAAAATTTTAAAATATACACATCTATATGCCATCTATCTATCTATCCTAAGACAATTATGGACAATAAAACTTAAATATTATTATGAAAAACAATTTGTGTGCAAAAATATTAAAATCATAATATGTATAAATTGAACCCATCTCATGAACTTAAAGGAAACAATTTGCTTTATTAATGATAACTGTGGTTATAGAGTAGATAACTTGGCTTGTCATTTGCTTGAAGCAGGGGCTTAGCTTCCTTATTTTTCTCCCTGGGTAAATGTGTTAGAAATTAAAATACAGATTTAAGTCCAAATAATTCCTTATGTTCAGGAGCAAATCTTTCCCCAGCATTTGACAGGTATTAATTAAGACCACAGGACAAAAATGATTTCTTTAGACTTCACTCAAGTTTTAGTTTGGTTGATTAGAGCACTGACAATTTAATCCATCTCTTCAGGTTATGTGGAAATCCAGTGTAAGTGTTAGGATTAGAAAGCCAGATTAACTGACTGTCCGTGCTAACCACAAACCCCTTTCCTCAGGGGAATTATTTTTCCAGGTTCTGAGAAATACCATATGTCTATAATATAGAACCATTAGCATAAGAAAAACTAGATCAGATTTTATTAATCCTGTGAGATTCTAAATGGTCTTTCTTAACACCAGTGGAAACTATGGCACCAGTCTTTAGAGTACAACTATAAACGAGACAGTAAGGAATAAGGAGATAAAAACCAGGATCCTGGAAGTCAAGTCACAGTGTCCAGTGAGATTAGATATTAAAAACCAACCACCATGCCTGGACTCCCTTGCTGAATCCAATCTGAGAATTCTATCAGCACTCAAATCTTAAAGGGTATGTTTCTTCCATTGCTTTCTGTGAATAAAATTCTTAACCTTTTTTTGGTTCTTTGGCTTTTTAACTTCTTACCTAATTATTTTAGGAAAACTAAAGACTTTCAGAAATAATTCTTTCTGGTAACAGGAACTTAAGAATAGAGATACTAGCAATTCCTGGAGCCTAGCTACTACCTGAAATGTAAATTATACTTGTGGACATTTTAAAACATATATTTTATACATGAGTCAGAGCCTATCATGAAATTGTTTACATGAACAATTTTAAAATGTATAATATTTGCTGCCCAGACCTGAGTCTTTTATGGTTTACTCTAACAATATAAATTATAATAAAAATTTAAGCCTAATAGGTAATCATCATTGAGAAGAATGTACTCCAACAACTAAATATCTCCATGTATTTCATTCCTTTCAAAACTAATTTATCTGCCTTATTTTTTAACCTCTTGGTAAATTTCCTGATTCAATTTCAATCTGAAAAGTTCTCCTCAAGCACATTACACTCAGTAAGTGCTTAGAAGCTTCATTTCTAGAGTGAAGTTTTTTTAGATTTCTGGTCTAATGGTGAATGATGATAGAAGACACAAAATAAAGTGATTTCAGGCTAGGAAGCTAAGAAACCATAATAATGCCCCATTTGCAGCTCTAAAAAATTATCACATGCCATCATGTCCAACAGCACCAGCAAGAACTCTGAGCTATATAGGTTAAGAGTTTAAAAGTTTAACTATCCCACATCTAGATATGACACTAGTGATAGTTTAGATGGATAGATGATTGATAGATAGAAGATGATAGATTGATAGATCGATAAATAGATGGTAGAAAGATAGATGATAGATTGACAAACAGACAAAAAAAATTACATTTACTGACAAGAAAATGCACCAGGGAACATCTCCAGCAGCTCTCATTCTGAGATATTGTTTATAGGATTGACCCTCTCCAACCTTTTGGAGATTTCCAGTCCATCCATGTGTGTGGCACATAGAAAGATGGAAAAAGAAGACTTCCCCCATGGGTCCCTCGGTTCTAGGAGGGTTACAAACACTGAGATAATCCAAATTGGTCCCGGGACTTAAAGTTATGGGATGAATAAGTCATGAGGATAAAAGGTACAGCATAGAGAATATAGTCCATGATATTATAATAGTGTTGAATGGTGACAGATGATAGCTACACTTGTGGCAAGCCTAGGAGAATATATACAGATGTTGAATAACATGGTGAAATTAAATATAACATTGTATGTCAACTATACTCAATTTTTTTTTAAGTTAGGGGAGAAAACTGTACCTAAATCATCTAAGTATATACTCAATTATAGCAAAGCTCCCATGCATAGAAAAGTGATCTGTTTTTTCTAAATCACCATCATCACATGGAATGGATTGGTCATGTCATTTGATCATGTAAAGCAGGTGATGCTACTGTAACATTTCATCTATCATAAGTTTATGATTCATTGATCTCAACAGCCACTATATATAAAGTTGTATGATTTTGAAAAGTTGTCTCTGGACTCTGTGATTCATGTTAGTTCATGTTTCTATGTGGTCATATGGGGAACTATGAGTGATAAGGACAGAAACAGGCCATTTTCAAAACCTAATGTTCTCATATGAAATTATTAAAAGGAAATGAACCACCACCTTGCATTCATCATTCAGTTTACCGGATTAAATGAGATAAGGAGATGGGTAGGATTTCGAGTCTCAATTCAGATACCTGGAGCAGAAGAACACAGGCCAATGAGTTATCTGAGTATAGATGCTGGCCATGAGAAAACAGGCAAGGATTACAATTTTGTATATAGGAGATTGAAAATGTTAGATCTGGGCATTTCTGTTAATCTCAGAATGCAAGTTATTTGCCCAGTGGCCCAGTAGGGCCGTAGACAACTAAGCTGCTCCATCAAGTGAGGCTAGTTCTTCAAGGCCATAAAGGCAGGCAGAGCAGAGAAGATTCAGTTCTTAGGCGGCTCTAACATGATCCCTTACTTCAGTATAATGACCTGAACACGAGCAAAGGTGGACGATGACCATTTGCCAAACAAAGTTTAGGACTGGCAAAAGAAATAGTTAGGCGTAGATATGTCTTCTATAATAGATAGGCCGAGAAGTTGGTAAAGTATTTTTTTCACAATCCAGCATGGCTTTGGGCAGTAAGCTGTTTTGTTTTGGGTTTTGCAAGCCTAAATTTGTCCTTAATCTTGTTTTCTGGAGAAAAGGTATGTTTTAATCTACCTTGCTTGTTTAGAGCATATCAATTCCCCTTAAATGGTGCACCAAAATTTCTAGAAGAGATACACTTAAATCTATGAAATTCTTTATCTACAATGAGAGCCTTCATGAGAGTCAATAAGATACGTTACCTACCTCAGAAATTCTACGATATCAGAGTAGGATATCAGCATGCTTTTTCTATGTCCTCACTACTTCCCAGAAAAAAAAGAGAAAAATGACTTTGGGATATGTTAAGTCCTTGCCACTCAAAACAAACACTCTAAACACAGGGACGATAAAGTCTGTTCTAACCTATGGATGGTAGAAACAAACAAACAAAAAAAGCCTTTGAAACTGTATTTTGTGTTTTGCTTTCTAGTAGTCCTTACTACATATTTAACACCTACCAAAAAAAATTAAAATTATGGAACAAGGATAAACTGGTTGTCATTTCTCCTGCACATATGCAACACTGTATTTGGATTTTTTTCTGCTTTAGGGCAGGACTGAGGGGAAATCTATAGATGGCCATATACATACCAAATAAAATCTTCATATATGTGCTGTGATATACATATTTCCCATATACACAAAATATTCAGGACTGTATCCTCATGCTCACAGTCATAAATTTACCTTGAGACTTCTCTCAAAATCTGTTGTATGAATTATTCATGTTTTAAAAGTACAGAAATCTGATGGCTCTGGTAGAAAAGACAACCTTTAAAAGGAAGAAAAGATGGTTCTTTTCACCCCATAGCATCAAAGCCCTCCATGTGGCATGTGGTTGTCCTGACTCTAAACTCCTCAGTCAACACTATTCAGGCTCAAAAATTGAAAACCATCCTCCACGTGTTAGAGAAAACTACACACACACTTATGTGGGGGGCAAAAAGTTGCATCAAACAATTGCCAACATCTCTATAATAAGCCAGGCAGAAAACACAGAGATGCTTTCTGACTCAACCAAAATGACATAACCTTGGTAAAGCAAATGCTCATTTCAAATATGATTCACCAGGTGCTTTTTCTACTATTTAATTGAATTCTCTTGGGAATATATCTTTCATTTCATAATGAAGATGGTAAGACAATGGAAGTGGAAAAAATCGTATCGTGGGAGTCTGAGACCCAGGTTTTCTGTGTAATATTGAGCAAGGACGTTCACCTAATATGTAAAAAAAGGTAATTATAATTTTATGGTGGACATTTGCTTAGTTTTGCAAAGCTAAGCAGGCTCAAATATGAGGCTGGTTCAGATATGCTGATTTGGGGGCCTTGCTAGTCCCCAAATGCTTCAGAGTTATAGTGACCTCATGGGGATTATTTTTTAACCTTCAGAGATAATCTTTCTTAACATTAAGATGTCAATGATTGCACTAATATACTCCCTGATGCCTGTGTAACTTACTTCTTTCCTGATCATTATACTCGGAGGGAGAGATTTCTAACTAGGCTAAAGGTAGAACAGATGAAGAGGGAAAATAGAGGTTCAGAAGAGTTCTCAATGAATTTTAAAATTTGTCTCTTCCTGTACACTCACAAGACCTGTGTTTATGCCCTGTTTACCTCATCAAATGGATGAAATTGGACAATCTGTTTAACCTCTGAATCTCTTTTCATATCCACAAAATGAGAACAAGTATTTCTGTTAAAGTTTTGAGGAGACAAAGCAAGTAGTTAAAGAAGTGGTTGGTATAACTGAAGGGTGGAATGCATTTTTAATCTAGACCATTTAATTTGAGCAAGTTCATTTTCTGGGTGAATATACCATGGTCTGCAATTTGGTCTTCAACTTTCCAAGTCCAGAAATTAAACAATAGCGGCAAATACATGATAAAAAATTACAGTAAGAGACTTCCCAAAATAAGTTCACTTGATATATATCTAATATGTTGATCTGTTTATTACCAGAATTTTGGTGTGTCATATAATAACCATCTACTTCATGGTCTCAAGTTTTCTGAGAAGCTTGATTTTGAAGCAAAAAGGCCTTTGGATGTGTTTGAAATGAGAGCAAAGAGAAGTGGATATTCTTGAGAAAAATTTCATCAGATTCCTTTAGCCAAGAAATTCTCACAATGAACAGACTGCCCCATCCCTCCAGCTCTTTACTCTAGCATTGCTAGTTCAGCAATGCTGTGTGTGAAGTATGCCTCTCTGAGCTAAATGTGTTCTCAGTGGCCACCTCCTTTTTTTCAAGAGGTGGGAAAGATGCTCAGCCCAGATGATGCCCATTTCCTCCCTCATTCTCTCTTGCCTACCCCCACTAGAGAATCTAAATACTTGTTTCTTAGCACTCTTGAAACAAAGGATACCTCTTTGGGAGTTCGGTCAAGCACATATAAGCTAAAGACTGCTGGGCCCTTCTGGGGAATCTACTGCATTCCTGATATAAGGGGCAGGCAAAGCCATCCCCTATCTTCCTGCCTTTACTAGAGACATGATCACTGGGGTTGCAGCAACTAAGTCTTCTATGATCCAAGAAGTCAAACTGATACACTTAAGACAGCAGAGCAAAAGTCTAGAATAAACCTAGATTTTATTAACATCACCATGCTGCTCCTAATCCTGAACCATCTATCTAAATACCATGTTATAACAGATCATTCAATAGTGTTACTGCCATTTTACACCATTTTTAGCTGAAACTGTGGTTTTTGTTTGTTTGTAGTAAAAGCATTCCTAATATATATCACTATCAATGGTTAATTGAGAGTTAGGAAGCTGACATTTTAGGCCTAGGAGACACTGTATCTTGGAGACTTAATTAATTTATCTCAGGGCAATTTGATTTTCTGGATTACTGAGTTCTTAGAGGGATCCTCACTGTACTCCCATGTATTGACTGCAACACCTACCTTACACGTTTACTATTAAGACGAAATTACATTTTCTAAAAGTATCCAAAACTACAGAGATCTATACAAAAGCAAAGCAGTCTTACTATGACTACCATTTGTAACATCTTCCGATTCAAGAGGATTCTAAGAGAATGTAAGAAATCATTTATAGCCCCCTAAATTAAAGCAATGCTTTGTAACATTCAGATGTTGCTTACTGCTATTTAATTTCCAAGATTTTTAGAAAGAATTTCTATGTACCATGAAGTCATTATTCACTATAATTTTACCTTGATTATTTAAAAAATGTTTAAATATGGTAAGTATTTAAATAAAGATAAAAAAGGCATATCAGGGTGACTAACCTACCATACTTACCCAGGACTGTCCCAGCTTTTAGCACTGAATTTCTTGTAACGAGAAATCCCTCAATACCAGACAATTCTGCTGTTGGCTCCTGTTATGACCCTCCAATCTTGTCATCTTTCAGTCTTTTAAGTTGTGTTGCCCTCCGCTTTTTCTAATGTCAAAGGTCCAATATTTCCATTTATTTGTTCACTCTACAAGCATTTGCTGAGCCAGCTTACCTCTACAGCAGACTCCAGTGGTACAAAGAATAAGACATACCCAAAAAGTTCACAAACCTAATGGGAAGACCTGACCTTGACACATAATGGAATCATTATAACACTACTTCAGAGTGACCCAAGCAAATTTGGTCACTAACATCTATCAAGTTCTTTTGTGACTATCTGTTGCCTACAGCCATAAGAGGCAGTAGGAACTTTTTTTTTAACCAAGTAAAAAATTTATAATAAAGGCAAGCTGCAGACCAATTATGCTGCAAATTGAAATAGGTAGAAGCAAAGATTCCTCAAAACCATCATTAACTTAAAAAAAAAAGTTTCCATGATGTCTTGCTCTCTGTCCTAACTATTCTGATAAAGAATTGACATGAAAGTTTACTCTAAGAGGGGTAGATGCAATCTAATGGCAGCAGAGGCTAAGCTTTGACTTAGATTAGAAAGAACAGCCCTGCCTACGAGTGTGGAGAAAAGTCCCAATGGGCACTTAGAACATGAATTCAATACAAAAGGTGTGACCTTATTGGGTTGGCCAGTTTCCAGTACTTAATTCACACAGGGACAGCAAAGTCCCTAAATTTTTTCTAGATAACTATGTATCTTGAGAAACATTTATTTCATCCAGAATAAAACATCTATTTTTAGCACTCTTTATGCTAATCAACACACCCTCTGCTGTGGAGTTAGATGTGAACTACTTCCCATAGGTACATCGAGCATAAAATCCTTATTAAAGTTTTTCAAATGCAAACTAACAGTCACAAGTATATAGATTAAACTTATACACTAGAAGGAGATGCACAATACTGAAATATCTTTAAGTAAATTCTCTTGCAACAAATATGAGCTACTCAATCATTTTTTCCAAATATAGAATAAATCCTTGTGAGGGGTTTCTGGGTGGCTCAGTCAATAAAGTGTCTGACTCTTGATCTCAGCTCAGGTCATGATCTCACAATTTGTGAGTTTTAGCCCTGCATCCAGCTCTGTGCTGAAGGTGTGAAGCCTGCTTGGGATTCTGTCTCTGTCCCTTTCCTGCTTGTGCATGCATGAATGTGCTCACATGCTCTCTCTCTCTCAAAATAAATACATAAACTTAAAAAAGAATAAAATATTTTTTAAAAAGGAAGAAATCCTCATGGTCAAAGAAAATACTTGGGTGTCTTAAGGATTTGACAAAGCAATCCATGAAAAAAGTCTTAAAAGATGAATGTAAGTTTGAAAAAAGTGAGTAAAAGTGACACTGGGCAGAACAGAGCACTGTGCAAAAACATCTACATGAAAGGGCTTGCTTTTTGGGAGACAAAAGAAAATGGCTGAAAGCTCACAAAATCTTGAGTTGAGAAATGTGCCTGGAAAGGAGATTAGTGAAGCCAAGATGGTGGTAGGATTTACAGATCACACTAAATGGTTTTGACTTTTTGTTCTAAGTACTGGAATGATAATTGGATGTTTTTCATGTGGGTTTTTTTTTTGTTTTGTTTTTTCTTTGTTTGTTTGTTTTAGATAATAGCATGACTGTTGCTTGGGTAACAATGTAAAGAATAGACTAAGAGAGAAAGAAGTCAGGAAAACAAATTAGAGCAAGATATGGTATAGACTGAAATTAGACCTCAGAATTTATTCATCCATTCAACACTCAACACAACAGTAAACGAGCATCTTCTACTAGGCGCCATACTCTGAAGACTGGAAAAATAGCACTGATAGAACAGTGAAAACCTCGGCCCAGATGTCCTTCTACCTGTTCTCTGGGGAGCTCCTATCCACTGTTTTAAAAAGTTCAACTCTTCCACCTATACAACCACAGCCCCTCAAGCTGTTGGGGCTTTGTCTTTATATCCCCATAGTCTATATCATACTTTTATGATAGAGTCTATAACATGTAATTTATTTTTAATTAGGGTAAAATACACACAACATAAAATTTACCATCTTGACCAATTTTAAGTATACAGTTCAAGAGTGTTAAGGGCACTCAGGGGGCGCCTGGGTGGCTTAGTCGGTTAAGCGTCCGACTTTNTTGGGCAACCAATCTCCAGAACTTTTTTACCTTGCATAACTGAAAAAATGTTTGACTATACTCTATACCCATACTCCCATTTCTCACTTTCCTGCCCCCCTGCCAACCACAGTCATACTTTGTGTTTCTTTAAATTTGACTCCTCTAAGTACTTTATGTGGTGAAATCAGACAGTATTTGGTTTTTTCTGACAGGCTTATTCACCTAGCGTAATCTCCTTAAGGTTCATTCTTGTTACAGCATGTATCAAAAATTCCTTCCTTTTTAAGGCTAAATAATATTCCATTGTGTATGTATATATGTATGTATGTATATATATGTATGTATATATAATATATATATTATATATGTATGTATATATTATATATATATGTACATTTTCTTTATCCTTATCAACTGACAGTTCGGTTGCTTCCACCTTCTTGCTTTGTGTAATGCTATGATGAACATGAGTATGCAAATGTTTCTTCAAGACATTGCTTTCAATTCTTTTAGATAAATATTCAGGTTTGTGGATCATGTAGAATTATATTTTTAATTTTTTAAGGAACCACACACTGTTTTTCACAGTGGCTGCACCATTTTTTTCCCGCCAACAGTGCACAAGGGTTCCAATCTTTCTACCTTCTTGCCAACACTTCTATTTCCTGGCATTTTGATAGGAGACATCTTAATAAGTGTGAGGTGACTGTCATACTGTATTTTAATTATGTTTGTTGTCTGGCACTGACTTCTTTCCGGAGAGAGAACCATGCCATCTCAGCCTGACTCACTCATCTTTATGTGGCTAGTGTCTAATCACATGCCTGGAACACAATATGTTCCCAAAAACTGATTGTTCAACTTAAATGTTGCCACTGTTAACCATAACTATAAAACGTCATGAAAGCCTCAGGCTTTTTTTTTGGGAATGGAAGGACAGGTGACTCAGTACATACTTGCATCCAATGTATCAAGGAAGAGAGTACTTATGGCTGGAAGCTGCAGATGATGGTAGTAAAAAGACACTAGTCCTGTGACCCTTTAGAAGAAAAAGTGTAGAAGAAGGGACAAAATCAGGAGCTGTCCTGTAACTGAAAAATAGCCCTAAGAGTTTGCATTAGAATAAAACCTTATCTACACACATCCTCAGTCCCTAACTTCTTTGAGTTTCAGTCTCCACCCACCTCAGGACACTTCAGATGCTCCTGTCTCTGGATATGGGCAGTATCTGATGTGTAGGAAGGGGGTGCTTCTGTGTTCTTGGTGCTCTGAGTCAGGACACAAGCAGAGAAACTCTGAATGATGCTTTTTACTCAGGCTTTTGTGACCCGAACAGTCTTGGAAGGTTGCCCACTGGCAAAGTGGAGAATGTCTTCAACTTTATGGTAATTTTACTTATGACAAAACCAAGATTCATAAAGAATATAAACAATGGCCCAAGATCAAAGATTATATCCCAAAGGTCCCAATTCCTACTCTACTATGGAGTTTGGCCTTGTGAACTTTATCAGCAATTTAAAGATGCATTTTGCATATTTCATTGTCAAGCTGTTAATATATTCCTTCACCGCAGCTCAGCTCTTCCGAGGGAGCCTAATTCCTGGCTTTATATTTCTTCCCTTACTTATTACTACAGCATCAGTAGTTTCAGAACTTCATGTCGCTCAACATTTCACATCTGCAAAGCGTAGGCCTTCCTATTCAGTATATTCTTTAAATAATTACAGGTCTCTTTTATACTAAACTCTTCCTTACTTGTTACCAGTCTACATTTTTATCTGCTTTTGGTTCTGCCTTTAAAGTTGTTTCACCAATGCTAATTATAAAGAAAAAGATAAGGTCGGATTGCTTTTCCTTCCTACTCAGCTCAGAAAATGAATTGCAGCATTCTGCTTTCTTATTTGTGCAGGTAATGATGTATTCATTGTGGCAAAACCTTCACAGATAATAAAAATTACATGCTTTTTGTAGATGTGCTAATTATCTCTTCCTGATCAAGAAAAAAAACAACAACAACAACAACATTGAATTAGCTGACAGCTCCACAGTTTAATTTACACCCATATTTGGGGCTGGCAATAAGCCTCAGCTATTTTATGTCACTTCATTTTTTGGGTAGGAAATAAAAGCATTCTGGAAAATTAATAAGAAATGCTTAAAACAACAAATATATATGATTGATTGTCAAAGGTCACCACCATTTAAAGTTATAATGCTGATGCAAATGCACAGAAATGGTAAGGAAACCAAAGAATAAATAGGATGGATGGTTCGCAGTATCCAACATGAGTAATGAGAACTAATTCAATCTATTTTGGACGTGCAGAGATAGCTCCATTATTAAATGACTATTGGCACCAGCAAAGGAACAAGCTATATATTTTAAAGACATAAAACTACATCATTCCCTGACGACAGAAAGAGGCCAACATTTTCACAATGTTTCTTTCGTTTACTTCTTCACACTTGTACAACACTGAACCAGAATTGTTTGCAATTGCAGACTAGTTTTACTAGATTCTGTTACTTTTGAAAACATTACCTTGTAATTTACTGAAAGCCTATTAAGTTGTGAGGTTTAGTTTAAAACCTTATTATTAGGGGGAAAAATCTCTGCTCTTTTACTTTAATTTACATATTTCAACCTCAAAACAATCCCTCAATAGGATTTAGGCTTATAAAATGATACCTTCAATACCATGAAATTTGGACACCTAAAAACCAAAATGACTCACCATCAAGAGAGAGAAAATGAGAGAGGGAAAGAGCTTTTCTTTGTGTGCTTTGTTTTGGTGGAAACTAGATTTCTCTTCAATTCCAACCAATGAACATTTTTAAAATAAAGAAAGTTGGCTTGCCTTTGCTTCTAACACATACTAGTCATAAACTAAGTAATCCACATTCTCCTCACTCCTTTTCTCTCCTAATCTTATCTGTGCAGACACACAGGCTTCCATGAAATGTGGGTGAGATGTTTAATATAAGCCCATCATCAAAGGATTGTTGAGTCCATCAGTACAGGTCAATCTGGAAGTTGGTGCTCGTGGGTTAAAAAACACTGATATAAAGTAAGATATGAAGCAAGAATTAAAATTCAAGTCTTTTGATTCCCAATTCAAAGTTCTTTTTACCAAAAAACTCTAGCTCTGTGACATTGGACAAGACTTTCAACTTTTTTGAGTCTCTACTTTACTGTTAACATTAATATAACACTACCCAAAAGTATTCATTAGGTTATTGTGACATAACCACTCACATTCATATGAAAATACAACATAAAATATAAATATCATAGTTGTATATTATCCACAGGGGATATGATCAAAGATTACCCTCCAGCAGTAGATGCCTGAAACAACAATATACTACTGAACCCTATGCATGCTATGTTTTTTTCTCCCCTACGCACAGATGCCTATGATAAAGTTTATAAACAAGGCACAGGAAGGGATTAACAACAAGATAATAAAATATAATAACTGTAACAATGTACTATACTAAAAGTTATGTGATTATGGTCTCCCTCTCTCTTACGAAACTTAACTATATTGCACTCACCTTTTTCCTTGTGATGATATGAGATGATAAAGTGCCTACATGATGAGATGAACTGAGGTGAACCACGTGGGTGTCATGACATAGAATTAGGCAACTATTAACCATCTATTGCTAAGTCAGAAGAAAGATCATCTGCAGTGAACGGTGGGAAAGTGAAACCACAGAAAGCAAAACCTTGGATGGGGGTCAGGGAAACTACTGTATAAGTGCTGACCTTGAAAATAATAAAATTCTCAACATCAAAATGTTATGATTGTGCCACTCATCCTAGCACATGGATCAGACTTCCCTGTCACCTGATAATAGTAGTAAGTTGTGAAAACCCCCATGGGGAAAGGAAAGGAGAGGACTAATTCATATGCCAGCCCAGATATGTGCACTTGACTTGTGTTCTGGCCAGAGAGTCCCTGGTAAGAGCCCTGATTCTGATGCCAGGTTACTGCTGCCGATATAAAATGGATAATCCTCCTGTGGTGGGTGCACATATTATTCATGAACTGTACTTGGTGGCCTCCACCTGTTACCGATGCCAGATACTTCCTTCCTCCTTCCCCAGAGTTTGTTGTTGTTGTTGACACTAACGTGCAAGATGCTACAGGACTTTTTCAACATCCATATATGTGGAACCTAGAAGTGTGAGGGACCTGATGCCCCATGGAGTGACATTTGACCAATGTGAGACAATTACTACCAGGTAAACTGTGGTACCTTTAACTCCTAGGATGACCTGTTCAGAGAAGCAGTGCCTTCCTACAACTTCTTTGATCATATTCCATAAGTTGCAGCTGTGATCAGCCCAGTAACAACTCCCTTGTCATTTTAGTCTCTTGTCCATGCCTTACTCATCTTTCTTTTTTTTTTAATTTTTATTTATTTCTAGGAGAGAGAGAGNCATATTCCATAAGTTGCAGCTGTGATCAGCCCAGTAACAACTCCCTTGTCATTTTAGTCTCTTGTCCGTGCCTTACTCATCTTTCTTTTTTTTTTTAATTTTTATTTATTTCTAGGAGAGAGAGAGAGAGACAGAGCGAGCAGGGGAGGGTCAGAGAGATAGGGAGACACAGATGCTGAAATAGGCTCCAGGCTCTGAGCTGGCAGTCAGCACAGACCCCGACACGGGGCTCAAACCCACGAACCGTGAGATCGTGACCTAAGCGAAAGTCAGACGCTTAACCGACTAAGCCACCCAGGCGCCCCCATCTTTCTCTAACTTTTGCATTCCTTATATTATACTCAGAATCAAGTAGCCTCTAATATTTGCCTCAAGCTCTATTTTCTAGGGAATCCAAATGGAGATAGTATCTAACTAGAAACAAGGGGAAACAAGATTAATGACTAAATAAGGGCCTAGCTGCAGATATAAATTATAAATTTATATTCAGTCAGTAAATAAGAGTTATAGGAATTTTTTCCCAGCAACCCAGAATAAAAGTAAGCAAGGAATCAGTTTCATTTATTCATTTAGCAAATTGAAGTTCTCCTAAGCGTCAGTCCCTAGATTAGTTGTTGGAGAGTCCAAGGTATAAAAAATAGCAACCCAGTGGGTTCTAGTTACCCCTTCTTCAGGAATTAACATTACATGGTGGGATTTCAGTCAACATAATCCAAGATACAAGTAGTATTTGTGAGGCATTGAAAGGAAAGTAAATAACATTAGAAAACGAGGAGGGGCAAGGAAAAAGAAGGTCCAGATAAGATGAGATCCAGTTAATAAGGAGGGGGAGTTGGGAAACTAAAGAAATGTCAGAACACATTTCAGATATTAAGCCATTCTGGGTGACAGCAAAGTCCAGAATATTTGCCTAAGAGTGACTGGTGCTCATGGAGCACAGATGAAATCTGTGGAATAGAGGAATTCAAAGAACTAGAAAGCAGATGTGATGGGTGATTTGATCAGTGTGACTTGGAAATTTAAAAGATGAAACAGATTATTTTCCTTTTTATTTCTTTATACCTTAATCTTTGCTCTTTTCTAAACTTGGCTGAGATAACAACAACCTGCAGCTGAGAAGGAAAAGCACTAAATGCACCGGCTGCTTAGTTAAAATAACCTGATTCAGTTCTTTATAGACTCTGGATACTAATCCTTTGTCAGACATCGTTTGCAAGTTTCTGTCCACATTCCATAGGTGCTTTTTAGCTTTGTTGATTGTTCCCTTTGCCATGCAGAAGCTTTTTTTTTTTTTAATTTATTTATTTCTAGGAGAGAGAGAGAAAGACAGCGTGAGCAGGGGAGGGTCAGAGAGAGAGGGAGTCACAGACTGAAACAGGCTCCAGGCTCTGAGCTGGCAGTCAGCACAGAGCCTGACGCAGGGCTCGAACCCACGAACTGCGAGATCATGACCCAAGCGAAAGTCGGACGCTTAACCAACTAAGCCACCCAGGCTCCCCCAGAAGCTTTTTATCTTGATAAAGTCTCAATAGTTCGTTTGTTTTTGTTTCCCTTGCTTCCAGTGATGTCTATTAAGAAGTTTCTCTGACTGAGGTCAAAGAGGTTGTTGTCTGTTTTCTCCTCTAGGATTTTGATGGTTTCCTATCTCAAATTTAGGTCTTTCATCCATTTTGAGTTTATTTTTTTTGTATGGTGTAAGAAAGTGGTCCAGTTTTCCCAACACCATTTGTGGAAGGGACTTTTTTCCATTGCATATTCCTTCCTGCTATGTTGAAGATAAGCTGACCATATAGTTGTGATTCCATTTCTGGGTTTTCTATTCTGTTCCTTTGATCTGTGGGTCTGTTTGTGTGCCAGTACCATACAGTCTTGATGATTACTTTGTAATATAGTTTGAAATCTGGAATCATGATGTCTCTCTCCAGTTTTAGTTTTTTCATGATTGCTTTGGTTATTCAGACTCTTTGGTGGTTCCACACAAATTTTAGGATTGTTCGATCTAGCTCTGCAAAAAATGTTGGTGGTATTTTGAGAGAACTCAACACCAAGAAAACAAACAACCCAGTTGAAAAAATGTGCAGAAGACGTGAAGAGACACTTCTAAAGATGACATCCAGATGGCTAAGAGACGTGTGAAATGATGCTCAACATCACTCATCATCAGTGAATACAAATCAAAACCAGCATGAGATACCACCACACACATGTCAGAATGGCTAAAATTAACAACACAAGAAACAACAGGTGTTGGTGAGGATGCAGACAAACAGGAACCCTCTTGCACTGCGGGTGTGAGTACAAACTGCTGCAGCCACTCTGGAGAACAGTATGGAGGTTCCTCAAAAAGTTAAAAATGGAATTACCCTACAATTCAGCAATTGCACTATTAGGTATTTATCCAAAGGATACAGGAGTGTTGATTCTAAAGGGCACATGCATCCCAATGTTTATAGCAGCACTATTGACAAGAGCCAAAGTATTGAAAGGGCCCAAACGTCCAACGATGGATGAATGGATAAAGAAGATAGAAGGTGTGGTGTTTATACATACAGATAGATATAGATATAGATATAGATATAGATATAGATAGATAGATATAGATATACATACAATGGAGTATTACTCTGCAATCAAAAAGAATGAAATCCTGCCATTTGCAAAAACATGGATGGAACCAGAGTGCATCATGCTAAGCAAAATAAGGCAGTCAGAGAAAGACAAATATCACAGGATTTCACTCATGTGGAATTGAAGATAGAAAAAAGATGATCATAAGGGAAAGGAAGCAAAAATAATACAAAAACACAGAGGGAGACATAAGAGACTCTTAAATACAGAGAATAAACTGAAGGTTGCTGGAGGAATGTTGTGGGGGGAAATGGACTAAATGGGTGATAGACATTAAGAATGTCACTTGTAGGGGCACCTGAGTGACTCAGTTGGTTAAGCATTCAACTTCAGCTTAGGTCATGATCTTGCAGTTGGTGGGCTCAAGCCCCTGTCGGGCTCTGTGCTGACAGCTAGCTCAGAGCCTGGAGGCTGTTTCAAATTCTGTGTCTCCCTCTCTCTCCGACCCTCTCCTGCTCACACTGTCTCTCTCTCAGAAAATAAATAAATAAATAAATAATAAATAAAATGTTTTTTAAAAAAAGAATGGTAGTTGTTAGGATTAGCACTGGGTGTTATATGTAAGTGATGAATCACTAAGTTCTACTCCTGAAATCATTATTATACTATATGTTAACTAAATTGGATTTAAATTTTAAAAATAATAAAAATAGAAAAGAAAGAGATGTGGTGTGTGTGTGTATATATATACATACACACACAATGGACTATTACTCAGCCANAAATAAATAATAAATAAAATGTTTTTTAAAAAAAAGAATGGTAGTTGTTAGGATTAGCACTGGGTGTTATATGTAAGTGATGAATCACTAAGTTCTACTCCTGAAATCATTATTATACTATATGTTAACTAAATTGGATTTAAATTTTAAAAATAATAAAAATAGAAAAGAAAGAGATGTGGTGTGTGTGTGTATATATATACATACACACACAATGGACTATTACTCAGCCATGCAAAAAAATGAAATCTTGCCATTTGCAGCAATACAAATAAAGCTAGAATGTATTATGCTAAGTGAAATAAGTCAATCAGAGAAAGACATATACCATATAATTTTATTCATATGTGGAATTTAAGAAACAAAACAGATGAATATATGGAAAAAGGGGGAAGAGAAGAAAGGGAAACAAACCACAAGAGAATATTAACCATAGAGAAAAAACTGTGGGTTGATGGAGGAAGGTGGGTGAAAAGATAGGCTAGATGAGTGATAGGTATTGAGGAAGGCACTTGTGATGAGCACTGGGTGTTGTATTTAAGTTACGAACCCCTGAATGCTACTTTTGAAACCAATACTGCACTGTACTTTAACTAAAATATACATTTTAAAAATTAAAAAAATAATAATCTGTATCAGTCCAGTAATGGATGAATTAAGATTTCAAAGGTCTTTTCTGGATATAAATATCTTAACCATAACCATGCTACAACATCAGTCCTCATGGTGAGAAGTGATACAAACAGGTCAAAAGCAGGTAGGAATGAAAGACAGGAAGGAATGAGAGGGGGCAAGATGGCGGAGAAGTAAGGAGCTCCGTACTTGCACTCGCGCCCATACATCACACAGAAAAGATCTGNAGGAAGGAATTATTAGGAAACAGCAGGAAGTTCACCCTGCATGGAAAGTGTGGCAAAGGTGGTGGGGAAGTGAATCCTAGAGGGGAGGGTGTCAGGACAGCAGCTGCAGAGAATACTGTCTTCTCCAGGGGATAAGTGCAGATGCCCGAGCTGCCATTGTGACTACGGTGGGCAGGGTTTGCGATTCTCAGACTAAATACACTGGAATGCGATACCACGCAGACTTGATGTTACTGTTTTATCTAATTACGCCATTTCTTCTGAAAATAATGCCAAAGCCCTCAAAGTGAGAGATATTCAACCTTATTAGAAGACTCACCAGTACTAAGAAGCTAAGCTATGGCTTATCTTGTGACCACGATATACAGTCCTGTCCCTCAGCAGACTTCCAGTATCACAGAGTTTAGAAGCCTGGGAATTCCATTCACCATCATCTCCAGCTAGTGAGATGTCAATATGAGGCCCCCACGAAGGATTTGGAATGTAGAGACAGAAGCTACGTGATAATGTCTCTGAGTATGGAAGATAAATTAGTGGGCATGTGGCAAACATAAGATTTTTGTGGTAGCCTCCAAGCGTTCTGAAAATCACCTTCTTCAGTGTTGTAAAAAGGTATGATTATTGGCATTTGTTTCCTAGATCTATGACTCTTTGATTCTCTAGAAGCTGATTGTGCACTTGAGAGTCCACATGGCTTGTTATGAGCTTGGCTTTCCCAGTGCTTCACAAAGTTTGAAAAGCACTGAATTCCTTGGATTAAATACCATTCTGCCTGAAAAACCTGGAGTGATTTCTGGTTTGTGGACAGAACTCTGATATGTATTTTTCTTCATACCACCCATCTTCACATAGAAACTGATTATTTTTAGTGCAATAGTAAGTTTTTAAGACTTTATTTTTTCATAAGCTGTAGTTTCTTTTACTGCTTCCATGAAAATGCCAGAGATAAAACATAAAAATAAGATATCTCTGAAATATTATAAAAATCATATTATCAGAACGCATTGATATGCTATTCTTGCCATTATAAAATCAAATGAATTAATAATATACTTTTTTCATTGGGATAAATCTAACTTCATACATTTCTAACCAGATTTCTTCACTGTGTAACTTAATAGAAGCCATAAAATTCAAGAACTGGTTCTTTTGTAATAGAGGGCACTGCTCAGACAGAAAAGAAGTAAGTTTCACCTCTTTCTAGGGAACATTCTTGGATTCAGAAAATAATTGCTTAGTATTATTAAGACTATAGTGAAAGTGTTAATTAATGTTGACAATACACTTTGTAGTTTTTGGCATACTTTTAATTCATTTCCATTACTTAAGCTTAAAATTGCAAAATTATCCTTTAAAAATTTCTTATTTTACTTACCTTTTTGTTAGAAAAATGATTTTTTTTTTACCATTTCTGATATTTTATAAGAGCGAGCAATGGCTTATTAGTTTATAAACATCTTTAAAGTCACAGACCAGGCTCAGTAAGTTGGGCGTCCAACCTTGGCTCAGGTCATGATCTCAGTTCATGGATTCGAGTCCCACACTGGGCTCTGTGGTGACAGCTAGCTCAGATCCTGGAGCCTGCTTCAGATTCTGTATCTCCCTCTGTCTCTGACCTTCCTTCTGCTCATGCTGTCTCTCTCTCTCAGAAATAAATAAAACATTAAAAAAACAAATAAAAATAAAGTCACAGACTAGATAAATTAGTTCAAAGAAGTGCAGATCATTCTATACAGAGATGGACATGAGTCACACACACATAATGGCTGGAGGGCAAGTCTTCACTCCGTAGACTAGCTGCTGGCAAGGCAGACCCAGAGACCCCAGGCTGAAAGATTAGTCTGTATGAGCAGGAGACCTAGTTATAATAACCATTCATCTTTTCTCTGAACAAAGTAAGAACAACTTAAAGAACAAACTTGGTACAATGGAAATGGGAGAGCAACTAGGATGAGTATCTCATTTCAGAACGTGAAACCATGGGAGTCTAGAAAGGGAGCAGATGAGACAAAGCATGCTGACCTGACCTGCATGCAACCACCTCGAAGACATCACAGATGGTGCTGTGGAAAATCTCAGGGTTCAACACTGAGAAATTGAACTGACAGTTTCCTGTGTGTGCAGTATAACAATACTCATAACATTCTAAAAATTATCTTGAGCTAAAATCAGAGAAGGGAGAGGAGCTCATCACAAAAGTATTACACTTATGGAAAAATTTCACCATCTGTGTGTGGTTACCTTTTCACTTCAAGAATACTTGAAAGTACTGCCACAGCAACACCACTAGAACCAATGAACTCATCTTTAGAATATATACTGTGCCACAAGGTGAAGTGGACAGGGTGAAATCTTTTTTCCTGATAAACACTGTTAAATTTGAGGGTGACTAAAGATTCTAGTGATCAAAAACTTAAGGCAAGGATCACACCCAGGTGGCTTAGTTCGTTAAGCATCTGACTCTTGATTTCGGCTCACGTCATGTTCTTGCAGTCAGGGTGCGCTGACAGTGCAGAGCCTGCTTGGCATTCTCTCCCTCCCTCTCTGCCCCACCCCCACTTCTCTCTCTGTCTCTTCCTCTCTCTTCCCCCATCTCAAAATCAATAAATAAGCTTAAAATATACTTTAAAAAATGTAAGGCAAGCTTGAGGCAGGACCCTTTCTATTTTATTTACTCTACCATCAACCACATCACATATTCCCTGCACAGTTAATATTAAGGAGAATAATGTTAAAAACCAGGTGTTTGTTCACTATCATGACCAAATAATCTGCAAAGGAATGAAAATATCCTGTAGAGAAAGAATAGACAGGCCACAGAAAAATTCTAAGCATTGGATTTTTCTTTGTATATAAAATTCATAAAGAGACAATATTTCATCTTTTCACGCTATGTAGCTTCTATTCCTTGTAACTAGTCTCCATCCCATGTGAAGCTAGTGGGTTTGAAAGCTGGCCTGAGCAGCACCATTCATGAACACAGGGATTCTAGAGTGCAAGGAGTTCTTGGGATTTACCATACCATTATCTTTTCTACAAGGCTGACTAGGATAGAAAAAAAAACTGGCTAAAAAGAGTTTCACAGGTTCTTAGTGAGTTCAACCACATGAAAAATATTTGTTCTCCTAAATGATTAATTTAATGGCTATGATCAGCAAGATAAAAGGAACTCAGGAAACCTAATATCAAAAGATATGGAGGTTTTTCTTCCATAAAATCTGTTGCAATATGAAATTTCCTCTCCCGGAAAAACACAAAAACATATATGCCCATAGGTTCATATATTTAAATTTAATTATCTTTAATTTTTGCACATGGGTTTTACTTTTGATTAAACTTCCTATAAAGCTAGACTACCTATTTTATCAAAACTTAACTACAGTCAATCCACCACTTGATAAAGACAAATACTCAGAAACATATCTGACAGTGACAAAGAATATTAATTTGTGAGATTTATGGTTAATCTTCACATCTTGGTCTTCCTTATCATCAGCCCAAAGTTTAAAGCCTAGCTGAAACCTTCTTGTTCCTAAAGACTTATTTCCATAAATGTTAAGTAAATGTAGGGATGAAAGAAGGTATATTGGAGTCCACACTTTTTTTTCCTATCCAAGCACTTTTCCAAGACTCTTATTTATATTTATGTCTAATCTGATGTCCTCAAATAATTTTTGCACCAATACCCAAATATGTAAGACAGAAGCCCTGTACCTATCAAAAAACACCTTAGACTTTTCTGAGATGTCCTAAGCTCAGGCCATCTCAAGCCCTCAGAGCACACTCAATTCCCTATTTTCATTGTGATTAGCTGATCATAAATCACAAACCCATAGTGAGATTTTTTTTTCTTCACAACTTCTAGATCTGAAACATGAAAATAATATGGTCCTAGTTCATAAATTTGTAATAACACAATGTATTAAATTAGTTCAACCAGGCTTTCCTTCAGAAGGACTGACAATAAATTAAGTTGGGTGCACATCTTTGCTATTGTGTACCTAGCTGCCAAATCCGCTCAACTTTCTGTATCTCAAACGCTTATCAGATACTATTCCATTTTGATTAGATTCTTCTATTCCAGTAGGCTATATTAATTTATAATGTAAGATAGTTGCTGTTATCTGAAAGATGCACGTAACATCAAATATATAATTAGCCTCTTTCAACCAGCAGGACATAAATAGGCCCCATTTCTAGGGTGACAGACCAAGTAAAGGAATTCAGAGATGAATAGGGAAAGCCAAAGTTAGCTAATAAATGATATTCATTCATTAGCAAATGGGATTTACAAATCATTCAAAAATCTTCCTCTCTCTAAATAAGTCATAGGATATGTTTTTGTTCTAAAGACAAAGTAATGAAGTCCAGATAAAAGGGTTACACCAAATCACCATTATTCACCACACATCTTTAGAAGGCTGAGAATAGGAAAGATAAAGAGAATTAATTCCTGATTTACATTTTCTGCTAATAAAGTGGCAAGGTCTTATGGAACAAACACAACAGCTGCAAATTATGTAATTATGTATCTATATGCAAATTTGCAGACATCTCATAAATGCTGGAACACTATTTGCAATGCTAATTAAGTGGCTTTTATTGCTGCTGCATAATTCCTACATGTGATTTGGTTCCAGATGTCACTGTAGCTTGTGAAACCTTTATCGTCAGGTTAGCTGAGGTAGCACACATTAACAGCACTCATAAAAACTCTATTTATAATTAAATTACTTGCAGTGACTCAGTGTATTTTCAGCATCCTCCTGTCCAACTTCACCACTCATACAGTATATACATTGGGTTGCAACTAGAAGCTTGGTCCAAAGGAAATTTTTCTGTATCTACATCCCCACACAAGTGGTTAATCTGTTTAATCTCATTCACATATACCAAGTTCAAATGTCTAGAGCTTGGGAAAGTTTAGATAACAGACTAAAGCCAACAGAGTTTGTTAGCAGACAATATAACCTCTTCTTTTTGCTTTAACAGCTATAGAAAGAATAATTCTATTTACTATAATCTAATACCAGTATTTTAATCACCTAAAGAACATTTCTCTTGTAACAATACCAAGTGTTTTCAGAACCATACAGAACAGAATTGGTATCACACTTTCAATTTACAAGTAAAAAAAAGTATATATTGAACAACTACTCTGCATAGAACTCCAGGAGTTCCAAAGAAGCAAATTACATCAGCGCTCAAATAGCTTATTAATAGTTGTCAAGGCAAGACATAAAAAAGATTTACAATATAACACAAGAATACGAGACCTCATTGTTCATCTGAAACTAAAACAGACAAATGAATTTGAGATGATCTTTGTAACTGCCTTAATCTAATTTTTTATTGCAGCCTTTTCCCCTACCAAAACCTTTACTCAGAATCACTGATAATATAAGAAATATAAACTTGTATTTTCATTGCTTCTTTCCATTGCTTCTAAGAAGAATTGGGGAAATTATACAACCAGCCTCTGATGATGTTGGGCTTTCTTTTAGATGACAGCATTAGGGAGATATAACATACACTATTGTAAGAAGATGAATACACTAGTAAGGTGCTGAGTGGGAATTTTCTTGGTTGCTAGAGATGGCTAAGACCCCAAAATAAAAGTAAGGCACTAATAAATCCTCTACTTTCAAGAGGAATAGCTGATAATCCCGGTACCTCCCAGCAGGGTTTACTATGAGGCAGCACAACCAGCAATACTACCACTAACCACTACCCTCTCCACGCTACACAAAGTGAGGAACACAAGTGACTTCTTGTATTGTTCTCTGTAAGAGAGCAGCATTCTAATTCTGAGAGAGGAGGAGAGCTTAAAAATGTCCATCGACTGATGAATGGATAAAGAAGATGTAGTGTATATATACATACAACGGAATATTAATCAGCAATCAAAAATAATGAAATCTTGCCTTTTGCAACAATGTGGATGGAAAGAGAGTATATTGTGCTAAGCAAAATAAGTCAAAGAAGACAAATATCATATGATTTCACTCTTATGTGAAATTTAAGAAATACAACACACAAACATATGAGAAGGGACAGAAAAAAATAAAATAAAAACATAGAGGGAGACCAACTATAAAAGACTCTTAAACATAGAGAACAAACTGAGGGTTGCTGGAGTGGTGTTGGGTGTGCGGACGGGCTAAATGGGTGATGGGCATTAAGGAGGGCAATTGTTGGGTTGAGTATGGGGTTCTATATGTAAGTGATGAATCACTAAATTCCACTCCTGAAACCAATACCACAATGTAAGTTAACCAACTTGAATTTAAATTATAAAAGAAAAAAAAGAGTAGGAGCTTGAGATTCAGGGAGTGTCCAAGAATGGGAATATAAGATATCGTTCTTTGGCTTGATACTTGCACAGTAGAAAAGCTTCAGGATCAGCTACTGCTACCCCAGGACAAAGCTTTATGGGAGAGCCCCTATGAGACCCTGACATCTACACCACATTGGGAGCATATGTGAACATAAAGATAAGTGCCCAACTCTCAGCTAGTGAATAAGCCAAAGAGATTTAAAGGTGATATGAAAGAAATGGGTCATTTCCCATTGCAGTTCCTTGTGGCCTGTGAGGGCTTAGAAAAGACACTTAGTAGTTCCCATGGCTCCACATGAAAATACAAGGGTTCTCAAGTTACTCTACTGCTGGCAGGTAAAGAGGCTCCAAACCTACAGGCATGGAGTTGGACATGAACCCTTGGTGCCTAAGTAAAACTAGGCTTCCACATCCTCAGTGACAATGAGGGTCAAGCTGAAGTTGCAGGTTAGTGTGGGAAAGCACGTGCAGGCATGTCAACATCAACAAAAGCCGTCAGTATCAGAATAAAACCAGACTAAACCATGGCTAGAGCAGGGCAGCTCCTCTGCACTACCATCAACACCTTTTGATTCTATTATCTTCTTTCCTGTCCCTGTCCCAAAGTCAGAGAAGGCAGCCCCAGATGCAAGGGGTTGGAGCTGGAGGTATCTCAAAGTCAGACTATAACTGGCCCCTTTAAACACACACACACACACACACACACACACACACGCACACATACACACACGCATGCTTATGTAGAGAAGGAAAACATCAAAGCTGTAGATGCAAAAGGAGTGAATTTTAACTCATGAATGTGAGATTCATGTTCTACATTGACCGTAATTAAATTTCAATCTCAATAAGCACTTTAAGGGACATAATAAGAGATGAGACACTTGACTATGTTGTTAAGTGTCTTGGGCAGTGGTTTAGAGGGGAATTTAATATGAGACATTGAAAAATAGTAATTGAAAAATAATTTTATCCTATAGCCCAATAAAATGAAAACCAAGAATGCTGGACATCCTAGGGGTTTTTTGGGTTTGTTTTGTTTTAGATTTTGTTTTTTACCTTCTACCCTTTCCTAAACCTACTTCATTACTGCCTTTCAAATGCTCTATATTTGACAAGAGCAGCTATGCCCTAACACTAGAAACCGAAATAAGTTTGAAAACCAAAAGGTCAAAATACATTTTAAACACAATTATTGAGGTACACTCCACACACAGTAACATTCACTAGTTTAAAGCTCTGTGGTTTGGTCTGGTTCGGATGCTGATAGCCTTTGTTGGTATTGAGATGTCTAAGGAGATGGTATTCATGTGCTCCTCTCCTCAGTGTTAAACTTCAGCTGTGCCCACGTTCTCCCTAAGGAGAGGGTAGCCCAGTTTTCCTTTGGCACCACCAGTGGCTAATGTCCCCAAGCCCTTGCATTTGGGTTTGAAACCTCATTACTTGGGAGCACTACAGAAAAATATAAGTCAATGGTTTTTAAAATATTCAGAATTGTGCAAAATCAGAATCATTTTAGAACATTTTTATCATCCCCGAAAGAAATCCATCTCCATTAACTATTATTCTCTACTTTCTCCAATTCCCCGCTCTCCACCTAGGGCTCTAGGTAAGCAGTTATCTACCTTCCATCTCTATAAATGTGCCCCTTCTAAGACATTTTATATAAATGAAATCATATAATGTGTGTACTTTTGTGTCTGGTTTATTTCCCTAAGTATAATGGTTGCAAGGTTCATACATACTGTAGCATACGTCAATTTATCCTTTATATGGACATATTCTTTTATATTGACAAATAATATCTCACTCCATGAATATATCACATTTTATTTTTCCATTCATCAGTCAATAGACATTTGAATTATTTCCACTTTTTGACTATTATGAATAATGACACTATGAATATTCATGTTAGGAGTCTTTATGTGTATATATGTTTTCATTTCTCTTGGATATACGCTCTTGGGAGTACAACTGTTGGATCATATATTAACTCTATGCTTAACATTTGGAGAAACTGTTAGACTGCTTTTCAGAGTAGCTGCACCATTTTGCATTCCCGTTAGCAAGGTATAAGGATTTAAATTTTTCCATATCCTCATCAACATTTCCTATTGTGTGTATAATTTTTTGGCTATTGCCATCCTACTAGGTATGAAATGATAACTGATAGTGATTTTAATTTTTATTTCCCCTAATTAATGATATTTAACATCTTCTCATGTGCTTCTTTGTAATTTGTATTCCTTCTTATGAAAAAAATGTACTTAATCATTTACTCAGTTTTTGAGCTATTTGTCCAATTTACCTACTTGCCAAATTACTGAGTGCCAAACTAATGCACAATTTATATAATGTTTCTTTTCTTGCTTGCTCTTCCTGTCCTATCTGAGAAAGTATTGCCTAATTCAAAGTAAGAGAAAAAAATTATCCCTGTTTTCTTCCAAGAGGTTCATAGATTTAGCTCCTATATTTATGTCACTAATTTTTTTGTTACTTTTTGTAGCATATGAGTGAGGGGTCTAATTTTACTCATTTGTATGTGGATATCTAGTTGCTCCAGCACCATGTGTTGAAAAGATTACATTTTCCCAATTCAAATGTCTTAGGACCCTATTGAAAAATTAATTCACCGCAGATTCAAAGAAGTATTTACATACTCTCAATTCTATTCTATACAATGATTTCTTTATGCCAGTACCACACTATCTTAAATAATGCAGACTATAGTAAGTTTCAAAATCAGAAAATGTGAGTAATCAAATTTTTTCTTTTTTTTTAAATTTTTTGACTATCTGAGTCCTTTGCATTTCCATAGGAATTTAAAGATCAGCTTCTTGATTTCTGAAAAAAAAATGGGGTTTTGACAAGAGATGCAATGAATCTGTAGATCAATTTGCAGAGTATGTTCATCTCTATTATATAAAGTCTTCCAAACCATGAACTTTAAACATACTTTCCATTTATTTCGTTCTTTTTTCAAGAATGTTTCAAAGTTTTCAGTAAGCAAGACTTACACTTCTTCAATTTATTCTTATTTTATCCTTTATCAATGCTAATATAAATTGTTTTATTTTAGATTGTTCATTGTTAGTGCAGAGAAATATCATTCATTTATTATTATATCAATAATATATCCTACAATATTACTGTACTCATATATTAGGTCTAATCATTTTTTTGGTTGATTCTTTAGAGTTTTCTATATACAAGATCATGTCATCTACAAATATAGTTTTAGTTCATCCTTTTCAATTTGATGCTTTTTTAAAAACCTAATTGCCCTAAGTAGAAGGCCCAGAATGATGCTGAATACAAGAGGCAAGAGCAGATATCTGACTTGCCCTCATCTTTGGGGAAAAACATGCCATCTTTCACTATTAAGTATGATGCTAGCTGTGTTTTCCACAGATGTCCTTTATCAGATTGAGGAAGCTCCTCTCTATTCTTAGTTTGCTGAATGTATATCATTAAAGAGTTTTGATTTTGTCAATTATTCTTTGTTTCTTTTGTCTTTTGGGGTTTTATGTTTTGTTTTGTTTGCTCTTTATCTCCTGCATCTGTTGAGATGATCATACAGCTTTTGTCACTTATTCTATTAAAATGGTGTGTGATAATTGATTTTTGGAAGTTAAATAGCCTAGAATCCCTGGGATAAATTCCTTCTGGTCATGGTATGAAATCCATTTTCTATGGTGCTGGATTTGGTTTGCTAGTATACTGTTGACATTTTTGTATCAATATTCAACAAGTCTGTGGTTTTCTTTTCTCATCATGTTTTGTCTAGTTTAGGATCAGTGCAGTAGAATAATTTAGGAAGTAGTCCATCCTTTTTTTTTTTAAGTTTGTCCAGGTTTGACTATACTTTTTTAAATGTTTTATAAATTTTAATGAAACCTAAATAAACCATATTGTACCTAAGCTTTTCTTCATGACAAGTTTTAAATTACTAACTAAATCATTTTACTTGTCACATGTCTGTTTTGATTTACCATTTCTTCTGAGTTCGTTTCAGTAGTTTATGTCATTCTAGGAATTTTTCCATTTTCTCTAAATTACACAGTATGCTGGCATATAGTTGTTTACAGTATTTTTACACTCAATTTTATTTCTTTAAGTTTGGTAGTGATGTCCCCCTTTCATTCCTGATTTTTTTAACTTTATGCTTCTCTTTATTTCTCCGTCAATATTTCTTTGTATGGATTCAAGCTACTATAACTCATTTCAGTCTGAAGTACTGTCTTGTACTTCAGGTTTCTTGTCTTGACAAGTCCATTACCGTTGAATTCTTTCAGTTTTTATCTGAAAATGTCTTAAATTATCTTAATTTTTAGAGGATTGTTCTGTTGAATACAGAAGTCTTGGTTGTTTTTTCATTCAGCATTTCAAATATGTCACCCTATTGTTTTCTATCCTCCATGATTCCTGCTGAGAAGTCAGGTGTCAATCTTATTGATTGAAGATTCCTTAACATGACAAAGCAATTTTTTTCTTGATGTTTTTAAGGTTCTCTCTTGACCTTTGGCTTTCCATAATTTAATTAAATGTGTGTACATTATGGACCTTCTAAGTTTAACATACTCAGAGTTTACTAAGCTACTTGTATAGATTAATTTTTTTCATTAAATTTAGTAAGTTTTTGGTTTTCAGATGTTCTTTTTGCTCCTTTTCCTCCTCTTCTTCTGAAACAACCAGTATGCCTATTTTGGTCTGCCTTTTGGATTCTGATGGGTCTCTAAAGTTCTGCTCATTGTTCTTGTGTTCTTTCTGTTCCTCAGACCAGATAATGTCAAGAGTTATCCTCAAGTTCTCTGATTCTTTCTTCTTCTTTTCCACATCAGCTTAAGCTCTGTAGTGAATTTTTCACTTCAGTTAATTGTACTTTTGAACTCCGGAATTCCTATTTTTTAACAATTTAAATTTAACAATTTTTCTCTGTATTGATATTCTTTTCTGCTTGAAAAGAATAGTCCTTTAGACATATTTTTACTTAATTCTGTAAACATGTTTATAATAGCTATACAGTTTTCATCCTTTAAGGGCAACATCAGGACTTCCTTAGAGATAATTTCTATTGAATGCTTTTTTTCCCTGTGTATGGCCATCCTTCCTCTTTCATGGCTTGAGTTTTTTATTTTGTTGACAACTGTAATTTAGAAAACATAATGTGGCAAATTTGTCAATAAAATACCTCCTCTTAGGTTTGTTGTTGCTGTGATTTTGTTCTTGTTGCTGCTGCTGTTTAGTGACCTTCCAGGACTAATTCTATATAGTCTGTGTTCCCTGTAATGCGTGGCAATTGAGGTCTTTCCTGGATAACCTAATAATTTTTCAGAGGCTTCCTTGAACCATTAGGTTTCCCAGACTTGACTAAGTTTCTGTGTATGTGTTGGGGCATGGATTCAACACTTAGACTATTTACCACTATCTCTTAGTCTTTATGTTCTGCTTATACCAAGACTCAAGGTCAGTCAGAAGCAAAAAAAAAAAAGGCCCTCTCAAGTCTCCTGGGCATGAATACAGCTCTGTACATGAACTTGGCCTTTTAGATACCTAGGAATATAATAGGAGTTTTTCAAAGACCCCTATGAGTATCTCATTACCCAGATATTCCTTTTAAGATTTTGACCAGCCTCTTGTTTGTGCAGAGTCCAGCAGCTGCAACATTAAGCAATTTGCTAACTGTTTTAAAGAAATGCATTGTGATTAAGTCATTTCCTGAAGAGGAAACTCTGAGTCAGGACAAATAATGACAGTAGCATACAAATGGAGTTTTTCAAGAAGATGCTAGACAGATTATATAGTGTCAGTGTTCTGGGAATGAAACTTTTGAGGAGCTCCAAACCCAGTGTGACCTCCAATTACTGCAAAGCTGCTGGTTTTCATAGCTTCTGTGGTTGTAAGACTCCTAGCTTTCCTGCTAAGAAACTGGGGAGAAGAGAATGAAAGTAGGTTACAATGCCACCAAAGGTGCTAATCTTACCAAATTTCTACATGGTTTCTTGAGTAAACACTTCTTAAGATTGTTTTCAGTTTTTAGCTGGTTTCCAGATTTCTGAGAAAACTGATGATGAACAATTTGTGCCACCATTTTCATTGTTTTTATACTGAAGCAGATCTATGGGGATCCTCAGTCCTCTATTTTGCAAGTCCTGCCATAGTTAACGTATGTTTAACTGGGAATACGAACACCGAAATATTTTTTTCTGGAATTTCTCAGTTGGTAACACCATTAATTTTTGCACACTGAAGTAGCTTCCAAATAGAATCTTTTGCAGGAAGAAAAATTAAGCTTGTAAATTATTAACTTACTATAAAAACAGTAAGATTTATAACTGGGAAAAACTATCATTTCATTGATAAAAATATGACATGTAATTATAGCTCATTATCAATTGAGAGTAATTTGAATTTACCAATATTAATACATGTTCGCTGAGTGCTTAATAAAGACTATTATCACATGACAAATGGAAGATAGTAAACTCATTCATGATTGTATATTTGAAAATCCAGATATCAAGATCTGCTATACATATTAGACATAATCCTTTAGTAATTCTGATTTATTATCTGGATATTGACACACATTAGCCACCTTGGCACAAATGCCTTGTGGTGTGGAAAATCTAAAATTCATTTTTTTATGTCCTTTTCTCCCTCTGCCTTCAACATAGACTTGACTCCCTTAAACCCAGAGACCTGTTGGAACCTGACCCCAGGTTAGAACCTCAAGGCAGCCTTTGCTGCCTAAGGGCATGACAAGTTCTTGAAATGTTAGCTGGGATTTTTAAGATGTTTATATAAACCACATGGAAGTGGGTACTTTCCTTTTTTCACCTCCAATATATTCTTTGATTTCCACTTTCCAGAAGGTTTACTACTGCTTAGCTTGTGAAGATAAAAAATGTGATACTTAAAGAAGAAAAAAAAAGACAGAGTTACTGGTGGATTATGAAAATTGAGTCACTTATCAATGTTAAATAGATGGAAGACTGTCTGCAAAATGGCCATTTAATATGTGTAGTTAGATCAAACTTATCAGCCTGGCTTTTGGCATCTTACACAAGTAGCAAACAATTTCTTAATAAAAAAATCAATCCTGAGTGAGGACAAAGTAATATTGATCTAGGTATACAGCTTCTATCAAAGACATCACAGTATGATTTGTGAGAATGCATCACTGTGGTTTTTTATAATGTTAAGCTCAAAAGATTAACTTGTCTCTTGGGCATACTAAATGAAACTTTAATAATTCCATACAGATCTCACCCATGATTTTATTTAAATTTTTCTTAATTCCATAGATATTTTATCCCTTTTATGAAGTAAAATTCCATTGGATTTCAACCTGGAAGTATTTACAATTCTTTTAACCCTTAAATACCAGTATGTCTCCAAAATGGCCTTATATGGTAAAGAGAAATACGTGAAGAGATCATTTATTTAGATCTTAAGGCACAGCCTTATCTGTAGCCATGAGAACCATAAAAATGGACACTGAAACTCCATGCTAGTAAGCCCAAAGGATCACCAGGTTAGCCAAACTTCATGTTCCAATCTCATTTCTATGCAGTTTCCTATTATTATTTTTATAACCTTTCTATGATTTCAGAATGATGACTCCTTTGTAGGGTGTACCAGCCATTTTGCTTCTTTTTGCTCGAAGACTGCCTTTTAGATGGAGTATTCAATGGGCTACACTTTAAGTGGTTCTATTCTAGGAGTGGTACCATTTACCGATTCAATCTTTTCCACATACTGTGGCCATACAAAGTTTCTTGTAGTGATTTTCCATCTGTCACCTATCTGCTCAGAAGTCTTTAATAACTCCACATTTCATACTGTACTAACCCAGAGCCTTCATTGGCTTTCAAGGATTTCAGATTCAAGGTTGAATCCTAGTAATCCAACATAATTGCTTACTATTCCATAACCCACATCGCCCAAAGCAAATAAACCCATCTTCCATTATCTTCCCCCAACTGACCTTAACAGGATTCTTTATTTATGGGGCATTTTGAATGGCTTTTTCCTTATCACTCTATAAATACTGCTTTTGATGTCACTGTAATTGGTGTGGATACTGGTTTAGAGTTTTCTTTACCTATAATAGCTAAATATGGTGATCATAAAACTTATTGTACAAACCAGGACACTTTTAAAAGTGCAAGCAGTGCTTTTAATAATGGTCCTGGACAAAAAGCACAAACCATAATACTTGAGGCAAACTGGGACAGTCACAAGCAAACCAAGTCTCTTAGTCATCTTATAAGACCATCTGTGTATAAAAATTTAAAAGTAACATTGCACACAAACTAGAAAATTATTGACCAAATCGCAACCCTACTTTAGACTCATTTAATTAGCAAGGAGAGCAAAAAGCAGCTGTAATCTTAATAACTCAGAGAAATGCAAATCTGATTTTAAAACAGTTATTTCTCAGCCATAGATAGTTCCTGTTTGGCTCATCATAGTAAGCCACTATCTTTTATATAGATAAACAAAGCCAATACATCAGCAATTTCTATATTAACATAGACATGGTTTGTGTTTTCTATGCTCTTTTTTTATTTTTTGTAAACTACTTTAAGAGCATATTAGAGGGGATATTGTGCTACTTTTATCCTTATCTCATAAAATCTAGCTGCTCAAAGCAGTTAGATTTTGGTCATTTCATGACCAAAGTGAATTAGCCCAATGTTATTATTAAAAGTTAATTCAATTAAGCAAAACCAATCCAATCTATTCAGTCTGTTAAACTTTATAAAATATCAATAGAAATCTCTCCAGAACTAGTCTTGAGACATCAGGCATTATTAATAGAGACAACTGGAAAAAAAGCAATTTGTTTTCATCACTTAAAAGATGCCTATATAAGCAAGACACACATCCCAGAGAAGTGAGGAAAAAGAAGGAAAGACTTCATACGAGGCCATCACCAGAGGGTTTCTGTGAAAAGGACACATGAAGACTAAATTCTGACCAGCTGCTGATAACCCAAGGGAAAACATGTCACCTTTTTCAGAAGAGTAAGAAGAAACCCAGCTCTGAGAGAGAAGATACGGCCTCACTAGTGGCGTGAGTGGGCCCTCTAAGAAAATCAACACCATCGATAATAACTGCATGTAGCATTTATTAAGCACTTACTATACACAAGCAATGCTGAACCCTCAGAGCTTCTTTCCTCACACCCAATTATCATCTGAAATTCTGCTTTATCACTCCAGCACCTGGAGACTATCCTGATCAAAAACTATGTCAACAGGTTGATGGAAATGAGTGACTGAGAACATGGCAGAACACCTGTTTACACAGCGATTTAAACAGTGTACATGATTACATGTCCTTGGGCTTATTAGTCCCTACCCAGCAGAGATGCATTTTATAGAAATTACGACTCTGATGTAAAACTAGTTTGAGATGTTTTATAAGTAGCCTGGGAGTTCCTTTCACTGTTACTCAGGCACTGTGCATTTGTCTTTATTTCTGTGATGTGCCTAGCTCTCACTGCCTTTCATGTTCCAACAAAAAAGCCATTTTCCCTGTGGTGGGAGAAACGACCAGGTGGGAAATACTGTTAATTCTGCATGGAAAAAAAAAAAAATGGGACTTAAAAAAATGTTCAGCTTTTAAAAGTCAGAGCTTTGTATTCATCTGGCACCTTGCACAAGTTTTCAGGGATTCTCAGAGAAGAGGCATTTATTTGGAGCTGCTTTATGCAGATTCCTTTTTACTGACTGCAGCAGAGCAGACACACCATCAGTTCTTCTGCCGAGATGCTGGCTTCTTTACAAGGCAGCCGAGTCACAGGCTCACGGCACATGCCTCTTGGAGCAGAAGCCCCTCTCTTCTCCAGACGGTCAGTCTTCCTCTGCTGCTGGAGATGTTTACACTTAACACGTTATTAAGCGAAATTCACTCAGTCCCTACCTTCTGAACTCAGTGTGCCACTTCGGAGGTAATAAATCTCAACTGTGGCCCTATCTCTAAATTAGGGTTGGGAGAAGCCAGGAAACAAAAAAGGGAAGGTGGTAATCACTACAGGAACGTACCCCCAAGTCCTTCTTGAAATCTCAGAAGAGCCAAAGCCAGGCCAATCACTGCTGGAGTCTGCACAACCCCCTTGGGAACTGTGAGATACTCTGAAGCCCCTCTCTGCATTTCTTGAACTCTCAAAAAGTTGAGGAGTAATGTCAAGTTGTTCAGACCCATGAGCTCACCCGCCAGGAGCTGCATGACACAGGCTGAGCCGTGTGATGACCCAGGGGTGCGGTAGCCTGAGGAGGAGAGGAGCCTCTCCTGAGGGGAGCACCTTTCCGTCAGGATAGGATGACAGAGGCTGTGGAGGAAACAGAGCAGCCCAGTATCCAGCACACTTGCTTCTCTGCTGCGCCCCAGGGAGCTGTAAATAGGATTCCTGGAAGTCCCACTGCCTGGAGGTCAGGGCACCCAGTGGCTCTGCTGACACACTGCAGTGACGCCCCCCCAAAGAGGGGATGAAGTGACCCGGGCAGTCACCATGGACCAGGACCAGCACCAGAGTATTCATACCTCCTCACACTCTCAGCACTAAGAGGATCATCTGCAAGGGAATTAAGCTAAGAGGCCACATGACAGTAAAACCCATATTGGCAAAATTTGCTCTCACAAATGCTGAGACATTCAGAGAGCAAGATCCCCTAGCAAGCTCTTCCTAGGGCTTAGAAACCCTGATACGTTACTGGTCTCCTGACTCTAATACCCACCCCCTCCTACTCAGGGATGCTTCTCAGGGCCTGCTCCTAAAGAAGCTGAGAAAAGAAAGCCACAGGTGGCTTTTGAAAATACAAAGATTTCGGAGCACTTAAGTGGCTCAGTCAGTTGGGCGTCCAACTTCAGCTCAGGTCATGATCTCGCAGCTCATGAGTTCGAGCCCCGCATCAGGCTCTGTGCTGACAGCTCGGAGCCTGCAGCCTTCTTCAGATTCTGTGTCTCCCTCTCTCTCTACACTTCGCCCATTCACATTCTGTCTCTCTCTCAAAAATAAACAAACACTGAAAAAAAATTTTAAAAAGAAAAGAAGAGAAAAATATAAAGCTTTCATTGATCTGTCTGTTTCACCATCATTCTTCTAACGAGCCTCTGCAACCTTGGGCCACCCATTCACTGCTGAGCACCTATCCAGTAGCAGGCACTGAGAGAGGTGTAGCTGACACAAGGAATGAGGGGGGCATCTCACTCTCCTAGGGTGTGTGGACTAGAGGTGGAAGTTCCCAGCACATACCACACCAACAGTAACACAGTTGCCCATGGTGATGAGAGTCAGGAAGGAAGGAACGGAGCTCTGAGACAGAGACAATACTTGGCACAGGATAACACTCCAGGTAGAGTGTTCACGGGAGGTATCTCTGAGTAGCTGAGATTTAAGTTGAGATCAGAAAGGTGAGAAGCAATCAGACACTGAACAGTGCGGGGTGGGGGGGTACTTTCTACAGGGAAATGAGCTCAGTTCAGAAAGGAAAGCGGTGAGCCTGAATACTAGAACTGAAAGGAGAGACGGTGTAAGATGAAGCTGAGGAAGTAGGTAGGGACTACATCATGCAGCCATGAGAGCCTGGGAGAGAGAGTTGTTTTACACTCTAGTATAAAAGAAAACCACTGACGAGTTTTAATCAGGGGAGGAGCAGAGTGAAAATAAGTATTTGCTGAAGGAAGAAGGAGTGGATGAATTCATCTCCTCCCAACCCCACCTGCTGCAGACAGAGTCTCTGGATCCTGTGTCCTGTCCCTCTCCCACTCAGTCTTCTCAGTATTACTCTCATTCCATAACCTCTTCTGGAAGTATGAAAGCCAACTCCTTTCTCTCCCTTATAACTCACTTTTTTCCGCACACATTCAGTCCTCATTGGGAGAGGAGAGCTACATGCCAGCATTGAGTTACCCTTTGAAAGATACGGACACACAGAATTGCTGGTTGACTTTTGCACTTGATAAAAACTCTATTTTGCAATTTGCTCCCCCCGCACCCTAGCCATGGGAATACTTAACTCCTGTAATGGAACTGCTTCAAGAGGATGCGCGTCTTCTTTACTTCAGCTCCATGCGCAGGTATGTTACCTAGCTAGCTCTGAAAACCCACAGGCGCCAAGTCTGCGCTATCGTTCCTGCTTTACAGGTGTGCTTCCAGCTTCCAGCAATTTCCTAACATCTCTCTGAGGACAAGAGCAACCCATGTATACTAGTCGCTGTTTCTATTGACAAATAAAATTGAGGACCGCTGGTGCCCTTTGTAAGTACCAAATTTCCCTAGAAAAGCGTCAGGTAGCACCAAAAGCAAAGAAATGTAGACCCAGTACCTTCTGTCTCCAGCAGGGGAAGGGTTTAATCTCCTCAACGTGGAGGTTTTAAGATTTTATTTGGATCCAAGTTTGTTTCACAAGATTGCCACGGAAATCTCAACTGATCATAGTCTTTCGGCATTTTTAAAGCATCATAGCTCTGACCTTGTCTTTCAATAGCTCAGGAGAAAGACTTGTGGTTTTGATCTAAAACACTTCATGCAATGCATATTTTGCATAAGTTAAATAGTTAATGGGCTGCTTAAGGGTTGTATAACGTTCTGCATTTATTTTTTTTTCCTTTATCCCCCCCCTTTTTTTTTTTATCTCCTCTAGGTGATTCATCAGGCATACTTCTTGAACCAGCTGTGAAAGATTAAGAAATGTTATTTGCATTTATGGCAGGAATTCTCGGGCAAGGAACAATCTGCCTGTCGAATACATTCATGTAAATAGAACAAATGTTTTAAAGCTGAGCAAAATGAAAGCAAGGGGGCAAATGAGAAAGAAAAAAACCCCACCTTTCAGCATGAGCCATGCAGAACTTTGATCATAACTTCAAATGAAACTAGGTCTCACCACGTGTGACAGGCTGTGGATCCAGGATTTCTGCAGCTCTTACTAGAGTTCAGACTCACACTAACAAGGCTTGCCTTTCTCTTTCAATTCCACTGTTGTAGGTGTGGAAGATCCTGCTTTCAAACACGCATCTCACATGAGAACGTAGGGTAGAAGGGACGTACAAGGGAGGAGGAAAAAAGCACTGGACCAGGAGCTGAAAGAGGTTCTGTTTCACCGGGACCAGTGATACATACAATTTTTACTAACAAAATTTAAACTCAAGACAATTTTTACAACTATAATAAAAGCCCATTTCATTGGGTACTTTGTATGTGTCAAGTACTATACTAGGTATTTTATTAATATAACCTTAAATCTTTCCAATAGCCCTATTTATCTTTTTAACAAAGGCATAAACTTACTCAGATACAGGGTAAATGATTTGCCCATGGTCATTTTGCTAATTATGAGACTTTGATCAACTGATTAAACGTTTCTGGGCCTTCATGATTTGTTGCTGTCTTTTGTTTCTAAACTGAAAAATGCACAGTTGGAATGGATGAGGTCTAGGGTTCTTTCTAACTCCACTGTTATTTGATCTGATACACGGGGTGTTGTTTCTCTGCAATTTGAGTTGCAGAGAAGAATTCTGGTGTCAGCAAACCAATTCTGCTGCCCATTCCCCTGAGGNAACAAGGCAATAGTAATGTAATGAAAATTCACTCAAAGTGCAACTTCTGGTGAATAGTATCATTCACAGAGGACACACTGAGGGGTGGCTCTTCCCTGAGTTGGTGTGTGACTTCCAGTCAACCTGCTTGTTCTTCACTTCTCACCTATTTTCTTCATTGTCTGAATGTGTAGATCTAGATGAGCTCTAAAATAGCTATACACTCTAATATTTTGTATCTAGGAACACTAAAACAACAGGTTATGAAGTGCTAAAATAATCAACATTAGGCCTCAGTCCAGGAAAAGCATTTATTTTACTCTGCCTCTCCTTGCTAGTTCCTTCCTCCTTTTGCTTTCCAACGGAATCTATACACACATATGAACATCTTTGTTCTCAAAGCCTAACATTAAGACAATTATAGAAAGGGACATACAGTTTGGTGAATTTTACTGATCAAGTAGAACTGCTGGATGATCTTGATATCTACTACCTGTTCCATTGTTTTCAGGGAGAGAACCATAATAATACTGAAATCATACACACACATACACACACACACACACACACACACACACACACTTGTGTTGTGTGGAAAGAGACAGAGAGACAGAAAGAGAGGGAGGGAGGGAGAGAGGGAGGTGTATGGGTAAACTATTTGAAATATCACCATTGGTAAATATTAGATTTGATTTGTTCTTTTGTATGTGGAAGAACTCTGGTGTCACATAAAATCAAATTGTGAGGTAAATCCCTTAAATACCCATGGAAGAGAAAAGTTTTATTTTCTTAAAACTGAGAATAACTCATATCTTTAAAGATTTCAAGTTAATCTTTGATTTGCTGATCACTTACATAACAATTGAGAGCTTCCTGTTATGCAGTTTTGGGTGCAGACCTGTGATTGATTATTTGTTTGCCAGAGTTCAGAAGAGAGTAGGGATAAAGTCAAAACCCAGTTCAGGGTCAGTGACATGCCCTTTGCTTATTCCCTTCACTACAACTTTCCTTCCCTGATGAGGGTAATCTGCTTAAATAGTTACCATTTATACAAAAAAATACAGCTAAATGACACGAGTAATTCAAGACTTGTACATATTTCTTAACTGGAAATGAATTTTAAGTATCCTAAGTGTTTCAAATATATCCAGATATTTTAATAAATGCTTAGACTTCTGGGTCAGAAACTTTTCTTTTTGGTAGGAAATAATTTCAAACTTAAAGAAATGTTGCAAGAATCTTAGTGTCACCCACCTCCTGGTAAACCTAACTTGGAATTACATCAACTTAGAAAAAGTAGAATCGGAAGACAGAGAAAGATTATTAACGATATTTTACCTAAAATCATATTTAAATTCTATTCCTGAACTTCTTAATTACATGAAATAACAGATTATTTTTCCTTAAAAAAAATCCTTTTGTCTCTTTATCCCTATAAGTCTCTCCATTTCTGTCTCTTTCTCTCCTTGTGCATATATAAAACAATTGTAGTTAAACTGCCTATGTTGTGGTCTTTACCTTCCATTTTATATTTCCTAAAAACAGGAATGTTCTTCTACATAACCTCAGTACAATTTTCAACCCGAGTAAATTTAGAAAATACTTTAATGCATTACTCTTATCTAATTTTCCATCTATTTTCCTATTTTTAAAATTGATCCAATAACTTACTAACAGTATTTTTTTTCTCCTCTACATAGGATCCAATCTAGAATCTGGAATTGCAATTACTTATTATGTCAATATCAGATTTTCTAATATTGTAATGATGTTGCATAATCACTTATAACTCTAGTTTAAAAATGAAAAACCAAATATCAACTATAACTACAATAATATGTTATTGAATGCACGATTTTAAAAAGATGTTAACTGCAATACTCACAACCCTAAATGGGAGGGGTAGAAGTAAATATAGAGTTTCTATATGCTACTGAAGGTAAGATGTTATCAACATGATGTTGTAACTGTAAGAAACTTTATGTCTCATGGTAACCACAAAAGAAAAATCTGCAGTAAATACACAAAAGATTATGGTAAGGAAGTCAGTGCACACTACCACAGGAAGTCATCAAATCACAAATAAAGAAAGTGAGAAACAAAGAATCTACAAAGTGTTCAAAAACATTTTACAAAAGGCATTTTTAAGTCCTTACTTCCTAATAACTATTTTAAATGTAAACAGATTAAATTATCTAAACAAAAGGCAGAAAATGACTAAATCAGTAAACAAACAAGGTTCATACACAGGCTGGCTATAAGATACTTTGACTTCAAGGAAACACATAGACTGCAAATGAAATGATGATAAAAAGTATTTCCAGCAAACAGTAACTAAAGGTAAGCAGGAGGGCCTACTCATCTATCAAAAGAAACAACTTTAAGGTAAAAATGGTCATAAGAGACAAAGAAAGTCATTATTTAATAATAGGGGATCAATTCATCAAGAAGATTGTAACAATCATAAATCTTTATGCACATAACACTGGAACATCTCAATATATAAAGCAAATACTAACAAGGCTAATAGGAAACATAAAGAGAAATACAGTAATAGAGAGGAAATTTAATACCCCACACGCAGCAAGGGATAAATAATCCAGACAGACAATCAGTAAGGAATAGCTGATTTGAATAATAGTGTAAAACAAATGGACCTAAAAGACATATCCAGAACATTCTACCCAACAGCAGAAGAATGCTCATCTTCCCAAGAATCCATGGAAGAATTTCTAAAACAAATAGTATAACAAACAGTATAGACAGATAAATGTTATATATAATTTAAAATGTAGTCTAAGGTGATCTATCTTACAAAGTCTAAAATTGGTATAGGTTTGCATTATCTTCAAGTCATCAAATTAAGAAACAATAAAAGTTAAAAAAAAATTCATTGGTCATAATTTGCAATTTTCTCTCCAATTCCCAGGAAAACACTCATCATCAACTTTGGTTTAATATCTAAAACATGGCTTTGGCTTACCTTGTAAATGTTGATGATATGGGCCATCTGCTTTATGTGACAAAATAAAACTAGTGATTTATTCCTGTGCCTTTATTATATGAATAAAACACAACTCAAGTCACATCAAAGAGCAAACCAAATTACACAACGAGACAAATGTAAACACAAAGCTTCCCACATCTTGAAGAAGAAGTAGGCCTCAACTGATTACAGTTCAAATCATTTCAGGTCAGGTTGACTATGGTTTTTATAACATATGAAAGTAAAACAAAAAGTTAAAATTCTGGTAAGATTCTCCCAGAACAAAGCATTCATCAACATATGCCATAATCAGAAGTTAGAAGTCAATACCAATCATCAAATAGAAATTTAAAAATGAGGTGCCTCTGGATGGTTCTGTTGGTTTAACGTGCAACTCCTGATTTTGGCTCAGGTCATGATCTCACAGTTTGTGAGTTTGAGCCCCACATCAGGCTCTTCACTGACAGCACAGCATGCACTTCAGAATCTCTCTTTCCCTGTCTCTTTTTCGGCCCCTCCTCCATTTGTTCATGTGTGTGCTCTCTCTCTTTCAAAATAAATAAATAAAAATTGAATAAATCAATACATAAATAAATGAATAAGCAAACAAATAAACAAAGTAAACTTAGTGTTTTTGTTGTGTTGCTTTCCCCCTTTACATCTAATACTACATCTCCTTGTTTCTTCAGATCAAAGAAATAAGTAATTCAAGGAACATAAAAGTGAATTATTGGTCTATTGTTGAGCTCATAATTGTAGTCTCTACAGCATCCAGTGAAAAATAACTTTGGGTTGAAGTTCAATCATCTCAGACTTTCAAGATTTTATATGCTTTCTTTTTTCTAAGAAGATGACCACTGATACATCAATAGGGCATCTGCTCTTGAGTTGCTTTTCTGGTGGATGCACACCTAATATCTTTATTCTCGTTCTCATAAAAAATTCCTAACTTTTAGGAAATGTTTATTTCAACAGCAATACCAGCATTGAATACCAGTATTCTCAGTGTCTTAGGTGGTTTTTTTCCAGTTAAAATAGTAATTATGTCTAACTCCCAAGTTTTATCTGAATTAAATCAGATTTGTTGATGTATAGATATAAAAGCTAAAATAGCATTGAACATACCTTAATAAATGCTTATAAATGTTTATTGAATTTGAAAGCCTCATTAGTAATTACATTAATCATATACAAAAACAATGGGAAAATTATTATCAAAAATAGGTTAGCAAGTTTTAGAGGTAAGTATAGGAAAGGACTTTAGTTCTTTTAGATTTTAGAAGAAACTGTGACCTAAAAACAGACCAAATTATTATTTGTCATTGCTACCATTTGGGAGAGGAAATTGCAGCTAAGACTCCAAAGCAAAAACCAAAATCCCTAACCACCACACATTTTGAGTTCAAATTCTGCTAACAAATTTGCCAATAGTTAGAGTCACTCTTGCCCAGTTTACTGAGAAGCATCAATTTGAATGGGCCAACAACCCCAGTGACTGCATCACCAATAAAGATGAAAAGGTGAATTTGCAGCTGGAAGGATTATTAGAATAAAGTCATTGTAGAGAAACTCTCCTCTCTGATCCACTGCAAGGAGGGGACTCCAAGAGAATCAAGATGGCAATGCCTGTAAGAGGAAACTGGCACTTCAGTCTCTGGCTACATGTCACTCAGCCAGGGTGCTTGCCACTCATCCCCTGTGTTATCAAGCATAGGAAAAGAATTAAGAGAGTAAATGCAGATGATAGGAAAATAGGAGTTCTTTAGGGGTAAAGGGAGAATAAGCCTTCTTGTCAATACTCCACTCAAGATGTCCCTTTAGATAAAGGACCAAGAAGGTGTTAATGGTATGTGCAAAAGGGGTCAAGAGGAGAGGGAAGCAGATTGTGTAGAGGCAGAGGGGAGTGTAGAAAAGGTCACTCCTGGGGCGCTTGGGTGGCTCAGTCCGTTAAATGTCTCACTCTTGATTTGGGCTCAAGTAATGATATTGTGGGTTTGTGAATATGAGCCCGACATAAAGATCTGCACTCACGCTGCGGAGCCTGCTTCAGACCCTCTGCTCCCTCTCCCCATGTGTGTGCGTGCTCTCTCTCTAAAGAAATAAATAAGTGTTAAAAAATTTTTTAGGTTAAAGTAAAAAATGAAAAGGTCAGTCCTGTATTACACAGCAGGCCTCCTCCCCAAGCGGCCCTCGGAAGAATCTATGCCCCTGGGAGAGAACCACCATTTAGGTATCTTCCACTTAGAAGTCTCCAAGCCTAAACAGCACTCACTGAGGAATGAGAAAAAGCAACAACCAATCCAAGAGAAGACTGCAACTTCTTGATTAACCAAGGAGATACTTTTCATTTCCTTTCTTCCAATACTCCCCTTAAGCACACTGAAGCAATAGAACCAGCACTAAGAAAGAGGGAAAAAAGAAGATATATGAAACTGCATTTCTTCCCTACCCATCCTCCCCTTCCCACACCTACACTCTGGGCCACAACAGTAACAGACAGTCCAACTGCACCAGAAGAAGAGGGAGCTCTTCAGGGGAACATGACAAATGATTCCTAAAATGTATGTAAATGTGTGGAACCAAAAATAATTGGGACGATCTTAAAGAACAAGGATGGAAAATGTACACTATCAGATTTCAAGACTTTCTATGAAGCTGTAGTAATTAAGCCAGCAGGCTGTTGGTGCAAGCACCAATGATGAGACCAACGGAACAGAATAGAGTCCTGAAATAGGCCCATGTTTCTAAAGTCACTTGACCTATGACAAATGATGGTGGTGAGCAACTGAATATCTACATGGAAGGAAGAAAAGAACCTTGATACCCATCTCACATTAGGCACAAAAATTAGAGATGGATTGTAAACTTAAATGTGAAATGTCAAACAATGTGCCTAGAATCAAACTGAGTGCCAAGGTGTCTTGAGGAACTACAGCAAATTCAAAGGGTGCCATAGGATACATTACATTTGTGAGAGAAACTGGGCAGTATAAGCCTTTTCTTTTAATATTTATCTCTTTTTGAGAGAGAGTGCCCATGCACATGAGCAGGAAAGGTAGACAGAGGATCCAAAGCAGGCTCTTCAATACCAGCAGAGAGCCTGGTGCAGGGCTCAAACTCATGTACACTGAGATCATGAACTGTGAGACCATGACGGGAACCAAGGTCGGACACTTATCCAAATTGAGTTATCCAGGGCCCCCCACCCCACTGTCAACTTCTATTACACTTTTCCCAAACTACCAGCTCAAGGTCATGCACACTTTCAACATTACATCATGCTACATTTCATTCCATAGTATCTTTGTGAAACTAGTTGTTCTTGGTAGCTATCAGAAAAAGTACTGTGCAAAAATTAACATGGAAGAGGTTATGAGGTGTTGGTATCCAAACCAATTCCAAAAGACCAAGATTTGATAAGTTGTGCAGTGTAAAAGGCACACATTTCATTACAAAGCAACTGTGGTTATTTAAGAATAAAATAAAACTATTACTTTTATTTAAATTGTATTATTTTTTAGAATATCAATTATGCTTTAGGCTATAAATCCTTATTAAGTTGTTTAGACCTACCTCCTTAATGAACAGAATTGTTAGGTGTTTCTTTCAGCTTATTAGGTCTCTGAAAAAGTTACTAATATGCTAAGGTCTCCACAGATCAAGAAACTTTGAGAAATTCTGTTGTAGAAGGAAATAGAGGGAGGAAACATACTCATGACCTTGCAGTAGTCCAAAATTTCTTAAACAGGAACAAAAAACAGTACACTTAAAAATTAATAAATTGGACTGCACTAAAATTAGAAACTTCTGTTCACTCAAAACACTGAAAGGAAGAACGTTCTAGTTACAGACTTAAAGGAGATATTCACAATACATATACACTTGAATAAGAATTCTTATCAAGAATATATAACGAACTCCTGCAAATCACAAAGAAAAGCAACTCAATCTTTTAAATGTACAAAGAACTTGAACATTTAATATCTGCTTCAGTAAAGCAGAAAGAGAAATGAAAATTAAAGCCTCAATGAGATACACACCCACCAGAATATCTACAAGGAAAAGAACTGTTAATAACCAAGTATAGTTACAATTGGAAAACAACAGAAATTCTTTTTTTTTTTTGTTTTTTTTAATGTTTTATTTATTTCTAGGAGAGAGAGAGAGGCAGCGTGAGCAGGGTAGGGTCAGAGAGAGAGGGAGTCACAGACTCCGAAACAGGCTCCAGGCTCTGAGCTGGCAGTCAGCACAGAGCCCGATGTGGGGCTCGAACCCACGAACTGCGAGATCATGACCTAAGTGAAAGTCGGACGCTTAACCAACTAAGCCACCCAGGCGCCCCAAAACAACAGAAATTCTAATGTGTCCCTGATGCAAATGTATGTGGTTTGACCATTCTGGAAAACTTTTGGCAATATATATTAAAGTTTAAATATATACCTACACTATGACCCATGGGAATTCTATTTCTGGCTATGTACCCATGAAAAATAAATGCATATGTCCACCAGAAAGCATCTACAAAAATTGTTATAGCATGTTTATTCACAATAGCCAAAAACCAAATCAATACAAATGTCTCTCGACAGGAGAATGGATAAAGAAGTAATGGTATCCTCAAACAGAATATAAAGGAACTAACTACTATTTCACACAACAACACAGATTCACAGGTTCTGTGTTGCATCACAGAAGCCAGGCACTACAAAACATATAGGCTATGATTCCATTTACATTATGTTCAAGGTCTGGCAAAACTAACTGGTGATTATTGAATTGACAATAGCAATGACCTTGGAGGGAGAGATATTGGCTGGGAAGGAACCTAATAATGGTGCACAAAGAGTTCTATATCTTGATCTAGGTGGTGATTACTTACTCTGTACTACATAAAAGTTAAATGAGCTGCCATTTATCCACACACACACAGACACACACATAAAATCAAAAAGAAATCATTGGAATTGAGTTCTTGACAACAAAATAAGACCATTTTGAGCAAATTGATAGACTATTGTGACATCTGATTGAATTCTTAAGTATAAGGGAATTCAACCTACCATAGTGGGTAGCAATTATTCACAGACAAAAAAAAAAATCACATATTTATACCCCACACAATTTGATAATCCTCAATATACAGGTCAGTAGTACAATATAGCATTATGTTTAAAGGATGAGTTTTGGGATTCTAGCTCCCTACTAATTATCTGTGTAGCCCTAATAAATTACCCAGCCTCTCTTTAAAACCAAAATAAAAGTGTTAACCTACCATAGTGTATTATTTAAACAATTATGGGGATAGTAGAGGGTAAGCACAAAATAAATATTCTGTTCTATGATTACCATTATTTTCATTTCTCCTTCACAAATCTCTAGTAAGCTTACATATGCTTTGTATCAATTCATGTAATTACAGCACAACAGCGATTATATATACTTTTGAAGTATATACACAGTTTTAGTTACTTTAAGTTTTAAAACCAGAAAATTAGATGGAGTTGGGAAGAAAATAAGGAGCTAGCATTTAATGGATGAGAATGACCAAGAGTAAAGATATTTGTACTACAGCTTTGCAAAAGAAAAAATAATGCTAAAGCACAGTAATTCTATTCCTTAATTACTACACCAGTGTCTGTGTGCAGGAGGGCCTGAAGTTCATTGCAGTATAATTAAAGCATTACAATCCTATACCTTACAGAAGAGGACTAAGATGTATCTATTCAACCGCACCAGCCTTATTTATCTCAAGAGTCGGAATTATTCTATGTCTCATGCCAAGTGGAAAGGAGAGCAGTCACCATCTAAGAGTTTAGGAAATTAATAAGGCAATGAACATTTGAACACATAACTAGAAAAAAAACGCACACTTTGACTCAGTGTACGTAATGTCTGTATCAAAGCACAATTAATTCCAGTCATATTTTTGAAAATGAAGGAGAGTCTGAAAAGTTTCAAGTGATTGTTAGATAATAAACACAAGTCAGTTATACTGTACCCATTATTTTAAGACCTGTGAAATGTTCTTGTAATCACTGTGCTGTTTTATTGGTTTTCATAAATAGAAAAATTACTCATAACTTCACTTAAGACCTCAGGCTCTCAAACCTATTCTGGGCTCATAGTGTATTAACTTTCTCTACTGGGAATTCTCTTACCATATGATTATTTCACAATGTTGATCCTCAAAAGAGTGGACATAATACTGGAGCAAAGCATTATCTTGAGCCAATATCTGCAATTCTAAGATTTCTAAGTTCACTTGAGGGTCTATAGGATTTTTAATTCCTCATTATTTGTGTTGAAATAACAGACATGATTCCCTTTCTCTTTGACTACTAATAAGTAAAAATTAATTTCTTTCCTAAGATGAACTAGTTTTCAATGGCCAAATTCCCTAGCAAGTGTATCTCTTAGCCTTAAGGCACATTCACACTTTAAAGAGATGCTTTCTTCATTGTTTAAGGTAGACTTTTATGAGTGGTAATGAAAATATGATCTCCTCTTCTCTACAAGCAGGTGAAAACTCACTAATTATGTTATCCTTTCCTTTCAAATCCGCCGCCCCCCCCCACCTCCATGTCCCTAATCCTGGCCCTTCTATATTCTATTTTTCAGCTGTTAGGATCATACCCAAATAGAATTAACCTCTAAAGTAAACATGGGCAAATTAAAAGGCTGGGAGATATTTGACACATCCTTCATGGGCCCTGAAATAATAAAAAACCAAGAAGCCTAAGAGACCAGCTGCTTGGGAAAGAAAGTGAGGAGTGACTGACATTGCCCAGGATGGCACAGCTCAGATGAATACACTCACTGTTCCGGAACAGGTAACATGGGATTGCAGCCCCAGCTGTGATAATAGGAGTACTCTGACCCATGACTACATCCTGACTGAATTGCAGGTCTTGAATCTAATCATTGTGTTAAGAAGAGGTGTTGAGCCTCTGAAAGGTAGGCAAGTCTGGAAAAAGAGACATGGCAATACGTTAAAGCCAAACTATAACCTAAAATCCACAAATACATGTCATCCCACCTGCTATTTGTTTCTGCCAGAGCTGTCATCCAGGGATCTGGAGATGAGAAAGGGGAGCAACAGCTTTTACAAGAAGTAATAACGTGTGGTGTGAAATTGTGTCTGCTGCTGAAAGGCCGTATTCCTGGGCAGCGTTATTTCCATCCCTTTAGGTGGTGCTCCATGAACTTCAACACGTATCTGAGAAACACACTGGTTCAGCAAGCTAACAGCATGTGCATTTCTATTCTTTTCTATTTGAAACAAAAATGATTAAGCTACATTCCCTAAATCGTGAGCAGTAGCACATCCTGGGAAATATGTCTTACTAAAAATAAACATGTGGTCTCCTAGAGACTAGGGTCTAGGTCTATTAAAAACACGCTTAGTAAAATCTCCTCCTATGTCAGCGTCCCCAGGGGCTCCAGAACTCATCAGGAACAACTGCTGCTTCTGGAAAATGAAATTGGGGACCCAAAGAATTGGGGAACAGCAGGCAGTGGAAGTGTGGACAGTGTACCTTTTTGTACCATATGGATATTTTTCCACATGGATGTATTACCTTGTATTAGGCCAAGGCCTAGTAATTATAATACCTTATGTTTATAGCATGCTTGGCAGTTTTAAGTATCTTTCTATATCTACCCTCTCATGTGAGACTCTAAAATGCATGAGTTTGTATTATTGGCTCCATCTTACCAATAGGGAAATTGAAATCAAAGTGTTTTATATATTTTCTATGAGTAAATACTGGAGACCAGACTCAAATACACGTTTCCAAACACTAGTCCCGTCATCATTCCATGACACCACGTGGCCATCAAGGAAGCAGGAGGGGAAAGGAGATCAGAAAGTCAAATGGTTTCCCTCAGAGGAGAACAGTCAGAATCAGTTTGGTAGAATATTATCAGTTAACTAACCAAGGAGATGTCACTAAGCCTACTTCAAAATCTAACTCAAATTATTTAAATTATTAAAGAATGAAAAACTTATTCCCCTTATATTTCATTTACCAAGCATAAATAACAAAATAAATCTTAGATATCTCAGAATAATTAGGAATGAGTTTTCTCCTAACGTTCATAGGGCCAAATCATCTTTCTAAAGTGAAACCACATCTGAAAACTTGACAGTTAAATGTCCTTATATTAGGTAATTTAAAAAATACCTATATTTTTTGAAAAGGATAGGCTCTACGTACCATTCATTAACAGATGCTATCACTATCATGGGTAAGAAACTACAAATCCAGAAACTACAAATATAAAAGATAAGAACTAACAGCATATTGGCTCTAGTTTGCATAGTAAACAGGGACCAGAGTGTCCCTAAGCATGAGCAAGGACGACATGAGCATCCCAGTAACACTGACCACATAAGGCTCAGAGCACTCAGCAGGCCTAGTGACCTGCAATCCTGTTCCCTTCCATTTTTCCCCCACAGGCCTTCAGGGTAATTTACGTGTCTTACTAACACTGATAAAGCTCAGTTTCTGGTTTCAGTTCTTGCGTTAGTGCCTTTACTATGGATTCAAGATGGAGTCAAGTGCTACAGGTCTCACAATTTCACACCTTGTTTCAAGTGGGCCTTGGGGAGAGAGGAGAGAGAGAGCAGGACAAATCTACCTGTGCAAAACCACCCAGGACACAAGGCCAGGGCAGGAATGTATGCAGGCGTACCAGACACACCTGAACTTGATTTTATACTATTACCTTCTGGCCCTTAACAAGCTTTCCTCTGTAGTCAGCCCCATGTTTCCATTTACCAGCAGAATTTAATGCCAAGAGACTCACTGAGCAGGAACTCAGAGGGTAGGACTTTCTGTCTTGTTCAATGTTATATTGCTGGGTGTGGGAGCTTGACATTGGGAGGTGATGGGTCTCCCCCTTTTCGCCCCTTGACAAGCATAGCTGAGACTAGTCCAGGAAATCTCTGGCCGTCTGTTCAGACACTGGACCTCCCACCAGCTGGGCCTTCTTCACAGGGCAGGGAGGGAGGGCTTCCAGACACCCACTCAGGGCCTGACTCAAGTACTGGAACACCCATGCCCCTCACTAGTCTCACGGCCCCACCCTGCTGAGAACTGGAGGGTGAGGGGAGAAGAACTGTGGCCACTGGGGGCTAATAAAGCCGCTTAATTTGGGGGCGCCTGGGTGGCTTAGTTGGTTAAGCGTCCGACTCTGGCTCAGGTCATGATCTCGTGGTTCATGGGTTCGAGCCCCGCGTTGGGCTCTGTGCTGACTGCCAGCTCAGAGCCTGGAGCATATTTCAGAGTCTGTGTCTCCCTCTCTCTCTGACCCTCCCCTGCTCACGCTGTCTCTCTCTCTCTCTCCTAGAAATAAATAAAAATATTTTTTTAAAAAGCCGTTTAATTTGACTGTGGCTATGGCTTGACCCAGCGTCTAAGGGATGGGATCCAAGCCGTCTCTCAATCAAACAGGACCTTATACACAAGTGTTTCTTGAAGAAATGACCTTGCCTGAAATTAACATTGAGGCAAGAATATATTTAGAGAATAGAAAATATACGCTTGACATAATTTAGGTGGTTAGGATTATAGAATGCAAAAATAAAGAGATTTTATAATTGAATGTGTACCGTAAATGGTTTCCATGTATCTGATTTGGTCCTTACAATACAGACATCATATGACCAAAACTGTTCTCCCTCAAAATGTCTTCCCAGTTCTGAAAACAGATTGTTTGACTTCATACTGCTTCCTTTTTCTCCCAAACAGTTAGGCTATTCTACTAAACATAGTCTAGTGTTAAATACTGCAGAAATAATTACTTGGAAATTCACTGAATATTATTTTTAAATACTGTGATGTAAAAAAAATAATTAATAGATTTGGTTTAATGTCTCACATCCATAACTATTAATGTCCCTAAGAAGTTTAGGGGGACAAAGGGCAAACATGTGCGTATAACATACCAAGGGCGTTTTAAACAACCATAGATTATGAACATCAGAAAATAAAATATTAAATATCTTAGAGCATGTTTATCTTTATACTAAATATTGGAAGAGATTTCAAAATAAGGCTATCATGGACATGCTAGTACCTCCAGGGGGACCCTGTCCCATATATCACTTGTCGAACCCATATGAGTCACCGCATAGAAACCACTCATTCCCTTGATTCCCTTTAAATGATCCAAGAGAATGCTTCAATCTCAAGCATGCACAATTGGTACTTATTTTGCAGTGGACTTCAGGGGAATGACCTTACAAGGAACTAATGGGCCTTGCTTCCTGAGATTCTCTATCAGGGCATGTAACATAAGATAAATCACAGCAAAGGATTTCTCCAAAGTTTCCTGATGAGCAAACCATGACCTTTTCAAGTGTAAAGTGATGGATTGAACTGGGAAAGCAGTATGTAGATTGTTAAAAACAAGGCTGCCAAGAAACCAATGATGGATCTACACAAGTTAGCTGGAATACCTCACAGGTATCCTTAGTTGGAAAACAAAAGGAAAAGGTTACATCTGTTTGAAACAAAAGAACTAGTTAAGCAAGAAATAAAGTTAAAATCAAGTTCACTATAAGAAAATGTTGTATGGGCCAGGTCTTAAATGCCATATCAAAAGTTTTCAGTGTCCCTGGAAAGGTGGGTGGCCAGGTGTTTGCAGCTTGCAGCCTGTCTTCTGTGGCTGGGCCTCTGGATTGGCTGCTGAGTGGAGACGGAACAAGGAGCCTTTCAAGTCTATGCTGAACAGAGTAGTGAAAATCCCTTTAGACAACTCACCATAGTGTGAATTTATGGAGTCTCATGCAGACTATGACTTTTATAATAGTCACTTAGTTTTACGCTCACATCACAAATTTCATTACATGCTGGCCCTTGAAGGCTTTGTACCTTGAAGAAAACAATTCAAATTCTTTAGTCAACACCTGACTGCAAATTCCCACCTTAATTGTCCAGAGGGAAGTTTGAGAATGCTAACTGGGTTTATATCTCCATAGAAAATAAACGTTTGCAAAGGCACATCTGCTGTATTTTTTTTATTCTCACACAGTTAATATAATTGTTGGTTCCTTACATTTTAACTTCCTCACAGGATCCAATCACAGCTTTCTGCCGCATTCCAATTACACGGGCAGGGAGAGCTACCAGACATTCCAAATAGACCCCAGACGGAAACCGGCAACAGGAGAGAGCGTGGGTACACCGGCACCGGCACCGTTCCGCTGAGGCATCAACTCTTTGATATGTGAGCTGAGGTATTTCTACTCAGAAATGCCTGCTAAATGCTGCCAAAGTGAATAGAGAAGACCACCCGGTGGAAAAGTCCCTTTTCTTCTGATAAACCTAGACTCCCTCAATAGAGAGAGTTCTGGGGATCCCAGCACTCTGACCCCCAGAAGAGCCCACATTCTTCTGCTTTGAAAGAATATGAACCTTTAGATACCTTGGCATCTGTTTCGCCTGCCCGTACACTCATCCTGAGTAATGTGTCTCCCTGATTGTCTACCAGGCCAGGATTGCTCCCCAGGTTCTTGTCCACTTGCCCTCAGATGAAACTGTGCCTCTCCCTTGCCTTCCTCTGCTCTGTATCCCAGAATATGACTGCTTCAAGCTGTCTCCTGGGATGGGCTTGCTCAGAAGTCTTGGCTTCTGCCGGAAATGGAAAGCCCAGGCAGGAGATTAAAGAGCTGAAGGAAGGAAGGGAAGAGAAGGGTATTTCTCCTCCTCTCTTCACCTCAGGCAGCACTGCCAGCAGCAACTATATATCCCGTACAGTTAAAAACGGGGGTCAGGGGTGGGGGAGGGGAGGAACATGTGAATTCTGGATCTCCTTCTCAGTTGCCAAGTAATCTTCTCACTTGACAGGTGAATCCTCGGTATGTTTGCATTTTTTTCCAGTCAGCTTTTAAAGATTCAACCACAAGGATTTAACATAAAAGAAAAGGACAAATATGAAATTCCAACCCACTGAGTAGTCTGTGATTAGGCAAGGGTAGGATTAGGACATTCCACCTTTCTTTTTCTTTTTCTAATTTATTTATTTTTTTTTACAAATAGTTTATTGTCAAATTAGTTTCCACATAACACTCAGTGCTCATCCCCACAAGTGTCCTCCTCCATGCCCATCCCCCCCTCCCCCCCACATCCATCAGTCCTCAGTTTTTGTCANGGCGACCAGAGTTAGTCAGGTCGGTCTTCTGGGGAAAAAAGAGAGAAAAGAGAAAGAAGAAGAAAAAAAGAAAGAGACAAAAAAAGTGGAAAAAAAAGAAAGAAAAAGGAATAAAAAAGAGGAAAAAAACAAAAAAACAAAAAAAGGGAAAAAAAAGAAAAAAAAAAGGGAGGAGGGCACCTCTCAGNGACATTCCACCTTTCTAAGGACACTCAGACTCTTAAGGTGCTTCCAAATGTCCAGGAGCCATAGGGCATTATCAACCAGGGCACTTCCACAAAAAACCAATCTCCAAGAACCAAGTCTGGGAATATACTTTCAAGAAGCCCCAGATGATCCTTCTGAACACTAACAGTTGAAAATAACTTCACATTTCAGTAGAGTCAAAAGCTATAGACAAATATACAAGCATGGGATTTTTTTTTCTTCCTGTATCTGCACACTCACTCTTACATAATAGCATACTCTCTTGGTGAAAGAAAACAAACAGGTACATGTATTTTGGTATAAGCATGAAATATATGCAGGCCCTCTTTTCATCCATATTAATGGAGAAAGGACAGGGAGTAAAAGAAATGTGATGTGATGCTGGCCAAAAAGAGGGATATTACACTTGGAATATTCATATATGTTCCAAAATTACATTTATATTCAAAGTCATTAATTAATTGGAAATAATTGGAAAACACACACACACACACACACACACACACACACACCCCAACTTCTTTCTTCTCTAGGACTCTTTTTAGAGAAGGTTAGAGGAAGCTTTCAGTTATTTTTACTTTCAGCTTCCACAATTCTAAATCACATGAAATAGTGGCCTACTTGTGGGAGACTTTTATTTTTATGACATTCTCCTTTCAATGGTTATAATAAATATAGCTACCTATAATCAGCATGCTTCAAAACTGGATGGGACCATGGCCTACATTATGCTCCAAACAAAACTGCCTTCTGGGAGAAATGTATCTATTTTGAATGCAATCCACTTGACTCTCAGGGTAACACTGACAGGCAGATGACTCCTTCAGAGTGTCCTCTGCTAAAGTGTTCTACATTTCAAAGTGGAAGCCAAATCTTTAACACAACTGGAGTCAGTTTTTTTCAACTTAACAAAAAAACTTTTACAAGGAGGTGGTCCAAGATAGTAGTATAGGAAGACCCTCAACTCATCTCCTCCTACAAACACACCAAACCTACAGCTATATATGGAATAACTCCTGTTTTAGAAAAAGTGAAAACTAGCTGAAAAGCTCCCTTCATAACAAGGGGTAAAAGGGCCACATTAGTATTAAAAAAAAAAAAAAAGGAGGGGGGCACATTGAGACAGGAAGGGGAGGCAGAGAGCAGTCTTGCCAAAAACCCACGCCTGGTTCAGCAACACACAATCAGTAGGGATCTCACAGGTGGCAGGCTCTCCATGAGAAGTAAGGAGTTACTTACTTTGAGTACCCAAACCTTGACCTGCAATGGAGAGATGAGTCCCCAAAAATATTTGGCTTTGCAAACCAGTGGGGTTTGTGTCCAGGAAATCTGGGGACTGTGGAGATTTGAGGTATTCCTTTTGAAGAGCTCACATACAGACTCACCCTGGAACTGAGTGCAAAGGCTGAGTTTTTGAGAAGTGACTGAATTATATGTGAAGGAGACTCATTAGCTAATGTTAAAGAATACTGGAGGGTCAGGGACCACTTCCGACTTTTTTGGGGGGCAAAGGTGCTTGCAGCACCATCTTTGCACTCTCTGTCTACCAGGCTAGTGCAGGTACAGGGTGGACACGGCCTCTCTAAAGCCGTGGACATGTCCTGTCCCCAGTGTTCTTCTCCAGTATCACTAAATCCGCAGGTGGGCCGCATCTTCAGTCCTGCTAAACTGGTGGGCAAGCACTGTCCACCAAGGGGATGTGCCTTGATAACTGACCCTGGTGGGCAAAAGGCTTTCATTTCTGAGCGACACAAAACCCTAATATCAGAAAGACGGTCTGGACAGGCTACCACACCCAGGGCACAGCACTGATAGAAGGCTGAAACACCTCCAGTCCACAATAAGTAGTTAAGGAATACATACAAATAAAAAGATAAGAAATATGACACCAAAAATACCAGCTTCACTGGTGAATGCTACCAAACAGTCAAAGAACATTTATTTTCTAACTTACTCATATTTCTCCAAAAAACTGAAAGGAAAGAAATGCTTCCAAACTCATTTTGTGAGTCCAGCATTACCCTGATACCAAAACCAGACAAGGACACCACAAAAAATGAAAATTACAGACCAATATCCCTGATGAACACAAATGCAAAAATCCTCAACAAAATATCTGCAAACCAAATTTAACGATACATTAGACAGGGATGCTTGGGTGACTCAGTCGGTTAAGCATCCGACTTTGGCTCTGGTGATGATCTCAAGGTTCATGGGTTCAAGCCCCATATCAGGCTCTGTGCTGACAGCTTAAAGACTGGTGCCTGCTTTGGATTTTGTCTCTCTTTCTCTCTCCCTCTCTCTCTCTCTCTCTCTCTCTGTCCCTCCTCTGCTCATACTCCCTCTCTCAAAATAAATAAATTAAAAATAAAACCGTACATTAAAAGAATCATACACCATGATGAAATGGCCATTTGACAAACTTGAACATCCATTTATAATAAACTTTCAATAGAGTATAGAGAGAAAATACCATAACATAATAAAGGACATATCTGACTGTTAACATCATACTTAATGGCAAAAACTGAAAGGTTTTCCTCTGAGATCAGGAACAAGACAAGAATGCCTACTCCCACTACTTTAATTCAACATTGTATTAGAAGTCCTAGCCACAGCAATTAGTCACAAAACAGAATTAGGTGTCTAAATTGGAAAAGAGTAGGTAAAACTATCACTATTTGCAGACGATATGGTATTATAAATAGAAACTTTACAGCAGTGCCTAGGTGGCTTGCTGGGAGCCGCACTGGCCTCGCTGGATGACAGTCACAGTGAGGAAATGGCAGCGTTTGCACAGCCCCTGCCATGAGAAACGAAATCTGGTATCTTCTTCTGCTACTACTGGCTCATGTTGGAAATGAGCCTGCTGGTATTGACCAGGCCTCATAATATTCCAGATCACACCGATATTCCCCACATAGATTGCTCATAAGGAAAAGCATATCCCTGTCTTTTCCAAAGAGATTTCAGATGAAAACATTGTGGATGGTTGTTAAAAGGCTCTTCCTATGGGCCTTGCAGATCCAAGACTTACATAATAAAGGGGACTAAGAACACGAGTTACAATTGAGTCTGGCCCTGAGACAAAGAGCCTAATTTAGAGTTCAGGGCAGATATCCACCCCCACCCAATTGTTTCTGCTTGGAGCACTGCTTCCCTCCCCCATTTGTTATCAGTATTTGGAGTGACTTATTCTGGCCTTGAATATGCTGATTGCTCCCTGTGAAGGAACCTATTGAGGAACTTCATTTGTGATTATGGGAGCAGAGGTGTTTCCTGAAAGACCTGTTTGACCCCTGCTCATAAAGAAGTAACTTTACCCTTTTTATGCTAAAAACTTTGTCTTGTATGCTAAAGATACCTTCCTTCCCCATAGGATAAGCATCTAAATCACCTACTTCAATCAATCACTATTGATAAAGGTCATGCATGAGTCTTCTACAAATCTATGTTCCAGGAAATTCTTACATATCAAAGAAGTTTGTCATCAGAAATCATTGTCTAAGGCAAATTCCACTTCTGTGCCGTCCCCCAAACACTTAGTTATAAAATAAATTTGAACCCCAGTCAGAGCAGAGATGCCTGCCTATTGACCAGAAAGATTCTCATGGCTCTCTCATTACCTACCTCGCTGACACCTTCCATCCTTCAGGGACCCCTGGACCCTGGCCTGAGCCAGTCTCAAACAGTGGCTTCATTGGGTAAGCATGCAACTCTTGATTTTGGCTCATGTCATGATCTCACAGTTCATGGTCTTGAGCCCTGCAGTGGGCTCTGCTCGGACAGTGTGGAGCCTTCTAGGGATTCTCTTTCTCTCCCTCTCTCTGCTTCTGCCTTGCTCTCTCTCTCAAAATAAATAAACTTCAAAAAAAAAAAAAAAGGGAAGAAAAAGAAAATCTTAAAGACTCTACCAAAAAGAATCTTAGAATAAATGAAGTCAGTAAAGTTTCAGTGTATAAAATCAATATATAAAACTTTGTTTCATATTTAATCACTAGTGAACTATCAAAAAAATTTAAAAAATCAATCCTACTTACAATTGTAACAAAAAGAAGTACAATACCTAGGAAAAATTTAACCAAAGAGGCAAAATATCCATACACTGAAAAGTCAGACTCTGATCAAAGAAAATGAAAAAGACAAAAATAAATGGAACGATAATCTATGCTCATGGATTAGAATAATCAAATACTCTTAAAATGTCTGTAATAACCAAAGCAATCTATAGATGCAATGCCATCTCTATCAAAATTCCAATGACATTTCTCAGAGAAATAAATTATAAAACTTGTGTGGAACCAGAGTTCCCAAATAGCCAAAGCAATCCTGAAAACGTAGAACAAAGCCAAAGATATCACTCTTCCTTATTTCAAAGTATACAACAAAGCTAGTAGTTAAATCAGTATGACATTAGCAAAAATATTTGCAAATCATGTATCCAATAAGGAGTTAATATACAAAATACAAAAGACACAACACAACAGCAAAAAAAAAGAAAAAAAAAAACTGGATTAAAGAATCCAGCAAAGGACCTAAATAGACATTTTCACAAAGAACACATACAGATAATCCATAGGTACTTGAAAATATTTTTGACTTCACCATTAGTAGGGATATGCAAATCAAAAATGAGATATCACCTCACACATGCTAGAACAGCTATCATAAAAGATACTAAATAACAAATATTGGTGAGGATGTAGAGAAAAACCCTCATACACTTTTGCTGGGACTGTAAATTGGTGCACTCAATGTGGAAAACAGTATGAAGCCTCCTCCTCAAAAAAAAAAAAATAGAATTATCATATGATCTAGTTATTCAACTTCTAGGTATTTATCCAAAGACAACAAAAACACTAATTCAATTAGATATATGCACCCTCATGTTCACTGTAGCATTATTTAGGTTAGTGAAGATATGAAAACAACATAAAGGTCCATCAATGGATGAACGTATAAAGAAGTAGGATATATATTTATATATAATGGAATACTACTCAGCCATGAAAAAGAAGGAAATCTTACCATTTGTGATGACATGAATGGATCCTGAGGGCGTTATGCTATGTGAAATAACCCAGACAAAGACAAATACCATATAATTTCACTAATATGTGGGATCTAAAAAAACAAATGTACAAACAAAACAAAACTCAGAGAGAACGAATTGGCAGTTATCAGAGGGGAATGAGTTTGGGATGGGTGGGTAAAATGTGTGAAAGGAGTCAATTGTATGTTAACAGATCAAGATGAAACTTATTGTGGTGATCACTTTGCAGTATATAAAAATATCGAATGATATGTTGTAAACCTGAAACTAATATAACATTATATACCAATTTTATATCAGTAAAAAAAAAAACTTTAAGATTTTCATCTGATACGGAACATCTGATGACTTAGGGATCAATACCCATTATATACCAAATAGCTATGTGAACCACCTAATCTTTCTAGATCTCAATTTTCTCACCTTTAAGACAACGTCTTGAAATTTAAGGATATGTCCAGCTTGAAAGCACATTATGGCATGCAACAGAGAGGCAGTCCATCAACCAGACTCCCACCCCAAAACATATTCTATCTTGCACTCTTTTACCAGTCTATAAAGTTGTAAATACTAACTTATGCAACAACCTTTGTATCACTGACTACCAACTCATTTCAGGCTAATTTTCATACTAAGTGCTGGTAAGGTAGAGAACACCTGGCCCAGTGCCATGACATTTGGTGTTAAAGGGGAAGAAAGAGGGAATCCCCAAGAGGGAGTTGCTCTGGACTGAGGCAAGCTTAATGACACACAGTGGAGAGTTACTGTCTTCCTCAGCGACTACCTCAGTAATAAGGAAATTCTAGAGTTTTAAAAATTATCATCTGGTGGAGAAGCTCTAATGTGCCTAGATCTGAACACTTCAGCTTAGATTGTCCACAAAAGAGACAGGTGATCCAGGACTTCCCATATTTTTCTGGAGTGCTCGGAGGATTTGGGGTCTTCCCCTGAACTAAGAACAGATGTTCTGGGGGGCAGGGAGAGGGGACCAGAAGGCAACCTAGGGCATAGAGGAGCTCCTTGAGGTAAACTCTGAGATTCTTTTACAAACCTATAGTCTTCTATCCAACAGTTTTCATACCACTGGAATATGCAATTTTGCATTTAAATCTATTAACATCCTTTCAAGTCAATTCAGAAATACCGATTTGCAGATATATTTTGGTGTAAGATTATTGACATTGAAGCTAATGTGTCTTTTCTGGAATTCTTTTCCAGATAGTGTTGTAGTAGTTAGGGAGGTGGAGAAACTAAGTTTGTTATTTGGCTGTGAGATATTTTAATGGTACTAGTGCTGTTGTGCAAGGGAAACTTTATTGTTTTAATTATTATTTCATTTGTATTCAGCCTCAATCACGTTTGAAACAAGTTAATCAAAAAAAGAGGGAAACTGCATGCTTAAACTTAATACTTGGATAATATATATAATAATAACTGTGTTTCAACAACCACAAGGACAAGAATAAAGATGATATCCTATCCTTGGTTTACTCAAACTTTGGTTTAATTCTCCATTGAATGTTTTATTAAAGCAATCAAAATGTTGAGAATGGGATGCCTGGGTGGCTCAGCTGGCTGGGCATCTGACTCTTGATTTCAGCTCAGGTCATACTCTCAAGGTTTGTAGATTCAGGTTCCAAATTGGGCTCCATGGTGACAGCACAAGAATCTGCTTGACATCCTTTCTCTCCCTCTCTCTCTGCTCCTTCTCTGCACTCTCTCTCTCTCTCTCTCTCTCAAAATAAGTAAATAAATACATTTTTTCTAAAAAGTTGAGAAGATTCTATTTTGCCATATAAACTAAAAACCACCTGGTAGTTGAGAAAGTGAAAACCACAAAGCTTGAGAAGAAAAATGAATGCTTTGGAGCATAAATTTTTCCATTAAATTATTCCAATAAACTTAGGACCTTGAAAGTTATTCTAGTCAAATATAAAAAAGGAAGGAAATGCTCTGTCTACCTTCAAACTAGGAATGGAAATTCAATGAGTGTAGCAAGACTACTAAATCTCACTATGATAAACTGATCAATTTATTACTTTTGTGTTACTCTAATATCAATCACTATAAATTGAATGTAATTTTATTAATGGAAGACATAACTTCTCTGATTTTTTAATTAAAAATAAAATCATCAGCATACCTCCAATTGTATCTTCTTTAAGGTCTCCATATGGATGCTTGCTTTTCCACTAGTTGACTAAGAACAGCCCAAGATAAATTGAGGATGTTATACTAGATCAGAATAAGAACAACTCTCAAGATTTAAAAGCCACAGAAAGTTGCTGATCTCTAGTACTTCTATCCTGTACTAGTTAAGGATTGTGACAATAGAAGAATATGTAGAATTAGGGTTAGATTAAAATGCAGCATGACATGTTATCACAGTCATATTAATATACTAGTCCCCTAATAATTCAGGAGACACATGGAATGGAATTAAGTGGTTTTATTGCAGTGGCTCTATTCCTTTCATGTCTTTCTTCTCTGCCTAATGTTCTTTTCTCTGTCTTCCCCCCACTGAATGAAAACAAATCATTTATAGGATTCACCAGACAGTATATGGATGGATAATCAGGATTTGAGGGTTCTTTAACAGTTTTGCTAGTAATTAAATTAACAAAGTATTCAGTTATTTAATTTCACTCCAAATGAATGTAATTGAAAGGATGATTTCTTAATAGTCTTTGATTTTACATTTTTAACAAATTACCGTCCAATTTTATTTCAAGGAGGGATAAAATAGAAAAAAAACAAATATAAAGCCAACTGGAATAAAGAAAGAGACCTAAAATTAAATTCGAGACAAAATTCCAGTATTATCTTCAAGAAATTCTTAAGTCTAAGTTTGGTTGTATCCAGATTAATCTAAGGAGGCCTTTCTTCTGACATTTTCTTATCTGTAATAGAAATATTGATTCCCCTGTGACCTCTGTCTCTTTTGGCTTTTGGAACTCTAGAGATCAATAATCAGGAAATTTCAGAGAATCACACCATGTGAACAGGTTTGCTTAAGAGCCAAGTATCCAATAACTTCTCACTGATAAGGCAGAGGGAGTAGCCTCATCAGTAGCTAGGGGATGAGTCAATTGCTAAGTTGTTATTTTCCACCCAAATATCACATTCTTCCTACCTTCCATCATCACTCTCCCGACTCCTGTGCTGTTTATACAAATATACAACCTTTCTTCCCACACTGTTCACACTTCTCTGTTTAGCACACATGTGCTCTTATTCATCTTGTCCAAAGTCCCCTTCCCCCTCCTCATGCCCTTCAACTTAATAAAACCAGTACTTGTTATCTTTTCCATGCTCCACTCCCATGCCTCCCCCCTGCTTATTATCCTCAATAAATACATACACAGAATTTATACAGCGCTGAATGCACCATGAACAAATACATACCATGGCTAACTTTTTAGTAAGGATATACCAGGAGAATACATTCATGGGAGACTAGTTTGGGAAGAGGAAACCATGGAAATGCCAGCAGAAATATTCCAATTTTGGAAAACATGTCAGAAAGGGCAGTATGCATGAGATGAGATTTCCGAAACTGCCGATTAAGATTTAGTTTCCTGAGCCATGCCTACATTAGATATTCCCTCATAACATCAGTATCTGTGGTATCTGAAATACCAGTGGTCTCACTTTGCAACCCTTCATTATCATTATGTCCAAAGCAACTTCAAAGAAGGCTCTGCTCTGAATTGCATTATCTTCCCAGAAAAGAGTCTCCAAGAGCCAGCTTCTGAGGTTGTGAGACAGACAGAGGTACCCATGGTCTGGCACTGCCTAACGGGTTTCACTGCTTACTTCATCACTTTCTGACTGGAAAGCGTAGTGATGCTGGTAGCTCCAAAATAACAGCAACTATCTTACAAGCATATCTGACCAGTCCACTTTCTCAAATGACAATGACAATAAAACGAATAGGCTAATATGCCTTACTACTGCCTAGAGCAACGTTAGGCATAATTAATAGTACCAAATCTTTTGAAAAAGAAAAAGAAAAACCTAAAATACCTAAGACAGTCTTAACAACAACTAGCAAGATATTTTTGTTTCAGCACTTAACTAAACTCTTTTCCGCTAATCACAGCTAGAAGCATTATAACACGCACAGCAAAATAATTTGGGCAGAGATTAGAGACCAGGCCCTTGCAAACATTGTCACAAGGGGACGGCAATGTGAGCGCTTTGCTTCAAATGTTCTGAATCAGTTAACTTTTAATTAGTGACAACCAGCACGCACACACACACACACACACACACACATTTATCTTCTACAACAAGGCTTCTAAAATAGTGTTTTTAATTCCAATGTAGTTCATTGAATGAGGAAACAGATTCTCCTAGTAGACAGGTGCTCAGAAGTGGAATTTATGCTTTCTGCTAGATGGTGTATTTCTTCAAATGGAACATCCTTGATTAAAGGGCCCCGACAATGCAATTCTTGGTGAAGACAGGAAATTTGGCTTCAGAACATAATGAGAATGGGTTCACTCGGCAGCATTTCCCATTCTCATTACAATCTTTGTCAAGAGAATAGATTCATATTGTGGCATTTTCAACTCCTATAATCGTCTTTGTCACAAGCATGAGGTATTAGAATTTTAATGCCTAATAAGTGCTGACCACAGAATTCTACAGCATTGTTATTTTATGCTTCTGGACAGGCAAAGTACTCAGGTCTGTTGGCAAATCCCACTGGTCACAGAGCTGTAAACAGAACAGGACTGGAATACTAGCTGATCACATCAGCAGACAAGATTTTTATAAATCTAAGAGCATATTAGTTTCTATCTGGGGGTCCAATGACTATTAAAATTCTGGTCATGCATTCTGCAAACAATAAGTACTGCACCCCAAGACACACTCATAACCAAGACACATTTTAAATTCTGGAAGAGTGTCACCCCAGGCCCTTAGAGTAGGAAGAGGTGAAGCTGTCTTATTACTCAGAGCTGAACATAGCTAACCACACATTGATAACAAAGGCAACAAACAAGATGCCAAATGATGCAAATGATGACACTTTTCTTTTCTTTTCTTTTTAAACCAGATGTACAACTATTTTCTTTCCAGAGATACGATTTATTTTTTTACCTTAAAGTTCACCCGTTTGGGGCCCAATGCTGGCTCCACTAATAATTAGCTTCCGAGCCTCTATTTCTTTTTCCGAAAGGAAGAGATAATAGTACCTGCTCTGCATATCAAACAGAACTTGGATGAATTATGTGAGACAGTGTGCCTGCAAACACTTCGACAGGTACAAAGTGCTTTTACCAACATGACATGATCATTATTAAATCATCTTTAAATTAGGCATACACTGACTACTAAGTGAGGCCCCATTTTGGGGATGGTAATTATAAAATTCATAACCGAGGCCCCCAATTCCCTGGCAAAGTCAACTAGCAGTGAACAAATCCCACTGAAGGGCAGGGCAGGGCTACATCAGAAGGCTTTTCTCATTCCTTCAGGGTTCTCAGCTCTGTTTGCGATCCTTCAGAGTACAGGGCAGGAGCCCTTCTTATATTCTCTGTGAGTTTTCCTTCAAATCACCTCTTCTGCTCTGACATGGTTGAAAAATGTGCAAGCTAAGGAAGATAATGCAAATACCGCAGCACTGTCACTTAGCATCCCAGCCAGCACTGGCACTGGGAAAATGAAAAAGCCTCTGACATATTGAAGCTTAGCAGCAACATTCTAACTGGGGCGAGAACAGTATTTTTAATCCTCCCTGGAAAGATCAAATTAAATCAGTGGTGAGCTCTGCCTGATACAGCTCTGTGTCACTGACTGGATGAGAAGCCCAGAGAGAAGTCTGCAGCTCTTGACTTTGTAACCCTTGTCTTTCTATAGAAATTCAGGGAAGGGTGATAAGCCATTCCTGCATGAAGATTAGCCTCAGGACAGTGAAATGGTGTCAGAGGGGAGGGGTGGGGAACACACATTTTGCCTGGCATTTACATTCAGCTAAAAGTCATCAAATGCCATAGCTGAACTTCAAACATGACTGGGTCAGGGGTTTGACTTTCCTTCTCTTTTCAGCAAAGCAATGCATCAGTACGTTTCAGTCTATGCAGCTATGTGTTTTAGCGATTATATATTAAAAGCAGATCCTATTAGTCAATATTGTTATGAAATTATGGCTGCATCCATTAAAAGTTCTTTTTAAAGGCAATGAAAACTTGAGGGCAGTAGCTTTAAATTTTTCGTATGCACAAGAAACATCTGGAAAGCGTAAAAAATGCAGATTCTAGGTGCCCGCCTGCAGAGTCTCACTGAATAGATCTGGAATGAAACCTCAGAATTCTTAACAAGCACCCCAGGTGAAATTTATCCTCCAGTCTTTCAATCTTAATGTGATTTTTGTAATCTCAACTGCATTTAAATCCTTTCAAGAAAAGAAAAAAAAAATAAGAGGAGGACAGCCCAAAATGCATCCTGACAGTTTTGTAGATAGCCTTATGCTGGCTTTTGGAGTTTTTAAATCAAAATTTTATGGCATATTAATCCATAATATGAATGCTCTTTTTGAACTAAACAAAACAAAGAAAAGCTGTGTTCCCAGAAAATTATTCAGCGCCCCCAAAGCCAGTATTTTTCATATGGGATATTTCAAGGAGCCTAGTTTTTAAGTTCAATAGTCTTAACCACAGTATTTAATTTAAGCTTAAGGCTCTAAGTTTTTGCATTAATGCTGACAGTAAACAAAACTCAAGTATAAAAATAATGCAGTGAATTCAAGATGTTCAAATATCCACAACACATTCAGTCAGTAGTGAAATATCACTTCAACACATCCTCATATATAATGTCCAATACTTTTTATCACAATACCAACATGACATTTTTTATCCTAAAAGTCGAAGACCACTACTATCTCTTCATAATGATAGAAATAAGGATAGCAAATCTAATTAGACCAATGGTATATAATATATAATAAATTCTCTTCAAATCAACCTATTATTCTTTAGAAGAAATACTGAATTCTCTGATTCAGGACAACTTGAAAACCTGTATGGTATTGTTTTGTTTTTGTTCTATGCACTTGAAATTAGGTTTTACTTCTTATAGTCCTTAACAGAGCTAGCTTCATGAATGTGTGATATATATGATCACACAAAGCCCAGACCCTGGTTTAACACTTTATTGTCACTGTCTTGAAAGTTTTAATAGTTATTTTTAACAAGGTGCCTCATTTTTTTCATTTTTCTTTGGGCCCTGCAAATTATGCACCTACTCCTAATTCTTAATAACATTAGGTGTGACTTTTCTTCCAACAAACACTTTAGGCATTAATACAGTGTTTTGGTGTGCCTATAATCCACTAAGGTATTTGTTCACTGGACATATGCTTATTGTCAATCTCTGGACTACAGGAGGGAAAAAAGATGCAATCCATGAACTCATGGAATTCCAAGTCCAGTGGAGGGACTAATTATCTCTGTGTTTGACAACATGTATTAAATAGTGAGTAGTCTTCACAAAAATATACTCATAATTTTATATGAATTTCTTAAGATACTATCAGAAATATTGTGCCTATTATCCTAGATACAAGAGGATTGGGACTATGTCTAAAAATCAGGTAATATCAGGTATTTATGTCATGCAGAACAACAGAATTGTTCACTATTTAGTTGATGGTGGTGTAGTCAAGCAGACACAGCCACAGTGCTTCACAATGCTCAGAACACCGTGTGGAAGAGGATTTCTATGTAACACCCAAAAAGGACTCTTAAAGACATAAATCATTTCCCCCTCTTCCACCTGAATATGGATACCGGTTTCTCCATTAACTGGATTCAAGAAATAACCAGATTATGTCTGGCTTAGTTTCACATACACATGTGTTAATAATCTCCATATAACTTTGGGGTAAAGGGCACAGATAAAACCAGTCTGGAATCTTTGAAGGCCACAGAGTATAGGTCAATAGCAGTTATTCTTGAAGCTTGTAAAAGTAAAAAAAAGAAAAAAAAATACTGAGCTACATGATGGCCATGTATGTACTTCAAAAAGCAAGTGCCTATTAGTAAGTCTCACAAGAGTTTTCTGCCCTAGAAGTTAAGGATTGAGGGACAGCATATACATATTTACAGAGGCTGGGCTCACCCCTGTGATGAATTTTCCATCCATACTTCCTTACCCCAGTCATCCCACTGGTTTTTGTTTGATCAGCAGGAATTGTTTCCCCAAACGACACCTACATAGTAACTTCCCAAATAATGTAATTGTGTTTTTGCCATAGTCCATTTCTGTCTCCAAAACCGTTTCAGGAAAAAAGTTACTCTATAGACCAAAGATTTCCAGATATTTGAGCTTTGATGATTTTTGTAACACTTTGGGGTATTTTTTTAAACAAGAATAAAAATCTTTTGTAAATTATATAATTCTATCTTTATAGATACCATATTTAATAGAACATACTTTAGACTTTTCTTTACGATTACTAATTATAATTTAGATCGACCAAAGATTTCTATATCCAGGTAAGATGAAACAGACTTTCCTTCTCACCTGAAACAATCAAAAATGTAGTAACATACCTATGAAGCAGTAATTTTCGGGGCACTGAATCAGCTGAAAAGTACAGCAATTTTTGAGAAATGAAAAACATATGATGTGAGCCCTACAACTGCCCCACCTAACTGATGTGAGACAGCCTCCATGTATGATGCAAGGAGGTGGAACTCACGTGGCCCTCAATAGTGCTGAGGACATGGAACCAAGAAAGCCCAAAGTGTCTAAAGTGCTAGAGGAGAGACAATTTCAGGGGAAATTTTCCTGTATTAGTCAGAGTTCTCTGGAGAAACCAAATCAATAGGAGATGATGCTAGATAGATGATGATGGAAGGGAGGGAGGGAGGCAGGGAGGGAGGCAGGGAGAGAGGGAGGCAGGGAGGGAGGATGGAAGGAAGGAAGGAGGGACTCACATGTCACAGGCTGTCAAGTCCCAAGATCTGCAAATCGTCAAGCTAGAGACCTAAGACAGCTAATGTGTAGTTCCAGCCAACTCCAAAGGCCTAAGAACCAAGACAGCCAATAGCTCCAGTCAAACACTGGCAGGCTTCAGATCCAGGAAGAGCCAATATACCAGTTCCAAGATAGTCAGGAAGAATTCTGTCTTACTCAGGGGAGGGTCAGCCTTTTTGTTTTATTCAGGTCTTCAGTTGATGAGATGAGACCCACCCACAATCTGGAGAAATCTGTTTTATTCAGTCTACCAATGCAAATGTTAATCTCATCCAGAAATATCTCCCTAGAGGCACTCAGAACAATGGGCGACCAAATGTCTGAGCATACCATAGTGGAGTCAACTCCTAAAATTAACCATCATTTCCCCCTAGAGTATTCAGCAGAATACTGATTAATCCATTAATGTAATGAAGCTATCTGAGTTGAGAAAAGAGAACTACTCCAAAGAATTAGAAGGACACAAAAATAAACTCAAAATAGAAGAGACCTAAATGTAAGACCTGAAACCAAAAAAATCCTAGAAGGGAGACACTGGTAGTAATTTCTGACATGACTTACAGCAGCATTTTTCTAGATATGTCTCCTGAGGCAAAGGAAATAAAAGCAAAAACAAACTATTGGGACTACATAAAAATGAGTATCATATGCACAGTAAAAGAAGCAATCAACAAAACTAAAAGACAACCTCGTGAATGGGAGAAGATACTTGCAAATGGCATATCCAATAAAGGGTTAATATCCAAAATATATAAAGAACTTATACAACTCAATCTCAAATAAATAAATAAATAAATAAATAAATAAATAAATAAATGCAGTTTAAAAATGGGCAGAAGACATGAACAGACATTTCTCCAAAGGCAGACAGATGCCCAGCAGACACATGAAAAGATACTCAAGATTACTCATCATTCAGAGAAATGCAAATCAAAAACCATAATAAGCTATCACCTTACACCTGTCTGAATGGTTAACATCAAAAACACAAGAAACAAGTGTTGACAAGGATGTGGAGAAAAAAGAACACTTATGCACTGTTGATGGGGATGTAAACTGGTAGAACTATACTATAATGTAACACACTGTAGAAAACAGAACAGAGGTCCCTCAAAAAATTCAAAATAGGATTACTATGCACTCCAGTAATTCCACTACTGGATATTTACTCAAAGAATATTAAAACACTTGTTCAAATAGATGTATGAATCCACATGTTTGTCATAGCATTATTTATAATAGTCAAAGTGGTGGAAGCAACCCAAGTATCCATCAATAGAAGAATGGATAAGGGAGATGGTGTGTGTGTGTAAAATAGAATATGACTCAACCCACAAGAAAGAATGAAATCTTGCCATTTGCAATGACAGGGACAGATCTAGAGAGTATTACACTAAGTGACCTAAGTCAGAGAAAAAATAACTTATGATTTCATTCATATGTAAATACAAGAAACAAATGAACAGAGAGGGGGGAAAAGACAAACAAAAAAACACCCTTAATTATAGACAACAAACAGATGGTTACCAGAGAGGTGGTGTGTGGGGAGATGGGCCAATAGGTAAAGAGGATTAAGAGAACCCTTATCAGAAAGAGCACTGAGAAATGTATAGAATTGTTGAATCACTATACTATAATGTAACACTATACGTTAACTATACTGGAATTAAAATTAAATAAATAATAAACATAAAGGAATTAGAAGGAATAATACCCAGTATTCACACAAGGATAAGAATACTGACCTTTCCTACCAGTAAGAATTGAAAACCCTAATTCACGTATTAGAAAGAGAACTCAACCTTCCCTCAGTATGAGGGGACAATCAGCCCAAAACTAAATACTGCTCTGTTCTCCCCTACAAATCTTGAAAGCAAGACCTGAAAGGATTAAAATGTTTCCTAATAATGTAACTGTTCTAGAACAAAGCTCAAGAATATTATAAAAACACAAAAATATTCAGCACCCATAAAGATTAAATTTACAGTGTCTGGCATTCAGTAAAAAAAATCATGAGTCATGCAAAGAAGCAGAAAAATACATCTCATAATGAAGAGAAAAATCAAGCAATTGAAACTGACCCAGACCTTACACAGATGTTAGAATTACCAGAAAACATTAAAACAGTTATTATCATTGTATTCCTTATGTTTAAAAAAGTTAAGTAGAGGTGTGAGGGATATTTAAAAGGCCCAAATTGAACTTCTGCAGATGAAAACGGCACTTTTCTAAAGTAAAAACAAATATACTAGATGGAAATAAAAACAAATTCAACACTGCAGAAGAAAATGTTAATAAACCTGAAAGCTGGGCAATAAAAACTATCCACAATGTAAAGGAACAATGATAAGAATGACAGCAGATCTCTCATCAGAAACTCCAAGTGAGAAGATGGTGCTCCCAAGTCTTTAAAGTATTGGAAGAAAAAAAACCAACCTAGAATTCTCTATATTGTGAATATATCTTTCAGAACTCAAGGTCCTGAGCTAGATATAAAATTAGAAGTCATTGATTAGGAGTATACCATACTAAAGAAATGTGTGAGATGATTGATCGATGCACATTTTTAAGACTCAGTGATCTTCAAGGCCCACTGAACTAATAATTTTATTTCACTTCTAAACTAAGTAACCCCAGTGAGCTAATTTTGGTTTGGTTTTGTTGTGTTTTATGTGCCTAATCCTACAATGTTGCCTTTTTAAGGCTTTGAACTCTCAGTTCTCACAACTATCACTTGTTCTTTTCCCGAACAGTCTCTCTTTTGTGTCCTAATTTGCTGCTTCTAACCAGTGAACTTTGAAACTACTTAAGAAAATATGTTAGAAGTGTGAATAAGTGAAGCTAAAACAGCCTCATACACCTTATGGCATTAATTTTGTGTGACACACTTATTCATTCAATAGTATTTATCCACCAGATACCTTCTGGGGGGAAAAAAGTAATATTACTATTATTATTTAAAAAACTACTACATATGGAATGTCTGCTGTGTGCTAGTCATTATTCTAAATTGTTCACATACATTATTTCTAATCTTTTCCATAGCCTTTTGAACCTCCAGAGTCTGTTTCTAAAGTGCATAAGTTTAAGAGAGCAAAAGCAGAATGGTAAAGTACTTTAGAGTACCAGTTTTGAATCCAGATATTCCAAATAAAAATCTCCGCTCTGCTGCTTCCTGGCAGTACATCTGTAGACAGATCACGTAGCATTACAGTCTTTATCTAAGCAAGTCCAAGGGCCATGCTCTTACCAATGGATTACCTGCCCCAGCAATTACCACAAACACAGTATACAATAGTGCAAATACATATGAAAATATATATATAACATAATATATATATGAAGTTATGTGTTCAGAATCTATATTTAAATAAATATTTAGAATACATATAATTTTTTAAAATTTTTGTAATGCTCATTTATTTTTTTGAGAGACAGACAGACAGAGCATGTGCAGGGGAGGGGCAGAGACAGAGAGGGAGAAACAGAATCTGAAAAGGCTCCAGGCTGTGAGCTGTCAGCACAGAGCCTGACATTGGTTTCAATGTCAGGGACCAGTAAGATCATTACCTGAGCCAAAGTCAGATACTCAACCTAGTAAGTCACCCAGACACTCCCATGTAAATATTTATATTTAAAATATATATTTGTATACACACACACACACACACACACACACACACACAAATTTTACTTAACTAATGTTCATAAAAAAAAAAACAGGTGCACTAAAAGTTATCACTATACATCTTCTAACTCTTGTTACCTTGATCTTACCATACCAAATAACAATGTTGAAAAACAGAAAATTTCAAATACATAAATGGCAACATTCAGATACCTCAGCAATAACTAGATTGATCACCCACTTCTAATGCCACACAGGTTCCCTAAGGGAACCCAAAGTCTGCCAAGAAAATCAGAAAGGAAAATCAGGCCCAGTAACATGATAGATGGGTTAGATTCAGGCTGTCACTCCAGAGTATGCTACCAGAATAATCTGCAGGGACAGTGACTTAGCAATGAACCATAACTCAAGTAACTCAACCAGCAGTCACACAGCTGAAATAACCCCTTTATAGGTCTGATGCTCAAGACGGTGAAGGGTGTACCCCTCACTTTTAAAGGCACATTAATTCTCTCAATGTTCATTCAGCATTTTGCTGGCAGCAATCTGTAGAAATGTCATTTCATTTATGCTTTTCAGATATGTCTTGAATTTACAGATGGCTTCTTTTCCAAATGATCAATGAGCTCCAACTTTAGAGTCTTTGAGTCAGAAGAGGAAGCCTTTAGCACACAGGTGGACCTACCCCTTTCTCTGATTTCATTTGGACCTCAAATTAATATTGCTTTTATCACTGACCATCCTGCTCATGAGTAATTTGTACTCGGTGGGATTATTATGACATCTCATTCATTGTAGCATCTCTGAAAGTGAAAGAATTAGAGTGGTGAATTATCTGTGTATATAGGCCAAAGAGTTAATCATTTCAAAGCATAGAGGTAAGATAGGTAATGGACTGAAGGCCAGAGTCCAAGGCAAGAGTAGATACCATTTCCTAATTCATTATATCCTGACCACTCAGTCATATTCCCACACTTTCTGTTGCTCTTCCTCTGCCTGTGTCTCTCTCTAGTTATCTACCCCACTTCCTCTTCTTCCCTTTTTTCCTCTTCTTTTGTCCTCCACTACTTTCTCCCTTTCCCTTTATCTTCTCTTTCCTTCCTTTTCACTATCCTTTATATACTATATAATTCGAGTTGGGGGCGGGGGGAACCGAGGATCTGAAGTAGACTACACTGACAGCATGGAGCCCAATTTGGGGCTCGAACCCATGAACTGTGAGATCATGACCTGAGCTGAAGTTGGATGCTTAACCGACTGAGCAACCCAGGTGCCCCTGTTTGTTTTTGTTTTTTTTTGCTCTGAGTCACCAAGCCTTGTACTAGGATCCCAAACTAAGAAGCCGTTTTTTATTCAAGGTCCCCAGACAATCAAGACTTACCTGTGTCTTCACTGTCATCACCAAAGCGCCCTCAGCACCTGTTCTAATCACCAGTTCTGTCCTTTGTCTCTCTCTTTTATGATCTGCTATTTCTAAGCAAATAGTTTTTATCTTTGGCTACATTTGTATTATTAAAAATATATTTTATATCTAAAAATATAACTTATTTTAAAAATATTTATTTTGGAAATATAAGTTCAACTTTGAATTATCTACATATTGATAACAGCCTCAAAGAATCCCTTGCTTCTCTTTCTGAGAAGCTGATAATAAATATGAAAGAAGAATACCAAATAAGAGGCCACGTAGTTAAATTCCACTTGATCATATCAACTAGTCTTTGATTATATAAAAAAAATTCAATAATCTTTGAAAACTAGAATTATAAATTACATAGCCATAAAGAGATGTTTTTGTGTATGTATGGAAATATTCAAGCTCTTTACACAGAAATGGCCAGAGGAGCACAATTCAATGGGGATCATGATATATGGTGACAATTTCAACAATCACAAAGAGTAGTTTAGTAGAGGCAGGGAGTGAAATACTTAAAAACTCAAAGTGGTCAAAACTAAAAGAACACTCAGAAAAGAACAAGAGCAAGGAAGCACGGATGGACCATAACAACCAGCTACTGGTACAATAACCTTAAATCACTCAACACATATGTATTGAAGGTCTACTCTATACCAAACCCTGTGCATCATATTAATGCACACAGAATTGTCCATATTGTAGTGGAGTAAAAAACAGAAATGCAATTTGGAGATAAGAACAGGCTGCACTAGAACATTTAGAATGGGCCTCTAATTCAGATATGTAGAAACAGCTTCTGGAAGGAGGTCACATCTATCCAAATTTTGAAGGGGAGTAAGAGGTTAAAAAGGAGGGTGAAAAGATTTAAGGAAGAAGACAATCTAGTTCATATATAAGGAGGCAGGAGAGCACATACATTTGAAGCCATTCACCATGTAGTATCTACCATCAGAGATTTGGATTGTATAATCTTCTAAATGTATGAAAATAAGGTATCTCTTTTTTCTCTGCTTCCATTTTTGTCATCTGTATAAGGGGCTTATGGTGAAGATAAATTGAGAGTTCTAGATCATTACTAGCATAGAGTTTAGCACAACGTATGCCACACAGTGTCTAATATAATTGCATTTCATTTAATCTAGTATACCATACTGTAAGATACATCTTTATTTTATGTAATACAGAGGAAAGGAAAAAGAACTGCCATATTATGTTATAACTAGTTGTAGAGCACCTGAGTGGCTCAGTCAGTTAAGCATCCAACTCTTGATTTCAGCTCAGGTCATGACCTCACAGTTCATGAGTTCAAGCCCCACATCAGGATCTGCACTGACACTGTGAAGCCTGCTTGGGGTTCTCTCACTCTCTCCCTCTCTCTGTAACCCCCTGGCTTGCACTCGCAGTCTGTCTCTCAAAATGAGTAAACTTAAGAAATTAAAAAAAAAAAAGTTCTAATGAGTTGTAAGATGCATCCTAATTTCAGAAAAACTAAAATGTGAGAAAACACCTGTGTAAATTACAATGTGTGAAATACAATAAGTAGTTTATCCCTTCAACTCTATCTAGTATATTTAAACTGAAAATATTCAAGGCAAGACCATTATCAACTGTCAAAACAGATGTGAAAATTTAAACCATATAAGGATGACTTCCTTGGTATATAGTTAATGCTTCATGATAACAATGTATTGCAGGGTGCCTGGGTGACTCAGCCAATTAAGCATCCAACTTCAGCTCAGGTCATGATCTCACGATCCCTAAGACCTGAGTTTGAGCCCTGTGTCAGGCTCTGTGCTGACAGTTCAGAGCCTGGAGACTGCTTCGGATTCTGTCTCTCCCTCTGTCTCTGCCCCTCCCCTCACACGCTCTGGATCTCTCAAAAAAATAAGCATTAAAAAACAACGTATTTACTTATTTCTTCTCAAGAGTCACTATCTTATTATTCAATCAAGTAAAATTATTGAACATTTATTGCTATAATACTTCAAATGATACGTTAGCAGCTCTGTTTTTTCTTACAACAATCCCAGTTAATGTTCTACTATATTTCAGGCAGGCAGTGGTTGGTCAGTATTTTAACCCAGACAGACCAAAGAGAGGGAACTCTGACCCAAGAAACAACAATAAAAACTGCCCATTCACAATTTATCTCTATTTGCACAAGTGGATGTCATTCTAGCAGTTCTTTGTAGAATTCCTGCACTATTGCTTACCTGTTTTTTAGGTGTATTCAAATATCAGCCCACATTCCTCTCAAAGTAGCATTACTAGGCAGTCTAGGCCTTGTCTGGTTGGAAGTTCAAAGGCGTTTTGAAAAAAGGCACTGCCAAAGTTATTATGCTAGAAATGCTATTTTTCAAATCAGTGAGTAACAAAAAAGGGAAACAGGAGTCTTTAAAGATTTCCTTAACTCTGATGAAAACTGTTGGTGATATTCTCTTCATTGTAAATTAAAAAATAACAAGGGAAAACACGTTACTTTTCAGAAGTCAAATCTGGAATGTTATTAATTCCTCGAGGAGCAAACTGTACGAAAGGTGAGAGGCAAACTTGGTGACTGACCCAGATTCTAGAACTCCCTGTCCAATACAGCAGCCTACGGAGGCGATGCAGTGTTTGAAATGTAACCAGTCCAAATGGACTTGCGCTCTAGGTGTGAAACACACACTGGGTTTCAACGATTTGGTTTAGAAAAAATGTATTTTTATATTGATTTCTGCGTAAAGTTTTAACTGTTGAAATAAAAACTATTTTCAATGCATTGAGTTAAATAAAATGTATCATTATAATTAACTGCACAAGTTTTTTTTAATGTGGCAATTAGAAAATTTTTAATTACATAGAGGCTCGTGTATTTCTATTGGACAGCATTTTTCTATCAAAGAAAGGCACAGACAAGCAGCCTGGTAAGCCTCTGTACAATAGTGGGAGGATAAAGTCATTAATTTAGTTCACATGCCTTCACTTCCTAATCATTCTATGTGAAGCAATGCACTGAGTAGATCTGCAACATATTTTTGTAAAGGAAAACTGACTGCAAATTTAACATACATGTAACAATGCATTACAAAAGACCTCCATAAAGTTGGCCGCATTACCTTCCTTACACTGAAGACCTCTCATCACACTGCCAACAGAAACATCTCCAACAAGAGCTTTTGTTCTTCCGTATACGCAGCCATCCTATAAGCTTAAAGGTGTCTGTTTCTTTTCTACTTTTTTACTGAACCTCTGAAGCATAATCTCAAGTGCCAACAGTCTTGCGTCTGAATCCCTTTCAAAGATAGGAGAAATATTTATTTTAAAATCTTTGAGGGGGTTTCTGTCAACTTTAGATTTTGCTAAGTCTGGAAAAAACGTCATCTGAATTTTAAGTGAGAAGTCTAGAGCTGTTGGTAATATTTGGCTAGGTACCATGACAACTCATTAGTGTCTGTGCCTGAGGGACCCAGCACCCCACAAGGCTCTTAGTCACCAGATCCCAGGAGGTGTTCAAGAGCTGCATTAAAGGTGACTTCATAATGTTCACAATGCCACGTTTGAGATGGAAGCAAAGAAAACACCCAAATGGCAGGACTGAGCATTCAAAGCCACACATTGTGCCTTCTCTCAGGACCCCCGTTTCCATGTGGACAGAGATGATCTAGGCTTGCGGCAGGCCTGAGCCCTGACTGCACATCAGAATCATCTGAGGACCTTTCAAAACACACCAGAACCCAAGGCCCTATGTTAAGGGTGCCCAATTTATAAAGCTGCGGCCCTCTAGGCTCCAATGCGGGTAGTTTTTAAAAGCTTCCCAAGAAATGCTACCATGCAACCAGGGCTGAGGATCACTGAACTAGAACAATAGGCCTCAAACACAGGCTTGCACCACAATTGCCCAGAGGGCCTGTTAAAACACAGAACGCTTGGGGTACCTGGGTGGCTTAGTCTGTTGAGCGTCCGACTTTCGCTTAGGTCATGATCTCGCGGTTCGTGGGTTCGGGCCCCGCGTCAGGCTCTGTGCTGACTGCCAGCTTAGAGCCTGGAGCCTGTTTCAGAGTCTGTGACTCCCTCTCTCTCTGACCCTCCCCTGCTCACGCTGTCTCTCTCTCTCTCCTAGAAATAAATAAAAATATTTAAAAAAAAAAAAAACAAAACAAAACACAGAACGCTAGGCCAGCACGGTGTCAGAGGCCGGGATGTGGCCTTGGAATCTGCATTCTCACAATCCCCAGAAGAGGCTAGTATTTCTGGCCCAAGGATCCTATTTTGAGGACAGCTCAGCTATAGGAATGCATAGCCCTTCTCTGCCTCTTTTTATGCAGTGCTGCATCTGTGATAAGGAAGGGCTGATCTCACTACTGAGTGTGGAAGAAGAAATAGAGTGTGCTCAGCAGAACAATTTCCTTTCTGTTCTCTTCAGTTGTGTGAGCCTGGAGATGCCATGTTTCAGGGCAAGTCCTGTCTGCAAGGGAAGGAGGGTGCCCACGGGTGTGTTTGCTCTGGTTTGGGTTCTGAAGCAAAGTTCAGTTTAGGAGAAGTATCAAACCACAGAGCTAAAAATCATCCCCCAACATGATAAGAATTTTTTAAAATATATAACATGTTTGTAAATTTTGGTCTCTATTCATCTATATTCTGAGCCTTTTCTCTTAATATATTATAAACTCCAGAAGGGGAAAACATGGGTATTATATATTAGCTTCCTAAAATACCAACATAACTCTCCCCCTTTTGAAATGGTTTCTCTTCTTGGCTTTCTGAAAGCATTATAAACCATCTCACTGACTAGTAAACAGGGCTGTAAAAACTCAGGAGAAAACGTGTCCCGTGTTCAATGGGAGCAATTATTTGAAAGCAGAAGAAGACAAATAGACACGACACAGCCACAGCAAACAGTTACTAAAATGTATAGGTGAGCTCAGTGCTGCACCAGTCCACATTCTTCACCTTATTTAGCTACAAATTTCTAGGGCTACTAAGTAGGAGAGAGATGCCCTGGGCACTAGCAGGTAAGAAGCACCAAATCAAACAAGTGATTATCAAGTAGTAGTAGTAGTAGTAGCAGCAGTAGCAGTAGTAAGTGTATTAGTCAAACACCTATTATTCAAACTCCTGCTACATGTTAGATAATGTCCTAACTACCATCCACAGAGCATCATCCCCCTAAACAACTCTCTGTATGGGTAGGTATTACTAGGCAAGGAAACTGAGGTGTGGCCGGGTTAGTATCTACCAAAATAAGAGGTAAAGCTGGAATTTACACTCTAGTCTATCTGGGTAGAAAGCTGATGCTCTTTCCATTATACTGTGTACACATACTTGTACCCAAACATCTGCATAAGGGCTGTGAAAAATACAAAGGTTTAGGATATATAATACTGGCTCCTTAACCTCAAAAAGCATGTAACCTAGTTGAGAGGATAAAGGTATTTAAACAACAGAGATCTAAGATTCATATAATGTTATCTTTGACTACATCTAGAAAATTTTCAAAAATAACAAAGTGACTACAAAGAATCCAAGTGCATAAAAGTCAAGTGACATCTAATATGACTGGTCCCTCATAATCTATTCTGCTTCCAGAAAAAAACGCTGTATCTGAATAGTCACTAAGAGATTGAAATCCATTATGTAAATTATATTCTACTACTTCTTTTGTCTCCCAAGGACTCACTCAGATAAGACAAGACCAAATTACTTCTTTTTCAAACACATTGCTTTATTAATTTGGCTAATCTGTTTTTTCTCTGAGTTTCATATCTTCATCAAAAGAAGAGCACCTTCATGACAACTAGTCTTTATGACTCTATTTACTCTCTTCTAGATCAATAATAGCCTAGTACTTTGGCAGATAACAATGAAAAAGATATTAGGGTATTTACCATTATATTCCAGGGAAGAAAAAAACAGAGTATGGCATCCACAGAGCACCAATATTCAGACATAATTAAAGCATGTCAGAGAAAGAGAATTGCGTAGAACTGCTGGAATCAAATATAACAAAAACAAAATAGAACTAGGGGAGAATCATAAAGTAAAATCATCAAAAAGACCAGCTTGTGATTCAGCAAACGGAAGCAGTGGAGCACAGCAAAAAAAGAACCAGATTAAGGGGATCCAAGATGGAATCCCATTTGGCCAACAATGAACTGTATGATCTTGGTAATTCATTTTACATCTCAGAGCCTTGTTTCTGAATAAAACTGGGAAACTGAACTAGATTAGGGTTCTTAGAATTCATTTAGGGGGCCATAAGCTTAAATGGGAAAATGCATCTTTATTTTTTCTAACCTAACTAAAATTTATAGCACTTTCTCCAATTATAGATGGAAGTGATAAAACATAGTACTATTAGCAATGCTTGTGATTTTGTTGCAAAATAAATTACGTATCTTCGCATTACAGTAAAGTTACCAGTATCTCAAAATATCATTCATAATCACCAACTCTTCAAATTTATGGTAATCATAAAAATCCAGATATTTCTCTTTACTTTATTCATTAGTAAAGAAGCAAAAATGTTACCGTATCATAATATTCTTCAAAAAAATGTATATGGACATAGTCAGTCCTTTATAATCTTATGTACATTAGTTAATGCTTTTTTAAATGTTTTTCTGAGACAGGACTTTACTAAATTGTCAGTAGGGTCCCCTGAGCTTGAGAATATCAAAGGCCACTCCCTCAAGTATTGTAGATTCTAAATTTGCCATCTCTGAATGAGAAATGTCTCACCGGCTGGGAGGGATCCCAAGGACAAATAACAGGAGTGTGAAGTCCTTACAGGGAGCCCAGTCACAACTATAAACAATAATTGCATTGGAATCCATTGAGTATAACTTCAGATTTTATGGCATGACTAGGAAATCCTAAACCTACATCATCAATAAGGAATACTTAGCCAGCAAATGTACCAGCCAGACTGATGCAGACCTCAAAACAGCCCACCCTACTGAGAAGGTCAAAGGGTGTGGTATTCCCAACACTTTATGGGAATCACTTCCTCATATGGGCTGATAGATGTTAGCAGAAGTGNCATAAAATCTAGGAATGACTAGGAAATCCTAAACCTACATCATCAATAAGGAATACTTAGCCAGCAAATGTACCAAGCCAGACTGATGCAGACCTCAAAACAGCCCACCCTACTGAGAAGGTCAAAGGGTGTGGTATTCCCAACACTTTATGGGAATCACTTCCTCATATGGGCTGATAGATGTTAGCAGAAGTGAAAAGACACATGGGATGCTATGGTCATACAGATCATACTCAGATGGAAGTGTATGTATGTGTCTTGATGAGAACTGGAAGGAACCGCATACTCTGATGTGTTAAGTTCATGGCTGTTGCTCGGGTACCTAAGATAAAATTATAGCAATATAATTACAAGCCTACTGAAATGATGCAAGTGAACTACCCTGCATATCTAGCCTAGCTGCTTCTGGCTGAGAAAAATAAAAGGCTGTCCTATAAGGAGAAGCATGAGTAAGCTGAAACGGCTTCTAACAGTGAAACGTAACAGTAGAAGGGGATGAGTAGGAGGTGTCTCTTAAACTTTAACGGGGGCAAAAGAAGTACCAGGGTGTTTGCTAAAAGTGCAGATTCTAGATCAAGAGATCTTCCTAATTTATTAATGTATTAACAGGCAGGCATTCCAACTTCATTATGATGCAGGTAATCTGCCGACCCTACTTTGAGAAAAAGCAGCGGACCCTCCTAGTTGGGGAATTTTGAGTCAAAGATCTAAAGAGCTAAACCAAAACATCATTTTTGTAAGCCCATATCTACTCTAGCCCAGGCATATGGGCAGGACCTTGTAGGTGGATAAAAACCAGAAATGGACTAAGAGTAGGGTGATGAAGAGGCCAATGAGAAAGCCTTTGCCTTCAAAACTGGGGGGAAGATAAATGGGTTTGGGGAATCACAGTGAGGCAAGTGGTCATTAGATTATTGGTAGAGCCATCAAAAAAAGCCAACCTGCTTCTCCTCATACAGTGACATAAAAGGCACACTCTATTAAAAATAATGTCTCCTTGGGAAGAAGTTGGCTGAAGTCTTCTCACATGGGAAAGTTCAAACACACAGAGGCAGCCCTGGAGGCACACAGTTGGACTGTAAAAATTCCCACTCTTAAAATTTTTTTTAACGTTTGTTTATTTTTTGAGACAGACCATGAGCAGGGGAGAGGCAGAGAGAGAGAGAGACAGACAGAATCTGAAGCAGAATCCAGGCTCTAAGCTGTCAGCACAGAGACCAATGCGGGGCTCAAACTCACGAACCATGAGATCATGACCTGAGCCAAAGTTGGATGTTCAGCTGACAGAGCCATCCTGGTGCCCTGTAAAATTCCCACCCTCTTTGTTTACACATTATATATGCCACAGCTCCAGGCAACACTGACTCAAAGAGACTCTCATACTCCAGGATGATCTGGCATCTCCCTCTACCTCTGTGAATTCACAGGGAATACTCTTTAAATCACTTCATACCTCCTGTTAGAATGGTACACTGGCCTGGGTGCCCAAAAAGAGAGCAGAATAGATGTGGAGTTGGGTTGATCTGGACACAACTGCTAATGTCCCTGTCTTAGCCCAGTAATGAGTTCAGGTCAGCCAAGTGCCACTCTGAGTCCATTAATAATCTTCTCTTTGGAAATCACCAGTGAGAAAGGAGACCTTCTAAGCCACCATGCAACTCCTTGAACCATCACTCCTGCTCAGAGCACAGCCAGAAGCCCTTCAACTACAGATAAAAGAACTGCAGAAGAGATGCCCTCAGAAACAAATATGCTGATAAATCAGTCCACTATGTAGCTTTTCCAGAACAGGATGTGCACTTAAAACTTAGAGAAGGTAGAAAATAATGGCACTTCGTGCTAATTAGGTCTTAGGAATCATACCCTGGAATTTGAAAGTGGTCATTAGACAACGTCATTAAGCACAGAAGGTGGCATGAATTAATATTCATGGGCCATCTAAGTGCCACACGCCTAAATAGGTGTTTTATATGCAACATTGAATCTGGTAGCACTAACCAATGATTTGGCAAATAAGACAGTAAAGACTCATGAAATCAGATGGTCAGAGCTGGGAGGGTACTCATCAATCATCCCATCCACATCCCTCATTTTGCACATGAGAAAACTGAGGCCAAGAGAGACGAAATGGGATTAGACATTCTTTTTTGCTTGCCTTATATAACCTCTTTTGAATGTCCTATGTGGCTTCCCACAAAAACAATCAAGTATGTGTACTGACTGACACTAAGAGACTAAGCTCTTTATTGAAAGTCAAAACATATGTAGTAGAAATGAACCTCAGTCTGCACACAAAAGTCGGAAAGAGTAATTTTTTACCTCAAAAATTTTTTGAGCTTCTGATTCCATCAGGATGGAGGAAACTTTCAAGTGAAACAATCAAGTTGGTTCCCTCCCTTTTCTAGAAATTGTATCTAAGTTCCAGTGAACCAGGGTATGGGAGAACATACGGTCTTAGATATCATCTGTCTGGTCCAGCATCAGATGAGATGTTTGTCATCATGCTGAGGAACTCCATATCCATTTATATGTGTTTGTCAACATGGGTCACATATTTTTGTCCATGTTTCTCCTCCTAGTTGGTGAATTTATAGACTTTTTCTATGCCACAGATGGAGATATGGGATCTGATCTTACATTAGGGTGCCACCCATGATCATGAGAAACTTCATGAGTTTTATGACAACGTCTGCCCAAACTCACTCTGCAGTCATCTCCTGTCCATCCCCCTCTTTAAGTCTCTCTGTCCACATGTAGATTATCTCTGCTCTTAGACCCCACAACGCTTCCTTAGGGTTTGCAGACAATCCAGAGCTATGCCTGGAAGATAGAAAGTAAGCCTTCTCCTTCTAGAGCTACCATTCAAACAGTAGCCCGTGCTACCTCACCCAGAGGAAATTTTCTGGGATTGGGAGAAAAGTTACCCTTTCTTCTCTTGGTTTCCTGGAGTTCTCTCTGGTTCCCTAGCATTGTAGATATTTATAAACAAAATCAAAGGAGACTGACTTCCTTACTTTATTCACCCTGTGGTATCCTGCAACTAAGGCAAGGAGTGAGAGCTAAAGGCTCAGACTCAAGGGTGAGAAGTAGGGATGAAAAGAAAGTCTACATGTGCTTATTTCTGATGCACTTGATTACCAGAGATTCAAGTCAGTGGAAAATGAGCAGGGAGTAAAAGAAAACCAAAGGAGGGACATTTGGAATTTTTCAAGCTATGAAAAAGAGTACTTAACTTTTTTTGCAATGACATTGAATAACATGATACAGAGCAAGATTTTAAACAAATATAGTTTATCTTACCAGTGCTTTATTCCTATTATTTGGTGAACTTTTATGAATCTTTACTCCTGTATGGTATGCTTTACCTGCAGGCCTACCCATTCTTACTGACCTGACCTTCAGGAAGCCAAAGGTAAGTGTCAAGCCATTGGTACTGATCCATGCATTCAACCAGGCAATGGAAATCCTTTTATGACACGATGACCTATCACTTAATTTCACTCCTACTCAATTAAATCTACAGGGGAGTTGTATTTTCAACAAGAAAATATTATGAATTGCTGAATACTGAGGTTTGTTCAAAAATTATTTTAATTAATTTAAATGAATCTAAATTCTCCTTTTGTTGTCATAAACACATTAATGATCTGCTAGTCTAGGGGTGTTTGATGTATCTTTGTGGATAAGCTTAATTATGAAGGGAAGAATTGGGGCTTTCTGATGATGTTTTCTAGAACTTTTCAAATTGTTTTAAAATATGATTTTCACTTCTGCCTCGAGGCCAAAGAAGGTATTGGAGAGGCAAATCAAGACCATATTAAAAAGACTCAACTTAGGCCCTGGCAGACCAGCCTCTCACAGAGTGTCAGCTGGAAGACTGTGCACCACTGCTAATTTGAAAGTAACAAGGAATTTTCAACTAACTCCACATTTATCTTGACAAATCCTTTGGGCATACTTCTAAAAGTGAAACTTGCGTGCCCCATGACTTTTCATTTCCAGCAAGGATTTTCTGTGGTGCTAATCATGAACTAAAGAACCTAATTATACACTCCTCAGAGAGCCAGGAATCCTGCCCAAAGTTAGGTAGAGTTTGAAGCAAAGTTTACTTCGCGCAGTTCTTACTCCTTCTGACTACCGGATTTTTTATTTATTACAGCAGATTTATCATGTGCTAGATAATTTCACATTCATGGCTTTTCTAGCGCTCAATTTATCAAGGAGAGTGGTGTCACATCCTTCCGTATTTTATCGCAAGTACCATCAGCGTAAGAGAGACAGGTTCTCTTTCTCCTGCAGTGACTTTGCTGCTAAATCATAATTCATAACGACGCGTCTTTCCTGGGTTCAATTTTTAATGCTGTTTCCCTTTTTGGAATGTTTACATAACAGGAAAAAATGAAGTATTATATAGGAGTCACATCCATGTCACTCACGTGTTCTCTACTGAGAGGATGAAACCAGATAGCTAAAAAATACTCAGTGATTCCAGCTACTTGCTTTGGACATTTTTTCTTTTTTGAAATTACACACTTTTTCATTATCAAAGGCAAGAAAAATGAGGAGAAATGTGATAAGGGCTGAAGTCATGACTTCCACTTTCTTTCCAAGTTTAAAAAGTGAGGTGGCTGGTGATATAGCACATTGATTATGTAGTACGCTATCAGTTAGAATCAGGACCATATGGATTAGTGAAGGACCATTATCCATCAGTAAATGAAGCTATTTTCTTTTTATGCTATTCTTCATGCTGTGAGAATAGTTACTAAGGAAATCCATTTTACCTTACACAAGAGCAACAGATATTCTCCCCTTCTCTTGAGAATTGTGCTTATTCTTTAATATTCTTCTCCCCCTGCTCCCTTATTTCCTTGTAGAGGGCTCACCTGTGGGAGGTAAGCATGTGATGCAGTTAATTCCAATATGGAACACTGATCCCCAGTCTCTTTTCCTTGAAAGTTAATATAGATTCTCCAAATAGAGGCATTTTTAATAAGGATAATTATCAGAGAGCAGTGATCTTTCCACAAAAGTTCAAAATTTCTCCTTCAATGACTTCCTAGTGACTATCAGAAGGCAATGCGCTAAGAGTCAAAAGTCAATTGAACAACACCCATTGTGTTAACTTTCCACAAAGTACTTTATCTCTCCCAGCCTCTGGTATGTCATCTGTAAATTAAAGACAATTCCTATTCTCAGATTTTAACAATTTTCCTATCTTTATTCAACTTTGTTGCAAAGAGCAACATAACTCCTTTATATGGATTTGATGGCTCTTATTTTGATTAATATTAAATGTGACTATCAAAATCTCCTTCCAAAATCTTTGTCAAATTCAGTTGGTCTCCTTTTGCCTGTACTTTATAAGTACCCATCTATAATTTTTGAACAATATGACATTTTCCCGAAATTTCAAAGGTTTTAAATGATAGTTTTGTATCCTTAAAAGTTGTGAATGGACCAGCCCCACGAATATTTACATAAATGCAGTGACTTGTTATTAGCTTGGCAAAGCTTTCAGCATTGTATTAAAAAGTTAATAGCTGTTTATAAGCATTCTAGAGATCAGTTATTATCCACTCTCTCTAACTTAAATTCTTATTTTATACTAATGGTACCCTAAATTGCTCACTGAAAGTAATTTGAGCCCTCAGATAAAAATGAACTCTAGATTACCATCTTATGTAAGAAAAATTTACATTAATCAAAATGAGATGACTTTAGGATCATCTAATAGGTTATGGGTGAAAAAAAACCCAGTAGATTAAATTAAGCTACAAAATACTTTTTCAATATAACAAGAAAAACCAGATCTAGAACAATGTGATGTTTTCAAGCAACTTAATGAACAAATTATATCAACAAAATGCAGAAGTCAGCCGTAGCAAAACAGCCCCAATCCATGCTTTGGGTAGGAAAATCCTTGATATACATAGTACACATTCAGTAAGTGTCAGCTCTCCTAAGTATAGTTATTAAAGAGCCAGAGGCTCTGTTTTCTGCTGGAGAAATTTTAAACATTGGGAAATAGTCAACAGTCATATTCTTGTTTCTTGCCTGTTCTGCCTTGAGAAGAACCATGTGTGAGGAAGATATTCCTCTTCCTCACAAACATAAATGAGGTGTAATATTCTGGGTTTTGTGGCTGCGGTTGTTATTTTGGTTTGGTTTTTCATTTTTTATCATTTTTTGATAAACACACTGGCTGCTTAATCTCAAAACCATTTTTCTTAGACCCACTGGTGTCTGTCTTGGAAACATCTGTCCCATTTAAAACCAAAAACAATTGGAGAACCTGGGTGGCTCTCACTTGCTTAAGCTACTGACTCTTGATTTCAGCTCAGGTCATGATTTCAAAGTTTGTGAGTTGCAGCCCCACACTGACAGCGTGGAGCTGCTTGGGATTCTCTCTCTCCCTTTCTCTCGGTTTCTCCCCCACTTGTGTGCTCTCTCTCAACATAAATAAACTTTAAAAAAGATTTTTAAACCAAAAACAATTATAAGTGTTATGCTTAGTATCCTAAGTACCGTATGTGAAGTACCACCTAATATAAACTCATGTTCCTGTTGCCTCATTTAAGTTTTCACCCATAACAAGGGTCTAGGGAGTAAAATGCTTAATAAAATTGTATATTCATTGTTATTCATCTAAGTAATACATCATGTGTGTGCATGTATGTATACAGTTATGTACGTGTATACAGCTATGAATATATGCATAATTATACACACAGGGTATAAATTCAAGTTTTAAAAATTACAATTCGAAGAGATGGAAATACAGATTGTTTTTATCATTAAAAATTGCTGTTTTCTAAATTTGCTATGGAGAATATGTACTACACCCCTATAAACAGCACAAGTAAAACAAAGTATGTCTGGTGATAATTTCACAACAATGAATGCACTTAATACCACCAAACTGTACACTTAAAAATGATTCAAATAGTTTTATGTTATGTTTTACCACAAAATAAAATTAATAATAATAAAAGTTTGTCTAAAGCTCTAAGACAGAATAAGTAATAGTCAGCATTCTAATGCAAGGATAATTTGCACAAGACCATTTGTCTATTGTAAACCCATTACCCCTGAATCCCATATTGGGCCCCATAGAAAACACTACTGCTAAATGTCAGTGTCACTTGCAGGATTCCTCAGGGCTGAGATTTTCTCAGAGTGAGTCTAACTGCAAGGTCCTTCTGGGATAGTGAGGGTTGGCGAAAGGGGACAGTTTCTAACTACAAAAGCAAAATATGTTCACCATAAAATTTGTAGGGCGCATGGAGGTAGCTCACATGAAGGTAGATTACTTACAATTATTCGCTACTCATATTTGAGTATTCTTTCTACAAATGTGAGGTCACACAAGTGTAATTTTTTTAGGGTCTTTCTGTGTACACTTGCAATGGCATTAAGTATTTTTCTAAACAGTGATTTTATGGCTGCCTACATATGTACCAAATCATTTAACAATGGTGCCTGCGTGGCTCAGTCAGTTAGGCGTCTGACTTCAGCCTGGGTCATGAGCTCATGGTTCACAGTTTGAACCCCACAATAGGCTCTGTGCTGACAGCTCAGAGCCTGGAGCTTCTTTTGGATTCCTTCTCTTCCTCTCTCTCTGCCCCTTCCCCGCTCATGCTCGGTCTCTCTCTCTCAGAAATAAACATTTTTAAAAAATCACTTATCACTTGTGCTTAATCCTTGAGAATACCTCCAATCTTTCTCCATGAGAAAGAGTACTGCCAGAAGTGTGTTTATACAAATGTCATTTTTTGCTCTGTGGATAATGGCATTCTACTTTTTAAAATAATTAATATTTTATTTTTTTAGAGCAGTTTTAGGTTCATAGCAAAATTGAGTAGGAAGTGCAGAAAGTACCCTGTATATTCCCTATCCACACACACACACACACACACACACACACACACACACACACACAGCCCTCCTCTCCACTGTCCCCATCTCACCCTGCATTGGTACATTTGTCTCAATCCATGAACTTACACTTATACATCATAGTCACACAAAGCCCATAGTTTATGTTAATGTTTACTCTTTGAATATCTTTTTTCCTACCTAATACATCTTCCTTAAGCTCAATCTCCTGAAGTGGGAGCGCTGATGTAAAAGATATGAACAGGGAACAAAAAGTCACAAGTGTATATATACATTCACGAATATGTATTTTCCCAAGTGTGATTCAGTTTCTCACTGAGTTTTAGCCTGAGACATTCTTTCAATATCACATAGTCATGTGGGATCAGACAGAGATGGGGTCAAATCCCAGCTTGGATTTTTTGGCATGATGATTTTTGTCTAGCTTGGCTTCTAAGGTTCAGTTCCTTCCCACAGAATACAGGGATAGTAACCTCTACCTCGTGATCATCTGACAATTCAATGAAATCACGTGCACAACTTGGTTAGGACTATTCCTAGAGTCAGGGGCAATTTTGCCAAAGATTTTGCTTGACGGCAAGGCTGTAAACCTGGGTGAGTCAAAGTTCTGAAAGTCAGGGTTCTTTACTGACAGTTTAGAAAGATATACTACATACAGAGCTTCTATCTCCTCCAACTAGAATACCTACTTTGATCTCAGAGATCATCAATTAGGATCCAGGTTCTCTAGTTAAGTGCCCATGTGACCAACCTACCAGCATAATCCACAGTACAGTCAATGGGATGATTTGATCCCAAATCACTCTTCTCTCACTATCCTGGCCAGGATTTACTTTGGAGAAACGCATTTCCTCCCTCCAGTGACTTTCAGCTTAGCCATATGACTTGCTCTGGCCAATGGCACATGAGCAGACTTGCAGTGCCCCACATCCAACTAGAGGATACAAATAAGCCCATGAGGTTTGACTCACCTTCCTGTGCTCCTTCTCTGCACCATGCCCTCATGCCACTGTCCTCGACCTCGGCCCTGGAAATGAAAGGCACATGGAACGCATGTCAGCTCCACAGCAGCTAATCCACACACCAACCTGGGAAAAATGAATGTGTGTTGTTCTAAGCGGTAATATTTGGGGTCCTAGCTGGCTCATACCCATGCTTGTGAATTTCTGCTAATGCCAACATATTTGACTCCAGAATAGGGACACGAAGGGAAAGGAAGGTGCCCCCTAAGGGGGCATATTTGTTCTAAGACATTTACTAAAAGCACAGCCACCATGTTGGCCCAATCCTATTTTCCCCATAATAAAGGCAAGGTACTCCAGAGTGTTGGCAAAGACAACATGCTTAAAAAACTAGAGCCAAGGTCCCAAGGTGGACAGGCTGGTAATGGAAGTTTGCTCTGTCTCACTTTGGTTATTCCTCTCCAGGGGTAATTTACAAGGTGATAAAAGACTTTAAGCTACAAAAGGTACTTAGGCTGTTGAAAACCAGCTTTTTATGATCCCTTGTTCTTTATAGTACATGTTGTTTCATTAATCAAATGCTTATTCTATTAGAAGTCCTAACCCCTTAAGATGGTGGGACATTTCATTTTTATTGCTCTAAAGTGACATTAAAATCCACATGCTTCCCAGCAGGTCACTGGTGAATTTTTAGTGTTCAGACTCTTTGCATCCTCTATCCCCTTTGGTCCTATCTATTGTGTATTACTATTTAAGGCTTCGGGGGTTTTTTGATGTGTTTTTTGTTTTTTGTTTTGTTTTGCTTTTTGCTTTGTGTTGATACTGGATTCAATGGTGAAAAAGTTAGCTAAAATCCTTTTTCTTTCACTGCCATATATTTCAAGCCTGGAGCCAATCGCTGGTATCATAATCAGACACACGCCTCATCCCTTCTGGCATGAGCTTCAGGACTTGGTCTTATCTGCAACTGGGAAGATGAGATAAACCTATCCCACAAAGCCTGTCTGAGTCATTCTCTCCCTTGTCAACCATGAGTTTTATACTAGAGTATCTTTCTGTGCATTTTTATCACCAACATGATGAATTTTTCATTTTCTAGATTTAATTTTTAAGCTGCTTAGGAAACTATATAGTTATTTGTAACCATTTATAATCTGTAATCATTATATAATAGCCACTCAAATCATTCTTTATTTTTTTAAATTTCTTTTTAACATTTACTTACTTTTTGATGGGGGGGGGGAGTGGGAGAGGTCAGAGAGAGAAGGAGGCACAGAATCTTAAGCAGACTCCAGGCTCTGAGCTGTCAGCACAGATGCAAGGCTCAAACTCACGGACTGCAAGATCACAACCTGAGCCAAAGTTGAATGCTTAACCAACTGAGCCACCCAGGCGCCCCTCATCATTCTTTAGAAACAGATAGTATATGCAATAGATAGGTAGAAAGATAAACTAATAGACACATAGATCAACTGATATAAAGAACATTTTCAGTAAATTATAAATACTATAAAGTCAAAAATTATAAATACTTCAGAGCCTTTAAAAGATATTTTCACAGAAATGCAACCTCTTATTGCCTAGATTATAAAAGATTAGAAGTATTTCTAAAGAAATGACACACTCCAAACTGTTAGAATAATATTTAATAAACAAGCTCTTAGAGGAAGGAAGGAAGGAAGGAAGGAAGGAAGGAAGGAAGGAAGGAAGGACGGACGGACAAGAGGGCGGGAAGGCTGCTCATCTATATAAGAAAAAAGAAACTGGGAATAAATGAAGAACACAGAGAACCATATAATCCTTCCCAGCTCCATCTATAGGAAAGGGAACCCTCTTCTAACAAAGTGTTGGCAGTGTCATTCTCTCCTGGCTGGAAGGCACTTAGTATTTTTAGTATGTCTTCATTAGTTTCTTCCTTTCTATCTACAAGCAGGCACAGACCTCCCACGTGGGAGAAAAACAAAATGTGCATTTGTCCATGTTTCTTCCTTTTATTTCCCCTTTCCTTTTACAGCAAAATTTTTAGTGTTTGCAAACCTGACTTGGTTCCACAGTCTACTGGAAGTGGCTTCTCAAAGCTGGCAAGCAATCATGAATCCCCCATTTAGCACTTCCTTACGTTCCCTTCCTTTCATCTCTGTAAGATTTGACACTGATTGCCCCCTCCTTCCTGCAATCTTTCTCTCACAACTATTCCTCATCCCACCAGCAAGGCCGTGCCTGCTCCATGGCCAGCTCTAGCTCTTCCTCTTTCCTTCACCATCTAACTTTGGCATTGAGCCACAATCCTTACCATCTCTCTATCTGCTTTCCCTTTGAGCACTTGAGTTTCATGTGACAGGTGGGGATGTTCCTGAAGCATCGGTCTCTAACACGGACCAGGGACAGATGCTTCACTATCAGTAGCGAATTTCCTCTGAGATGGGTAGAACCACCTGTCTCATCCCTGGCACCAACTCCCAAACATTTACTGTGTGCCCCTCAGGATCAGACCAACCAAAGCAGCTTCCTTTCTAGTATGACTACCCATATCCTAACCCAGCCCTCCACTGGCTCACATGTGGATTACTATAGTTAATGTCCCTTAGGTGGTCTGAGCCCAGTCTCTGCCTCCTCTGCTTTACTATGAAGACCAGTGGCTCCAAACCAACTGGTGGGCTTGCAATCAACCTATGGTTATTTTAAAGCGTATGTCTAGTCCCCACACATATTCTTATTCAGTAGGTCTTAGATGGGGCTCCAAAATTTCTCTCTCTTTCTGTCACACACACACATATACACACACATGCACACACAACATTGTATTTGTTTCCTAAGCTGGCTGTAATCAAGTATTACAAACTGCATGGCATAGAACACTAGACATGTTCCAATGTTCACACTTCTAGAGGCTGGACATCTGAAATCAAATTGTCTTCAAGGCCATGCTCTCTCTAAAGGCACTGGGGGAAAGGTCTGTTCCAGGCCTCCCTCTTAGCTTCTGGTAGCTGTTGGTATTCCTTGGCTTGTTAGACGGCCATCTTATCCCTATGTCTTCACAGCATTTTCCATCTCTGTGTGTCTCTGTGTTCGAATTTCACCTTTTTATAAAGACATCGGTCATATTGGACGAAGGCCCACCCTAATGGCCTCATTTTAACTTGATTAACTATGTAACTCTGTAAGCCTTCTGAAGGTGGGAGTTAGGACTTTGACATCCATTTTTGGAGGGACACAATTCAATGCATAACACAAGCAATCCTTATCACACCATAAATTTTTGAACCACCTAATAGAAACTATGTCTCACAAACCAAATTTCCTATTTTCAGAAATAAAATCTTGCAGGGAAACAGCCACACCTATTCAACTATATTCTGTCTGTAGCTGCTTTCATGTTAGAACAGCAGAGTTAAATATTTGCAACTTAGACTATATGGCCCACAAAGTCTAAAATAGCTGCAGAAAAAGTCCACAGGCCCCTGCTTTGTTCTACTGCTACCCAAAGTGATGGGCACTGAGGCGATTTTATATGACACCATATATGGAACCAAACAATATATCCTATAGTGAGAAAAATACTCTTTTCAATTTTCTTCCCATTGTTATAGTTACATAAAGGAAATTTCTTTTGTTAATGATCTGTACCACCTTTTTAATACTTGTTTATCTCTATAATAAAGAACAGAATAGACTTCAAGCTTACAAACTGGGGCAGAAAACAGTATCTACCTAAAATTAAATGTATTTTCATTGAATTTATGTTTATTTCCATCAATGGCAAGTAGAAGTTTTCATATACAAGTAGTAATGCAATTTCCTCTTAAAATAAACCATTTAGGAACACCTGGGTGGCTCAGTCAGTTGAGTGTCTGACTTGGGCTCAGGTCATCATCCATCTCATGGCTTGTGGGTTTGAGCCCTGCATTGGATTCTGTGCTGACAGCTCAGAGCCTGGAGCCTTCTTCAGATTCTGTGTCTCCCAGGCTGAGTCACCCAGGTGGCACTAAATTAAGCCATTTAAATAGAAAAGTCCCCTCAAGAAATATATGAAAATATAGGGAAAATAGTATTCAGATTTTTTAAAATCCCAAAGGTGTTCACTAATAGCTGGTGTTTTAGAAACATTGCTACGGTCTATGCTATATCATTTGCACCATGCACTTCCCTGCTCAAACTCCCTCAGTGGATTCCCTCTTCAGCCGTGCATCCAGGACCACTCACTATCTGTTCTGAAACAATGTCTACAATTTTTATCAAGCATCACCTGTGCTGGACATGAAGGACCCGTTGAGTTAGACTCCTTGGTCTCTCCTTGCTGAATGATCACATCGTTGTGTTTTCAACTCTGAATCAGCTCCAGAGCTTTTCCTAGAATTTAAACTATTTTTTCCTTCCCTCGTCTTCTGCTTTTTCTCATCTTTGCCTAAGCCACTTCCTGTTCATTTTTCACATCATGCTCACCCCTACTCACTGTGCAACACCTGCAACAATGGAGACACTTCCTGTCAAACCTCTAGCTGTACTTCACAATCTGTTCTGGACAAACTGTCTTTCCATTCACTCACTACGTATTCACAGAGCATCTGCTAAGCACTGAGCCTCGCCCTAGGTACTAGCAATACGTGAGAAATGTGACAGATGTGAGCACTGCCCTTCCTAGGCTTGCGTTCCTCAAGGGAGGCAGGACAAACAAGTCACCACAATGTAGTAAATGCTGGATGTCACGGAAAGGAAGGTGCTGTGGGAACAGACAGCAGGGAGATGTTACCTAGTTGAGAAAGTGAGATCAGCCCTCCCTGAGACGTCAGAACTGAAGGAAGACAGTATTGTGGTGAATGAGAAGAAGAGGGAGGGGGGAGGTAGTGCAATGGAGGGGGTGAGAGATGGGGGGGAAGGTTGGCAGGAGAGGGTTGGATGCAAATTTCAAGAACAGGAGACGGGAGAGAGCTTGGCATGTTTGAGGAGGTGTAGGGAATACACGGTAAAAAGATGAGAGGCTACGGCAAGTGAGGGTACCGGAGAGAGTGAAACAATTTATGCAGAGCTATGTAATCATCGTGGTGTTCGACCAGGGAGCCCACAGAATCCACCAAGGATTTAAACCAGACCAAGATATGATCACATGATCATATTTTATTTTGGAAAATGCACTTTAGCCTCATATGGACAACAGACTGAAGATGAACTGGAAGACCAGCCAGGAAGCTGCTCCATCAAATAAGGGATTCTGAGAGCTGAGAGAGGCAGTGGCACTTTAGGTGTGGACTTGAGAGAGGTTTAGGAGGAAGAACCCACAGAACTTAGGTTGCATGTGTGGAGGGAAAGAGAGGGAAGAATCTGCAAAATTCCTGGTATCTGGCTTGGTCAACCTAGTAGATAATGAGGTCACTTTACTAAGACAGGAAACACAAAAGAAAGAAAAAGCCCTAGGGGTAGGGAGGTGTTGGGAGGGGATGGGAAATTGTGATAAGCTTGAAGAACCTGTGAGATCTTCAAGTGATGATGCCCTGGGTGGGATCAGACTTGGGCACCTAAGGCTCAGGAAAGATGCAGACCTGCTAAAAAGTGGGAGGAAAACTACAAACAAAAAAGGCAGCATCTGAGAAGAAAGGCATTATCATCAGTATCATTCTGCCCATTCTTTATGTTGACACAGCTGCAAGGTCTTTAAATGCCGGTTTNTACTAAAAAAAAATCAATTAAATTCACCTATTCATTTATTCAAATGATATTTATGCAGTGCTGCCGATGTCCCAGTACTTTTCTAGGGTCTGTGAATATAGTAGTGAAGACGACAAATAAGATACTTATTGTCAAGCACCTTATATTCTACTAAGAGAAGAGATACAATGCATAATCAAGATGATCTCAAATAGTGGCAAGTGTTAACTGTTATGACAGTGACTGTAAATTTAGCTAAGGTGGCAAGGAAGCCCTCTCTCAGGAGATGATACTAAGATGAGAAAGGCACCAGGGAAATGCAAATCAAAACTACAATGATCTATCATCTCACACCTGTCAGGATGGCTAAAATCAAAAAACACAAGAAAAATCAAGTGTTGGTGAGGATGTGGAGAAAGGGGGACTCTCCTGCACTGTTGGTGGGAATGCACACAGGTACAGCCACTCTGAAGAAAAGTATGGAATCTCTTCACCCAATGTTAAAAATATAACTACCCTATGATCCAATAAAAGCACTACTGGGTATTTGACCAAAAAATACAAAAACAAAAAACACTAGTTCAAAGGGATATAGGCACCCCAATGTTTATAGCAGCATTATTTACAACAGCCAAATTATGGAAGGAGCCCCAGTGTCCATTGACAGATGAATGGATAAGGTAGATGTTTATATATATGCAATGGAATACTATTCAGCTATTAAAAAAAATAAAATCTTACAGTTTACAATGACATGGTTGTAGCTAGAGGGTATTATGCTAAGCGAAATAAGCCAAAGACAAATCCCATATGATTCCACTCATATGTGAAATTTAAGAGAGAAACAACTGAATAAGGAAAAAGAGGGATCAACCAAGAAACAGACTCTTAACTATAGACAACTAATGGTTACCAGAGGAAAGGTAGGTAGGGGGATGGACAAATAAAGGGGATTAAGAGTGCACTTGTCATGATGAGTAGTGACTAATGTATAGAATTGTGTAATTACTATATGGCAGACCAAAGCTAATGTAACACTTTAGATCAATTATACTGGAATTAAAATAAAACATTTTTAAAAAGAAATAGAAGAAAGTTAAAGAGAGATAGAATTGAATGAGGTAAAGAGTCAACCTTGAAAAGAGATGGATAGCCTGGGAGCGAGGAGACCATGTTCTAGGCCAGGGCAGAGAAAATTCAGAGACTCTACAGTGGGAAAACCTTTGTATACTTCAAATGCATTCAAAGATGATGCTGTCTGGTTGTTCTCAAGCATCAGTAGTTTAGATACATGGCATATCTGAAGCCCCTAAGAATTCCTGACATCCCTATTTTACAGGAGAGGAAATTGGCTGCTGGGAAGATGTAGCTTCCCCACATCATCCAGTAAATAAGCAATGGAGCTGGGACAAGGACATTTTCTGACTCCAAATTTATACTACCTTGTCTCCCAAAATGCTACTTTTGATGCCCGATGCATAGAGCTAGTGGACTAAGACCATGACAGTGAAGCAAATGTGACCATGTTCTATACAGCTGATATTTTGTCCCAGAGTCCTATAGATGCTCCTGAACCATGTGGCCTGTTTTTCTCTCCTTCCATATCACAGGTTCAAACCATGCTCCAACACTGCAGCTCTGGGCTCATTTGTAGCTCTGGGCACATTGGCCTCATCTTGCGTGATGGTAAAAAGCAGACCCTTCTGAGTGAGGAAGGGTTAAAATGACAAAATCTTTTTCACAGGCACACTTTGGTCTTAATTTATTATGCTTTTGATTATTAACATATTCAGAGTGGCTTCAACCATTCGGCCAAGAAAAGAATAATGTTTTTATTTGAAATTATGTGCTGAAATCCTACACAAACTCCTACACAATTAAGTAACATTTCAAAATAAAGCCCATTGTAAGAGGAGGTGCTGTTTCCTATCTGTCATGGGTCCCTTCTTTTCTGGCCTTTGCAGACTCGTCAGCATGGACTTCCAGCAGCTGTCTCCTGTTGGTTTCTGACCACAAACATGCCCTCCAGGTCTACTGATGATATATTCACGCAACAAACATGTACCTCATACATGTGTGGCGCCACAATAGCAAAAATAGACACAGAGTCAAATGAGACATGGCGCCTGCCCTCAAAAGCTTATAGGGGGAGACTGTATAAACAGAGTTTCTTGCGGTGACTTATGTTAAGTGTTTGACTGGAAGAGGCAAAGAGAATCATGAGGTAGGAGAGAGTAGCACTCCATATCATCTCAGTTTTATACTAAAATGTGACAGTTTGATACCTGTCCTCTGGCCGTTCTTGCAATCTCTTCTAGGTGAGCCAAACTGCCAACTGAGTGGTCACTTAGGTCATCAGCAACTCTACCTTGTTACCCATTTTTGTTTCAATAGCTCTTCATCCTGCAAAGATTGCCTAGTCACATCACTTTTGTTTCTAACTAGCCAAATAATTAAGATTAATGGTTTTCTCCTTCAAGCCTCCATTAAGAATTTTTTTAAAGCTTTTCATCTCTGAATACTCTCCTGCAGGTTTCTTCCTCTTAGAACCCATTCCTATCCATCATTTTACCTGACTTTATGCTATATGAAATGCCCCAGTTATGCCTTCTCATACTTGACACACTGACCACATTCTATAATAATTATTTGTTTCTAGTCTGTCTCCTCTAGCAGACTGCAACCTCTCTGAAGACAGGGACTATGTTTCTCTCCCTAGGAACAACATAATATCTAACACAGAGTAAGGATTTAATAAGGGTTTTTTCTTTTAAGTGAAAATATGTATTAACAATCCCAATGGACCCAAGTAAGCAATTATTTTCTCCAGGATGCATAAAATCAAAACCATCATCTCTAGTTTTGAAATTGTATTTCAACGGCCCTAAGCCCTCAATTCAATGATAAAGCTGAAGGAACATGTTACACTTGGAGGATAAGAGCAATTGTGTATCTCTAGAAAGACATTTTTACCTTCCATACACTAGCATACAGTCATATCTACAGTGGAACTTGAAGCAAGACAGAACATCCCAACAGCTTAGCCCAGGTTAGTTTCTTACTCTCCACATTGATGCTATGTATTAGGGTACATGACGTGACCAAGAGTGTTCTCATGAAATCTGTGTCATTAGATTTTTTTGGAGGTGACTAAAAATACCATTTAAAAACCTCAATTAAGAAATAAATGTGGGAGGATGGGGCAAGATGGCGGAGAAGTAAGGAGCTCCGTACTTGCACTCGCGCTCATACATCACCCGGAAAAGGTCTGAAGCCATTGGAAACCTTGCAAAACCTGAGAGATTGGGAGAAAAAGGACGCAGAATCCACTGAGAAAGACTTCTAACGTGAGTGCGAACTGGGGAAGATAAAATTGGGCGGGGATCGGAGACTCCAGGGTCAGAAGCGATCCGCCTCTACCCTCTACGGGGAGTGAGAGGGGAAAAGGAGAGAGTCCGAAACAGAAAAACGTCCGCTCGGGGGGAAAAACCTCCGCTCGGGGAATAGAAAGATCGTACTTGCCAAATACCTGCACGCCAGGTCCCCTCGCGCCAACTGGTCCTGGGGGGGCTGAGCGCACAGACGGCTGGACTTCAGAATAGCGGCGCGCCTGCTGCCATTGTGGCTCCCGGGCGGCTGGGGCCCCTGAAAGAGCCGCGCGGACACCGGGCGTCCGCGCTCCTGGCTGCCTGGGGATCTAGAGGGAAGGCAAGGAGCTAAAAAGTAGGACATTTGCCTGTGAGTTCGTGTTTCAGGTGACGAGCCATAGAGGGACCTGATTTTCCTCACTCCAGCGGGCTCCGCGCACCCGGCAGGCAAGCCCCGCGCATGCTCACCAGCCCGACCCAGAGAAGGAAGCAGCGATTCTAACTCCGCCCCCAGAGCTCGGCAGGGCGCCTGGAATTGCCCCGAGGGGGTTGCCTGGAAAGCTGCGTCTAAGGCAATTTCAGCTGGGCAGGAGGACTGGGATTTGGAGATTGGGACTGGCCTCGGTTGAAGAGTGCAACCCACTTCGGCTGCGCCCCCGGTACGGGGNTATGGCCATGGAGGAGGGCACTTGGGATGAGCACTGGGTGTTATGTGGAAACTAATTTGACAATAAACTATTTGTAAAAAAAAAATTTATAAACAAATAAAACAAAACAAAGCAAAACAAAAACAAACAAAAAAAAGAAATAAATGTGATGAAGATATGCCAAGACTCTTGTCCAATTCAGCATTCAGGTGAGGTCTGTGATACATGGTTGTCTCTGAGTACTAGCCTGGGAGATTCTGCAAGATAGGAACCTGTCCTTCATCTCTGGATACTCTAGCAGCCTACACAGTTTGTGGCACCAAGAAGGTTTGTGGCCAAAATCAAAAGTTGAGTGCTTAACTGACCAAGTCACCCAATTGCCCCTTAAAGTAGTTTAAAACAGTGAAGTTCCAAACAATCTAAAAGAATAAAAGGTTACCTCTTTTTTCTAAAAGAAATGTGGAAAAGCACACATGTTACTCTTGCAGAGGCTCTTACCTTGTGTGCACGTTGGGGTGATCGAGGCCAAGTGTAGAAAAGAAACCGCCCAGAGGAGGCTTCTCCAAGTGTGCACACTCAGACCTTTCTCAGTCTTAACTGTGCGAGTCTTCAGGTGTGGTGAGGATGGAGGCTCAAGAATGGTTGACTAATGGATATTTTTTAACGGCTTCCCTTGTAACATCAGCCTGTCCACTCCCTCCTTTATCTTGCCTTTGTCCCTTCTATTCCTCTGTGTAATCCACTGGCTATTCTAAAATACATAATCCTTACAACATTTGCATTTTCAAATGTTTGAGGAAGCCAGGATGCCATCCGGAATTAAGAGCTATGCATTAAAGAAAGAAGATTCCATTTGGTCTTTGTATTTCAGACACCCTTTTCATTAGGCAAAAAAATCACCAAGGGAACAAAGGGAAGCTGGACTATGTTCTCCCCTTTGATTTTCAATTGATGATTTGATAGAGTGCTTCCTGCACAGATGTTAGAGCACAGTCTCCTGATTCATTAGCAATAATGGAATGAGCAGCCATTAATTAGAGAGAGAGATTAGTTTAAACGAAAGGGGATTAAATTTGGATTCACTTATTATCCCTTCCATTGTTGATATTATTGAACCCTGTTGTGAGCGGGAGAAGGACAAGAGAACTGGTGATTGTGCACAATATGAATCAATTAACAAACACATTATATGCCTGCTCCGTTCAAGTACTGCTGTGTTTAAGAAATAAAGACAAAATAGAACAGAACATACATACATACAGATGAAGACAGAGATAAAGATGAGACAGACAGAGATTGAGAGAGAAAGACCCAGAATCTACCTTTTCCTTCCTAGACTACGGAACTATATTTTTTTTCTAAACTGAGCTGTAACCTCTCTCCCCAAACACAGGCCCTATGTGGAATGTTTTTCCTTTATGCCCTTAAAAAAAAAAAAAAAAAAAAAAAAAATGAATAAGGTCCCTGGGGACAATTTTAAAAGTATTACATTTTACCCAATTAAAATTGCTTGCAGGGCACCTGGCTGGCTCGGTCAGTACACAACATGTGACTCTTGATCTCAGGGTTGCAAGTTCGAGCCCCACATTGGGTATAAAGACTACTTAAAAATAAAACCTTAAAAAAAAAAAACTGCTTGCATGCAGCATAGCAGAATGGTCCCCAATCCTGGTAGAACAAAGACCCATTTTTAAAAATGTAATGTTCCATTTACTACCCTAAAATGAAATCCTTAGATAATAATCTACTCAAACACCTAATTTTTACATTAGTGTAAAATCTTTACATTAATAAATGTTTTAAATTAGTAGAAATAGAAAAAATCAAACATTGGTAGTATGGTAGTGAACATACAGGTTTTCCAAATTAAAAATAATGTCATAATAATAATTTAGAAAATAAATAAAAGATAAAGAGAATTTTAGAGACAAATAGTATCTATTTTAATTTTCCTAATTATTTTCCTTTTTCATAGAAGATGGGTAATTTTTAGATTATTTATGTTAAAAGAAATGCTTTTATGTAATCATTACTAGGGAATAACATAATCACAGTTTCTGCACCACTGATTCTTAACCTTTGCTGGGACTCAAACTCCTTTAATCATCTGATGGACATTTTTCCAAGAAAAATGCACAAATGCACAAAGCACATATTCACAAACATTTCTCATGTTCTATGACTCCAGAAATCATCTGTGACCAAAATTAAGACCCTCTGGAATCCCAGGAACTATAAGCTCAGCATCACTTTTAATTATTTTTTTAATTTTTTTTAAAGTTTATTTTTGAGACAGAGTATGAGAGGGGGAGGGGCAGAGACATAGGGAGATACAGCATCTGAAGCAGGCTCCAGGGTCTGAGCTAGCTGTCAGCACAGAGCCCCATGCGAGGCTCAAACCCACGAACGTGAGATCATGACATGAGCCGAAGTCAGAGTTTTAATCAACTGAGCCACCCAGGGGCCCCCAGGATCACTTCTAAATGCAAATATGCTAGCCTCACCATCCACCTCTAGATGCTAGCTGGCCCATCATTAAGCTCCATCTTTACTCAGGTATTTAACTTTGCCTGTAAAGTTTTGTTTTTGTTTTTAATATTTGTTTATTTTTGAAAGAGAGGGAGAGACAGCAGTTCTGAAGCAGGCTCCTTATGGACTGCAAAGAGCCCAATGTGGGCTTGAACTCAGGAACCATGAGATCATGACCTGAGCTGAAGGCTAACAGAGAACCCACTGAGCCACCCAGGTGCCCCCTGTAAAGGTTTAATTTATGCTTCAATAATGTCTCTATACAGATAGAACTCCCCTATGACACAGCAATAGGNAAATAAAATATGATAATTTCACGAGCCTACCAAGACAGAGTAATTTCTTCTCATCCTGGTTCTCTTTATGCAAAATTCAAGTAGAAGTAAATTTCTTTTTATACACTTTTCCTCAACTGTGACAACTTCTGGCAAATATATGTTAATCAATCCAAGAAGCCATCATGTCCTATCAATGACTAGCTCTACAGATGGAAGACAGCTGTGGATCATTCACCTTCACCTTCATTCTCCCTATTACCATTCACCCATTTGGCTATATATCTTTAACTTCATTTCATTTCACTTCTTGTGCTTTATTATCCATTTATTTTTAACTAGCACTTACATAAGGCTTAACAGATGCCAGGCACTGTCTCAAGCACTTTAGCAGTATTAACTCACCTGATTTTTTCCAATGACTTTATCAGATTATTGTAATGATTATTTTCGTTCTATAGGTGAAGTAACAGGCACAGAGAGAATAAATAAAGTGCCCAAAGTTAGAGAGGTGGTTACTCCCAAAGCTGTGATTGGAGCCCAATCTGTCTGGCTCCAGAGTCAATCATTAAAACTGATCAGCTTTCACTTTTTGTTGTGTGTATTTTCATGCACTGCCTATATGGACCCCATAATATTGACCAGGATGTGAATTCTGGCTGCTAGTTGTTAAACACAGGAAATAACATGCTCTAGAAGAGATCCATTTTCATCTTGGACCTAAACATGAAACCATATTCTTGCCAAAGAGAACTCAAATGCCAATCCAATCACCACAGAATAGAAAATGCTCATGGGGACTGAGAAAATGCAGATACCAGAGAGAACACAGTCTGAAAACCCTTAAGTGAGAGATAGAACTGTAGCATCAAAAGAGCAGATAGAATGACATTTACAAACTCTATTTGAATAAAAAAGTTCCTATGGAAGTAAGCTGATGAAAAAGACTCAAGACTTTAAAACAGTGCTTTAAATATGTAGATAAGCAACAGCCTTCCAGTGAGGCTTGACTGATTTGCTACAGTATTGTTGTGATGGGCAAAAGTATCAATAACATGTTACCATTATCTTTTCTTGAAAAGAACTTGGAAAGCACATTCAGGAGAGTGAGATCCTCTTATGATGCTTTGTAAATAGACGTAGTGGAGTATTAATTCTGAGACACTTGTACATGCTTGGAGCTTGAACAATGGATTCGAGCAAGCCTAGAAGAGTAGAAATATGCTGCAGGAAGAAGAGGTTACAGAAGAATTAGTTTCCTACAGTCCTCCAATTTCCCTTCCTCCTCCCTCAATACCCCTGTCAATAATGCCTTGTCACAGTCATAAAGTCACCTCAAGGTAAAAAAAAAATTGGATTTTCTGGATTTTAAAAAATAATCTATGCTTTCTGATCTTCAATCTCCTAAGCAAACTTCTACTTTCCCCCATTAAAAAAATAATAAAACCACAAGGAGAGGAAATATTAAAACATGCATAACCTTTACTTTTGACATAACCAATCACTATTATCTTTAGATTACCTATCATTCCATAAAAGCTCCCACTGCCCACCCAATGCCACAAGTCTTCATGTACAAGAATAGAGAAAAGTGATACCCTTAGACAAAGCAAAGACAATGTCACCCTCAGAAGGACAAAGTTCAGTATCAAGTGCCAAAAGATGGATACTTCACAACATGTGACATGGAAGGAACTTGAACATTTGTAGGATTAAGTCTCAAGTCAAGCATTTCATCTAGGAGAACAGTCAGATACATGAAGACATCATACCCTTGAAAATAAAGTAGTGAAGAATAAAGACAATTTTCTTATCTGCAGAAACAAAAGACAATCAAAACCAAACCAGCCCAACTCCTCCACAAATGTCCATTAAGAAAACTGTGTAAAGGGCAGAAGTGACCAAGAGGATATTGAACTTTAAATCTTAGAAGGCAAAAAAAAAAAAAAAAAGAAACAGAAAAAAGATTACATCCACATAAAACTACTGTAGAAAAATTAGAAAGGTAAATCAAATCCATTTCTGCTGATAACTGGCACCTCTCATTAAACACACACACACACACACACACACACACACACCCTGAGTAAAACTAATACAAAACTCTAAAATAAATTAAATATCCTCAAGTAAGAATTTGGTAATAAAAAAAAACCACTTCCAAAATAAAGCCAGGAAGAGAAAAAGACCAAAAAAAAAAAAAAAAAGAGAGAGAAACAAAAGGAAAAGATTTTATATATTTGTATTTAGTTTCATTGATCAAGCTCAAGATAAAAACAGTAGAAGATATCAGGATTGAAAACTGATTTGGAAAATATTAAAATATACTGTAGAACATCTGAAACTAAAGTAGTGTAGAACTGGTGTAAGAAAAGACCAATTGGATGAATATAAAGTTAAGAAATAGACCCCATTGCTATGGAAATCTAATATACATTTAATTTTCTATTAGTTAAATTAAATGCTGAACTCCTGGTATGAGGTGTGATTTTTTCAGGAAAACTCTGAAAAGCAATTCTGGCTATTTTAGATTTATTACAACAGTGAGCATATGAGTAAATGTGGAGCCAGTGTTGTCACTGTGAAAGATGGAACAGACAAGTATACAAGTATGGAATGTAGGAAGGCCAGAAACAACCTTATGAGAATAGTTTGAAATTGGAGAGATCAGTGTGAATTCATGATTCCTTAAATATGTATATTAATCTATATGTGTGCATATGAATATGTATGTAGTTACTTGTAGCTGTATACGTAGAAGTACATAGGTATACACACACACCTATTACATGTATGTCTGCACACATGCCCATATTTCCTATCTCTGTTCACAGAATGTTTCTAGAACTTTTTTTAAAATTCACCACAGGATAGATTATAAAATTGGAATTTGGCAAACAAAGATTTCTCTTTTGTCAACGAGATCCCTTTTGCACCAGAAGGAGAATAGAAGGCAAAAGGTTTAAGAAGAAACCTACTCCTTCTAGTATGCTTCTACTGCTTCTAGTATGGCCAGAGTTGCTCACAAATCAAGGGCCCTCTACATAGGCAGCAGCAGTTAGTACCCATAACACTGGTTCCCATTTCTGGCTTCTTCCAATTCTTCCAGAGCCAGCCTCCATGTGTGCCCTCAAAGATACCAGCAGTAGTTGGGCACTTACCTCTCATCAGGAATCTGAGTCTCATTTCTGGGTTCCTCTCCTCTAGCTTCTGGGTTCTGCTAACCTCCAAATTCTTTTCTTTGATTACTTAGCCCTAGAGGTGGCACTTGCCTCCTTCAACTACTCTGAATTTTTACCCCCATTCCCTATATTAAATTCTCTCCATTAAAAAAGTTAGTGTGATTTCTGTTTTCTTCGTTGGACTTGGACTGATACACCATATGCAGATTTTATTTCATATGTAACTAAAAACATATTTTGAAGGGTTCTAAAAGTGAACTCATTGGGGTATTTACAGTTTCCCTAAAATTGCGACTTCACTTTCAGTCCTGTCAAACTGAAAAATAAATTTTAAAAGCTTTCTTCTTTGTTTTTATCTTCATAACTTTAAAATGTCCAGAAATCAGTATCAATATTTAGCACTGTACTATTCAGCAATTCACGTTTGAAACTTGAAAGATGAATCTTTTGAACAAACTCTCACCAGATGCACAAGAAAGGCAGTATGGGAGCAGCCTGAGCCCACCAACCCAGTGTCTCAAATGACACGTGAACTTGAGAGCAGACTCCCAGAGTGGATTGAAAGAACATTCTCAATACCTAAGTGGGGGAAAACAGTATGTATCTGTTGGTCAGACCTTCCAGACTAATAAGACATCAAATGTGGAATGTACATTTATTCAAAAAATACTTCTTGTGTGTCAGACACCATTTCAAAGAGAACAAGACAGACAAATTATCTACCCTTATGGTGCTTACATTCTAGGACAAAAGATTCACAAATTAAATATGGATGACATATAATACATTAAAGTATGGTAAGTAAATAGGAGAAAAATAAAGCAGAGAAAAAAGTAGAAAATGGGGAAGTGGTACCAATTTAGAGAGGGTGGTCAAGAATTCTTTATTTTTTAAATTATTTTTTAAATTTAAATTTTAGTTAATATGTAATATTTGTTTCAAGAGTAGAATGCAGTGATTCATCACTTACAGTGCCCAGTGCTCATCACAAAAAGTGACCTCTTTAGTACCCATCACTCCTCTAGCCCATCTCCAACCCACCTCCCTCCATCAACCTTCAGTTTGTTCTCATTCATTAAGAGTGAATTGTGGTTTGTTTCCCTCTCTTCTCTTTGCTCCCCCTCTTCCCATATGTTCATTTGTTTTCTTCCTTAAATTCCACATGAGTGAAATCATGTATCTTTCTCTGACATATTTCACTTAGTATATTCTACCTCCATCTGCATTGTTGCAAATGGCAAGATTTCATTCTTTTTGATGGCTGAGTAATATTCATTTGCAATATATGCCATTTCTTCTTTATCCATTCATCACTTGATGGGTATTTGGGCTCTATCCATTGTTTGGCTATTGTTGATAATGTTGTTATAGACAATGGGGTGCATTTAAGCAAATCTATTTTCTAAAAATATTTATTTAAAACAACCCACCGGATAGTATTTCCTGCTTTGTTTAAGATTAATTGACCATACAGTTGTGGATTCATTTCTGGGTTTTCTATTCTGTTCTATTGATCTATGTCTTTACATTTGTGCCAGTACATGTTTTGATTACTACCACTTTGTAATGTAACTTGAAGTCTGGAATTTGATGCCTCCAACTTTGCTTCTCTTTTTCAAGATTGCTCTGGCTATTTAGAGTCTTTTGTGGTTCCATACAAATTTTAGATTGCTTGCTCAAGTTCTGTGAAAAATGCTCTTGTTATTTTGATAGGGATTGTAGTAGATATATATACTGCTTTGGATAGTATAGACATTTTAATAATATTTTTCTTCCAATCCATGAGCATGGAACATCTTTCCATTTCTTTGTGTCATCTCCAAGAATTCTTTTATCAGTGTTTCATGGTTTTCACATACAGGTCTTTCATCTTTGGTTAGATTTATTCCTAGGTGTCTATTGTTTTTGGTGCAACTGTAAATTGAATTGTTTAAAATGGACAACACGCAGAAAAATGAAACTGGACATGTTCTAACATCATACACAAAAATAAATTGAAAATGGATCAAAGAACTAAATGTGAGACCTAAAACCATAAAGATCCTAGAGCAGAATATTGGCAGTACCCTTTTTGACATCAGTCATAGAAATTTCTTTCAATACATGTCTTCTGAGGCAAGGGAAACAAAAGCAAAAATAAACTATTGGGACTTCACTAAAATAAGAAACTTTTTTTTTAATGTTTTATTTATTTCTAGGAGAGAGAGAGAGAGAGACAGCATGAGCAGGGGAGGGTCAGAGAGAGAGGGAGACACAGACTCTGAAATAGGCTCCAGGCTCTGAGCTAGCAGTCAGCACAGAGCCCGACGTGGGGCCCGAACCCACGAACCGCGAGATCATGACCTAAGCGAAAGTCGGACGCTTAACCTACTAAGCCACCCAGGCGCCCCTAAAATAAGAAACTTCTGCACAGCAAAGGAAACAATCAACAAAACCAAAAAGCAACCTACAAAAGGAGAGAAGACATTTGCAAATGATATATCTGATAAAGGATTAGTATCCAAAATACATAAAGCACTTATAAAATTCAGCTCCCCAAAACCAAATAATCCAATTTAAAAATGGACAGAAGACATGAATAGATATTTTTCCAAATAAGACATAGAAATGGCAAACAGACACATGAAAATATGTTCATCATCACCTACTATCAGGGAAATGCAAATCAAAACTACAATGAGATATCACCTCACAGAATGGTTGTCAAAATGCCTTAAATCAACAACACAAGGAAAAACAGGTGTTGATGAGGATGTGGAGAAAGGGGAACCCTCTTGCACTGTTGGTGGGAATGCAAACTGGTGTAGTCACTAAGGAAAACAGTATGGATTTTCCTCAAAAAGTTAAGAAAAGAAGTACCCTCTGATCCAACAACTCCACTACCAGGTATTTATCCAAAGAATACAAAAATACTAATTCAAAGGGATAAATGCCACCTTATGCTTAGAGCACCAGAATCAATAATATCCAAATTATGGAAACGGCCCAAATGTCCACTGACTGATGAATGGATAAGAAAGATGCAGAGTGCATGTGTGTGTGTGTGTGTGTGTGTGTGTGTGTGTACATACACAAAATGGAATATTTTAAATGGAAATATATTTATAATATACACACCCATATACACAAAATGGAATATTACTCAGCCATAAAAAAGAAATCTGGCCTTTTGCAACCACATGGATGGAGCTCCAGAGTATAATGCTAAGCAAAATAAGTCAAATAAAGACAACATATAATTTCACTCATGTGTAGAATTTAAGAAACAAAACAAAGAAAGTGGGGGAAAAAAAGACAGGATAACAAAGAAACAGGCTCTTAAGTATAGAAAACAAACTGATGCTTAGCAAAGGGGATGTGGGAGGGGGGTTGAAATAGGGGATGGAAATTAAGGAGTCTACTTATTGTGATGAGCACTGGGTGATGTATGGAAGTGTGGAATCACTAAATTATACACCTGAAAGTGGTATTACACTGTATGTTAACTGACTGGAATTTAAATGAAAATTTAAAAAAAAATAACCCACAATAATGCTTCTCTGCCATTTCATGGTACTTTCCCTTCTCTTCAACATATCTAATATAAAAAGTCTATTTTAAATCCTTAATTTGTACCCAGAGATCCCCACTATGAAATCCTGTGTATCTGCAAACTGTTCATTCCTACAGCCATTCCCAATGACAGAGTCCTTGGATTCCATTCCACACTTAAGCTTTAGAGTCCAGTGTTTTCTATTCATCCCTCACTAAAGGTTGAGGATGAGAGGTAACCTCCCTGCCAACACTCACTGTAGACCATCTGGCACAGTGTTTAGCAGGCTGCAGTAGCATCCCTGAGTCACCGAGTGAAGGGAGAAAGAAAATGGCTTCACTGACTTTGTATCTGGATATGATGGAGTAATTAAAGCATTTGGAGAGAGTCCTGGGTGGTGAATCTGAGCTCCGTCGCATCTAAACTGGGTAACCTAAGGAAAATTATTTCTTTCCATCTGCAAAATAAGAATACTTCTTTCTTGCAGGATACTATGAGGATTACAGAATTTATATAAAACCTATGAAAACACACATGAGAGACTTCAACATATGTTGACACACTTCACCTCCTAGATCCACCGCAGGCTATGCAAATTTCTCTGGCTTTGTGGGTAAAAATAAAAATATAAATAAATACACATTGTGAACTGATATAGAGATGCAAGGTGGTTGGTAAACTTTTAGGCCACCTAAGAGATCACCACATCAGTGATTCCACTGTTTAAGAGAGTTGAAGGGCTATAGACAAAATTCAGCAGCTAAATGAGATTATTTACAGCCAATTTAAGCCATAAATAACACTTTTAAGGAGTGGTGAATGGAGAAAGAATCATGGATAAAGGTTACTACACAGGCACAGGATAAAGTTGGGGTGGTCATATTATATCACTAAATTTTTTTAAATAACACAGAAAGACAAGCTCAAAGACTACAAAAGGGATCCCTGGACAGAAAACAGACGGTGTTAGAACCTGGATGAACCTTCCATCCAGGGCTGGAGGATGGAAAGGCTGATTACATAAAGTCTGCCAGCATCAAGGAAAAAAAAACACTCCACTGAAAACCAATCAATCCTTTGTTGCAATTTTCATAAATAATATGTTCTGGATTTAGTAATATTCTCCCCCCCCCCCCGGCTGNATGGTGGAAGAGATACAAAAGAAATACCTAAGTGTAAATACATTTGCATATATGTTTTTTATTAAAGCTTTTATTTTTAGACCAGTTTTAGGTCCACCACAGAGAAAGGTACAGGTATTTCCCATATACCCCTGGCCCCACACAGGTATAGTCTCCTACATTATGAACATCCCCCACCAGAATGTGTATTCGTTAGAGCTGATGATTAAATTAACATCATACTCTGCCAAAACCAATGGAGTCTCTTAGAGTTCATGCTTGGTATTGTCCAGTCTGTGGGCTTGGACAAATGTATAATGACATATGTTAATCATTATAATAAGAGAACACTTTCACTACCCTAAAAAATCTATGCTCTCCCTATTTACCCCTTCCTTCCCACCATCCCTGAAGATCTCTGGTTTTACTCTTTTAATAGGTTTGTCTTTGCCAAAATGGCATCTAATTGGAATCAGAATGCAATTATCTTAAGTGGAATTATTTCACTTAGCTATAAGCATTTAAGGTTCTCCCATTTCTTAGTATGGCTTGATAGATCCTTTCTTTTAGTGCTGAATAATATTCCACTGTCTGGGTGTAACACAGTTTATTTACCCATTCATCTACTGAAGGAGATCTTGGCTGCTTCCAAATTTTTCCAATTACAAATAAAGCTGCTATAAACAATCATGTGTAGACCTTTGTGTGGATATAAGTTTTTAACTCCTTCAGGTAAATACCGAGGAGGGTGATCACTGGATCACATGGTAAGAGTATGTTTAGTTTTGTACAAAACCACCAAATCCTCTCCCAAAGTGGCTGCTCCATTTTGCATTCTCATCAGCAATGTCTGAGAGTTTCTGTTGCTTCACATCCTCCCCAGCACTTGGGTGTTGTCAGTGGTTTGGATTTTGGCCATTCTTTTTTTTTTAATTTTGGTAGTGAGTGTGCGTTTAGGAATTTGTCCATTTCTTCTAAGTTGTCCAATTTGTTGGCATATAATTTTTCATAGTATTCCCTAATAATTGCTTGTATTTCTGAGGGGTTGGTTCTACTAACTCCATTTTCATTCATAATTTTGTCTATTTGGATGCTCTCTCTTTTCTTTTTGATAAGTCTAGCTAGAGGCTTGTCAATTTTGCTTACTTTTTCAAAAAACCAACTCTTGGTTTCATGGATCTGTTCAATTGTTTCTTTGGTCTCTATGTTGTTTATTTCTGCTCTAATTTTTACTATTTCTCTTCTTCTACTGGGTTTAGGGCATTCTTGTTGCTCTGCCTCTAGTTCCTTTAGGTGAGCTGTTAGATTTTGGACTTGTGCTTTTTCTAATCTCTTGAAATAGGCCTGGAGAGCAATGTACTTTCCTCTTAGGACTGCCTTACAAAGAACTCTTAAAATGCAATGTTAAGAAAACAAATAACCCAATTAAAATGTGGGCCAAAGGCCTTAACAGATACCTCACCAAAGAAGGTATCGATATGGCAAATAAGCATTTGAGATGATTGTCTGCATCAGAAGTCATCAGGGAAATGCGAATTAAAAACAAAAATGAGATATTAGGACCTACCTGTTAAAATGGCTAAAATCCTAGAGTGCCTGGGTGGGTCAGTTGGTTAAGCGTCTGACGTCAGCTCAGGTCATGATCTCATGATCTCATGGGTTGTGGGGTTGAGCCCCTCCGTCCCCAAAACAAATAAACATTAAGAAAAAAAAGAATGGGGGCGCCTGGGTGGCTCAGTCGGTTAAGGGTCCAACTTCGGCTCAGGTCATGATCTCACCGTTTGTGGGTTCAAGCCCCGCGTCGGGCTCTGTGCTGACAGCTAGCTCGGAGCCGGGAGCCTGCTTCAGATTCTGTCTCCCTCTCTCTCTGACCCTCCCGTGCTCACACTTTCTCTCTCTGTCTCAGAAATAAATAAAAACATTTAAAAAAATTAAAAACCTGAACAGACCCATAACGAGTGAAGAAATCGAATCAGTTATCAAAATCTCCCAACAAATAAGAGCCCTGGACCTGATGGCTTCCCTGGGGAATTCTACCACACATTTAAAACAGAATTAATCCCAATTCTTCNTTTGTATATCAGCTATGTCTTTTGCAAATATTTTCTCCCAGTCTGTGTCTTCTCTTCTCATTGTCTTTTCTTTCATAGAGAAAAAGGTTTTAATTTTAATGAAGTCCAGCTTATCGACTATCTTTTCATGATCATGCTTTTGATGTTCTATTTTAAAAAGCACTGCAATACCCAAGGCCATGTGGCTTTTCTCCTAAGTTATCCTCTAGGAATTTTATGTATTTGTATTTTACATTTAGACCTATGATTCATTTTGAATTTATTTTTGTAAGGCATGTAAGGTCTGTTCGATTCATTTTTTTTTTTTTGCATGTGGATGTCCAGTTTTTCTAGCACTGCTTATTGAAAAGATGACTGCCTTTGCTCTTTAGTTGGCTATATTTGTGTAGGACTCTTATTCCTAAGCTCTCTATGCTGGTCCATTGATCTATTGGTCTTTCTTTCACCAATACCACGCCATCTTGATTACTGAAGCTTTAGTAAGTCTTGAAGTCAGGTAGTGTCACTTCTCCAAGTTTGTTCTCCTTCAATATTACATTGGTTATTTGGGCACATATGTATTTTGAACTATACATATTGATTTCTCTTAGCTCTCCAAATGTTCACATTGAAGGACTTAGCAAGAAATACAGATTACACAGAAACATAAAGGAAATTTACAGCAACTTATCTCTGATACCTCATCACTTATTTTGTAAATGTAAAGTTATTATTGAGTATAACATTCACCTAGAGAAGTGCATAAGTTCTAAGTGGTACAGCTTTATAAATTTCCACAAATCAAACACACCCACTAACCGAGACCCTGTGCAAACCACATAGAACCACAGAGACCTACTACGGCCCTTCCCAGTCACTACCCCCACTAGGGTACTAACTACCTTGATTCTTGAACACTACAGATTAGTTTTGTCTTTTTCTTAAAGAAATGCAGTCATTCAGTATGCATTCTTAATCTTGCTTCTTACGCTTGACATTATGTTTACAAGACTCATTCATTACGGAGAATGTAGTTGTACTTAGTTCACTCTCATTACTGTGTAGTATTCCAACTTTCAAGACCCATTATACATTGATGGACATTGAAACTACTCACTGAATAATTTCTAATTCGGTACTATTAAAAGTAAAGCTGTTATTCATATTTTAATAAAACCTTTTCATGAACATCTGTATACATTTCTGTTGGGAATATGCCCAGGATTGGAATTCCTGGGTCATAAATATCTTCAGCTTTAGGAAATACTGACAAATGGTTTTACCCATGTATACTCCCAGGAGCAACATATGAGAATTCTGTTCCACATTCTAGCTGCTACTTAATATTGTTTATTTTCCATCTTAGTCATTCTAATGGGTACCACAGATAATATCATTTTTTAAAAACCGTAAGAAAAAAATACTCTAAAAATTAAAAATAATATTATTGATTAGTTTGTGATGCTTCTAGATACTCACATTTTAAACATGATCTCGTAGTTGGGTTTTTTTGTGTGTGTTTTATTAACGTTTATTTATTTTTGAGAGTTGGGGAAAGCGGTAGACAAAGAGAGAGAGAATCTCAAGCAGTCTCTGCACTATCAGTGCAGAGCCCAATGCAGTTCTCGAACTCACAAACCATGAGATCAGATCATGACCTCAGCCAAAATCAAGACCTGGATGCTCATGCAACTGAGTCACCCAGGTGTTCCTTGAATTTGTATTTGTTCTTGATTCCAATGATCAGGATTGGAGAAATGCCATGCTCTAATTCTTTCTAAAGCTACAAAGTCTTACATGTAAGACCTAATACCTGGGTCAACACTTTCCATTTTCAGGATATTAAATTCTCTCTGAACTGAAAGCAACGATTATCTTCTAATAGCATAATTTCTTTCAGTTACATTAATTATTGAAAAATTCTTCAGTGATGTAGAGAGAGGTATTTAATGACATACCCGTTGGTTCTCTCTTACACCTTCAATTGTTTATTATTTGTATCACTGTTTAAGGGGAGTATATATGCCAAAGGACAGGTTTATCAAAAGTATAGGTTTATCACTTTTCTAATACTGTCTAATAAAGCACCTCAAATTTTACTGACTTTTATTTCTCACCATCGTCTAAGCTGGATGAGTGGTTCATGTGTTTGTCTTTCATGGGCTCATACTGCGTTGGAAATGAGATGGAGGGTTGGCTAGGCATGGGCTCCACTCAGCCTTTCTCTCCATATGGTCTTCGATCCTCAAGAAGGATATATGAGCTTCCTCACATGGACACAGCAATGTTCCACGAAAGAGAAGGTGAAAGCTGCAAAGTCCCTGGAGCCTGAGGCTCTTGTACCACATTCTACTGGTCAAATCAAGGTGCAAGATAAGCCCAGACTCAAAGGATATGAAATAGATTATACTTCTTAATAGGAAAGCTGAAAAATCACTTGGCCATGTTTCTAAGTCTACCCCTAGGGATCAGAGTCTGAATATGCTAGCATAAAGTGAGAGCTAAATAAGTGTTAATATATTTGTTATATTGTAATTGCTACTAAAATCATTAAACTTATATTAAAGTAGTTATTTCTTAATTTTATGTCCCACCAGGAACTTGAGGAAGGCCCAGTGCCTGGCATACACATACACACACATACATAGACATAAACACATGCACATATAGTCATTATGAGTCAGCTATTGTTATCACACAAAATCCTAACTAACATTCTCATTAGTCAGTTGTCTGAACCAGCTTGGTGGCCTTTCTCTTCCTGCCCACTGTCAAGGCCCTAGTCACATTGAAAAAAGATCCCTGGCACCTTTCCTAGCATCCAGAAATCTCCAGTCCCCACTTTCTATTTCTCTCACAACCCTGTTCTTGCCCTGCTATCTTTAGTTACAGTCTCACTGTCTCAAATTGTTTTTCTCATCAGCACCCAGCCTCATGAGATATGATTTTCTTCTCCTTTGATTCCTGCCCTTTTGCTCATCTTTAACTGCATTTTGTTGGCTATTTCTCATTTCTACCCTCAAGATGTGGGCCAGTCCACTCTTATCACTGTACTTGACCTCAGTCCCCAGATCCTCCACCAAGATCAGGGCTCAGAATCGGCCACTGCCAAGGATGGCTGTTTCGAATCCTCTTGCCTGTGAGCTCAGGTTATCAATACACTTCCTCAGAACCTACTGTAGAAAAAGCCACACACACACACACACACACACACACACACACACACTGTAGAAATCCTACAAATGAGCAAGCTATGACTGTACTCAAGAAAACTGACTCTATTGGAAGATATTCCCATGAATATAAGTAGTAGAATATAAATCAAATAGCAATAACCAAAAAAAAATGTGTTTCAAATTTTTGATGTTTTTTAGTCCTTCAGAAGTACTGAATAATCATGATTACTGATAGCTATGGTAAACCCATTTGATCCAAATGGGAATGAACATTTAGTGAATGGAGAACAGCACAAAAGATAAGAAGTCTTTGCTGCTATATGGAAAGACTGCCAAAGGGAAGGAAACCCAAAATGCAGTTATTGCTCCATTACCAGCACACTTGGATAGGGAATTAGTAAAAAGAAATATAACTAAAAATAAGAAAGAAGAAATAGAACTTTTTATTTTTCTGAGAGAGAGAGAGAGACAGTGTGAGCAGGGGAGGGTCAGAGAGAGAGGGAGATACAGAATCCAAAACAGGCTCCAGGCTCTGAGCTGGCTGTCCGCACAGAGCCCAACATGGGGCTCGAACCCACAAACCGTGAGATCATGACTGGAGCCGAGGTTGGACACTTAACTGACCCAGGCACCCCGAAACAATAGAACTTGATGACAGACTGCATCTAAGAGATAAAGTGGAGAAGAAAAATGGCTACAATGTGCATTTGATGTCAGTACTAGTAATCAGGAAAAGTTGGGAAAAGGAACAGTGTGGGAACCAAGGTCTGCTTTTAGTAATAATTAAGTGATGATGTCCTTTAGAGAGAAGGAATTTGAGGTTAAGGAAGTATATAATAAAATAATCAGCCAAACAAACAAACAAAAAAAAACAATATAGGAATCCTTTGTTATAGGTGACACAAAACTATGCAAACATATTTCATAGTTTAAATAAATATCTAAAAACACTATTGTTCAGAAGAACACCGATTTCAGGGCATGTAAAACTCTTTCCCCTCTCCACTATTAGTCCCTAGAAAGTTCCAATCAGACCTGCATTTTAAACAAAGAACTGTATTTACATGGAATTAACAGAAAAGGAAACCACTGAAATAGAACTAATAAAAAATGGTATCGATCCTTCTACTATGTTTTCAAAATGTCTGAAATGATATTAAGAGAAAGTAAATGTGGCCAGCTGGCTGTTAGTCTACCTAACAGTCATTCTGATGTCTTTAGGGCAATCTTAACTCACTGAACAAGAGTGGAAAGTTTTGCATTCAAAATCCAACATAACAATGTCTATCATATTTATCCATCACCAGTGCATTCTCAACTACTAGGACTGACATTTGCCTTGGTCTGTTCAAGCTTTATGACATCACAGTCTGTGTATCTTAGAAACATCAGAAATTTCCCTTTCATACATCTGGAGGTTGGGAAGTCCAAGACCAAGGTGTTTGCAGAGTCAGTATCTGGTAAGGGACTGCTTCCTAGTTCATATATGGTTGTCTCCTTTCTGTGAGCTAACATGGCAGAAGGTGCAAGGGAATCTTCTGGGGTTGCTTTTTTTTTTTTTTTTTTTAATTTTTTAATTTTTTTTTTNCCAGGCGCCCCCTGGGGTTGCTTTTATAAAGGCACTAATCCCTTTCATCTCCCAAAGGCCCCACTTCCAAATATCCTCACACTGTGTGTTAGGTTTCAGCATATGAAATGGAGGGGAACCACCAATATTCAGCCTATATCAACACTGTTATGCAGAATGTACACATAAAAGAACTTTGCCTCATGTGACAGAAAATACTCAGAAAAAAAGTCATCTTTGCACAAGACACATGTGCATATTGATATTTTTTTAACATTTAACAGAACAAATGTCTTCCTTTTTTATTTTCTTATGTATAATCATGAACTGAGTAGAATCTTAGAGACATGCAAATAAAGCAACAAACTCAAAATATATTTACTGTGTCTTCTAGCACTTAAGTTAGAGATTACAGTAGGACAAGTCTCGGGGTCTAGGAAATTAAGCTCCACATGGCGTTCTGAAAAATCAGTTATTTGCCAGAGTGCACAGATAAGTGTGTTATGTCCTATCCCTGGCCTCCAGGCCCTCAGATGTCATGTGACGATCACAGTTCCACACCGTTCTCCTGAGGGAAGCCCAAATGGTCCAGGGTAGACACGAGAAACTTGAAAACGCTGGATATCCAGGGAGGCAGAAGAATGCCAAGGTCCTCCTCTCCCAGGGAGCGCGGGTGTGGAGTCTCATGTCTCTCCAGCCAGCTCTGCCTTCTCTACTTTTTATCCCTTCCCTCACAAGAGCCATAAGGTTTAACATTATTCTTAAAGAACCTCCATGTGGCATAAGAGAGAAATTTGAAATTATATTTTATATATTAAAAATAGGCCATATTTAGTATTTAAACAATGTAATATTGTACTTCTCAAGTCATCCTGTTGCAAAGAACTAGATTTAGAAGACTGTTGGTTGTTTTTGTTTTGTTGTGTTTTCCTAATCCTTTCTAGACCCACACTTTCACAAGCTACAATAAAAATGAACTACTAAAACAGATCACATCCTTTTATGCTGTTGCAACATAAAATCCCTCCACAAGTTTCTAAATGTTCACTTTCTGGATTTATCCCTACCTGAGAACAGTCCCTAGAATGCTCTTTAATAGCACTGGTAGCCCAAATATGTATGGCTAGGAGAAACAGAGGCAGACACATGTGAAACAGTTCAGCCAGGACATGCCCTGTGCTTTGGCCAGGGGATACGTGTTCATGCTGAACACCAAAAAGGTGGCCCCTTTGTCACCAATGTAGAGATAGCCAAGCGTTCATGGTATGACCTGTCACAGTAACTTTGTCTAGTGAAGTCTGTGTTCCAGCTGAGACTATGAAGTTCTTATTCCTGCACAGTTCATGTGAGTCTTCTTTTCCTCATCTTAACATTTTCATACCATTCCTCCAAGTCATGAAAATAATCCATCAAAACATTCACCCCATTTATATCTGGATCAACATTTAAAGTCCCTAAGCAAGATCTACAAAGCTTTTTTTTGGTTCCAACCTTTTTCTAATTTCCGTACTTAGTTCTCATCCAGAAAATAATGTAACAGTCTACTATATTTTTGTACATTAAATCAGCCCATTGCTTTACACATCTGGAGATGAAAGAATTGATCAATTCATAGTCTCTACCAGAGCAGAACCAGCTATGAAAAATCCATAGTTTAAAATGTTTCAACTACCATTTAAAATACTGCCTTGTAGAATAAACAGAATGCAGTGTCCCCACCTGTCACACATCAACCAGGAAAGAGGCATAAATCCACATTAAAAAATATGAAAGCATTGGCTTTACATAGACCATTATTTGATGGACATTTATCAAAGTCACAATAAACACCGGGCCTTTACTCTGGCCTCAAACACTAACAAGACCATCAGAACACCTGCACTGCTTTCATAGTAAGCCAACTCCCCTTACCAGAGGCCAGGGGTTCTCAGCTGGAGGCAGTTTTGCCCAGAGGGGACATTTAGCAATGTCTGAAGATATTTTCCTTGTCACAGCAGGGGGACTACTACTGGCATTGAATGGGTCAAGGCCAGGGGTCTGCTAAATAATCTGCAATGCACAGAACAGCTCCACAACAGAGGATAGAAAAATGTGCCAGCCCCAAATGTCAATATTATGCTGAGATTGAGAAATCCCATTCTAGGCTGTGCTCAGACATGTCTTCAGCAAAAAAAACCAGATCTCACTGTATCAAGGTGCAGTTCATGAGAGCCACATGTTCATGCACCTTCCAATCTCTGTTTTCAGGAACATCATGTTGGTAACGTGAAATGGATCATAATGGGAGAATTAGCACAATGGAGACTGGCAAATGCCACAAATAAGAGGAGTTTTTCTAGAGAACTGGTTCTTAAACATTAATCAATACATCTCTAGGAGCATGCCTTCTCAATAGAAGTAATAAAGCCTAGTGGACTCTAATTTCTGCTCTACTTGTGGTCTCATAACTCTTGGGCTGAAGCAGCAGCTCTTACAGCAAAGCGTCACTGACATAGGATGACCCACAATGTGTTCATATCCAGCCAGAGTTCATCAGTTTCTCCCAAGTAAGAGATAAGCTCTATACAGAATAGCCTTAGTTGCCTAAAGCCCCACTTGACATAAAGACATACAGAACATGTGAGTGCACAGATGCACATTGATTTCTTACTGATGCAATATGAACCAGAAGACCTTATAAAGAAGGGAGGGCTGAGACCTTCCCCAGGTGAGAGCACGCATCTTCATCAGTCTAAGCTATGGCAGATATCCATCCCCTCACCTATGTTTGGCTTAAGAAGGAGCCTGTAATGTAGTCATTTCAAGCCAATTATGTGTGAAGGTTAGTCTCCAGAGAGGCCTCTACAAGTGTTTTCTTCACTCTTGGAAAGGGATATGCCCTCTTCGCCTGTTCTTTGGAGGCTGTGGAGTAGGGATGTGATCCACGAAGCAGCCAAAGTCATCTTGTAGGAGTGAGGGGACAAGCCTAAGGATTCCAGGGCTGTCAGAGTCAAAAAATGGGAAAAGTCTTGTCTTGGATATGTCACTGAATTAGTCAACCCAGGACCTGCCTGCCTACCTACTGTGATTTCTTGATACACAGTTATCACATCATTATTACTGTTTAATGCTCTTCTCGTTAGGCTTTCTATTACTAGAAGCCAAAAGCTTCTTAAAATTTCTCAAACACAGTTACCACATTCTCTTGCTTTAAAAATACTGATGGATGTGGGGGGAGGGGGGGATGGGCATGGAGGAGGACACTTGTGGGGATGAGCACTGAGTGTTATGTGGAAACTAATTTGACAATAAACTATTAAAAAATAAATAAATAAAACAAACCAAAAAAAAAAAAAGAAAGAAAAATAAAAAGGCATGTACTCTATTACACCGATGTAACCACTTTGCTATATTTTTAAGGCATTTCATCACTACTCAAAATTACAAATTTCTTCTCAATATAATAAGGGATAAAAATCAAAACATACAAAGCAAGATTAGTGAAACTTCCATTAGGCCAACCCTAAGTACTCACCGGAGTTCCCAGGGCAAACTTTCTGTGCAGAGGACGAATCTCCGTGGGAAATCGGTTTGGTATTCCTACTACTTCCAGTGTTCTTTGATTCAGTAACTCTGGCAGAAATGTAACATATACATGTCTGTTGGATTCACAACGGCAGCCAACAAGGACTAAGCTTACTGCAGCCTCCCTCTTCCCTTCTGGTTACAACCAAAAGCTCTAGGCAAAATCAGAAAGCAACCACCAAACAATTCTCAAAGTAAACTAGAGCAGACGGACTGGAGTAAGAATGAAATCTTGGAGAAGTGACCCTAAGTATATAGTCAGTTGCAAGGGCTGCTGTAAAAGATGTTATAGACTGGGTGACTTTAACAACAGCAATTGGTTTTATGATACTTCTAGAGACTGGAAATCTAAAACCAAGGTGTGAGCAGAGTTGTTCCTTCTGAGGCCTCTGTCCTTGGCTTGCAGATGCCCCTTTCTCCCTTGTCTTCATCCACGTGTGTCTGTCCCCTAATCTCTTCTTATAAAGACACTGGTCATGGTGGGTTGGAGCTCACCCTAATGACTCCATTTTTATCCAACTGCCTCTTCAAAGGCCCTGTCTCCACAGCATCATTCTGTTGTACTAGCAGTTACGGCTTTGACATATGAATTTGGGGGGACACAATTCAGCCCATAACAAGGAATGAATTTCCCTTTTTTGTTTTTGTTGTTCCTTTCTTTGCCATTCCCTAAGTGAGCAGCCACTGTAGTGTCATGAGCAGCTAAAATCCCAGGACAAAGTCTATCTTCCTGACCAGAGGAACTGGGAAGGACTCCTGTTCTCCCAAGCATAGGAGGAAGGGATCCTAGGTGTGTTCTCTCTCTTTCCTCCCTCCTTCCTTCTCTCTCTCTCTCTTCTTGCCACATAGCCCTGACTGTGGGCATTGTGGTGCAGTGGCATCTGTGGTCACAGTGTGTGTAGCTACAATGGTAGAAAAAACCCTTATTTTTGGCCAAAGAAACATGAAAATGATCCCCAGTGAGGTGGACAGTGTGTGTGTGTGTGGGGGGGGGGGGGGGTTCCTGCCAGGAACTCTGGATATAACATGACACAAGTCCTGGCTCACCACTGAGCTGTGAAATCAGAGGAGCATAAAGAGGCTTTGAGAATTCAACTGACTTGAAGACAGAAGTTGCCCTATGAACCAAACCACATCAGTTGCCTGATAGGAAAAAATTTAAAACATTAAAAAAAAAATTTTCTAGTGAATTTTTAACAGGATTGTATTTATTATATTTTCATATTTTCCATATTCTTGATGCTCTGGCACCTGGGACCTTGCTGACCAGGAAAAGACTGCCCCTCCAGGGTTAGCTAATCCTGGAGACAGCAGACAACTGGCCATCAATATACAAACCAATCCAGAGCCCATACTTCCCTCCCATAGCACACCCCCCACCGTAACTCTTTGACTCCATTCCTCTGCTCTAATCAGTCACCCCAGGACCAGGTTCCAGATGATTTAGTACAGACCCTACATCCCAGAGCCTTCTAAAGTTACTCAAACTAGCCAATCCTAAACATATTTACACTGTCTCTTCCAGTCCTTCCTGTGGCAACTATATGAAATGATCTCATCATAATTTTCTCCTGCTCCCTCAGTTTCCTGATCAATTCCTGACCATGTGGCTGTGGCCCTGCCTGTTGTGGCATGCCTAGACTTCTTGGGAGCCGTAACAATCTTTTCATTGGCACTTGTCTCAAGATCTGTTGGCCTCACTATACCTAACTCAAAATAAAACCTACATTTTACAATGAAGAACCAGAGTCTACATAATCTTTTTTATAGTCTAGCCAAACATTTCTTTCTTTTCTCTTTTTCCTTCTCATTTTACCTAAGTATACTGATAAAGTTACCAACACACTATGTTGCTCTTACAAAATATTTGCTCAGGTTGTATATTATCAATTAAAAGCTTACAGTTAAGAAATTAGTTAGAGATAGCACAGCAGTGCTTTTTCAAATTCATGAGTCTATTTTATTGATACATCAATTCTAAAAGCCAATATACTTAACAAAGCTACCATTCTACCTAACACTAGTGTCACCTGAGACTGCTATTTTTCTTTAACCATCCTTTTTCCTCTAGTGAGGTTAACAGAAAGTCTCTACGTAGGCACCAGGAACAAAGACTTGCATTTCTCAGTCTCCCTTACAGTTAGCCATGTACATGTAAAAAAGTTCAGGTCAGTGGGATGTGCATATAAGACAGATGTGGAACTTCCAGGCTAGACTGCCCACTAGCTGAACTGTGGAACTAGTGGTGAGCCATCTTGGACCCTGAGAAGAGGCAGCACCCAAGGACCACAGAACAGCAAGAGCGAAGGAGCTGGACACTGAGTTCTGTGGAGCAGAGCCACCACACAAGTTAGATTCATAAAGAGATGACAGAAATCAGCTACCCTTTAATTCACCATTAGTTTAAAATCCTCTCAAAAGAAGTTAAACATATTCTTCTATTCACTAATAGAATCCATAACTATTCATTTTTAAAGGTTTAAAAAGGGTTTTTAAATTACATATTAGCCTTCTCTGAAAGAAACATCTTTGATAAATGAAAATCCCAGTATTTGTCAGTATATCCCTATTTGAAAATTGAAGCCTAGGATTTAAAAGAAGTGTTGTTTTCTTGACACTAGGTATCAAGATGAAAAGCCAAATTAATGCAAATCTCTGAGAGAACTATTTTTTTAATCTTTACATATATTTGATATAAACTTCAAGAACTGAAATCCATAAGAACTCTTAAAACTTATTGCCCTTTTGATATCAACATGGATCTGTCTTCAAAGTTGAATGATGCAATTACAATACCAGTATAAGATGGAACATTAGAGAACAATTCTGTCTGTAAGACTCTCTGTCAAGAAAGAGGGTCTAGGCTTTTAAAAAAGATTGTGGTGAGTTCCACCAACAAATGGAGAGTACAGAATCCCTAGCCTAGGAGAGGATCCAAAAGTCAGGTCAGCTACCTTAAGCTTCAGTTGCTTTCAAATGTATTATCATCACCCCAACTTCAAAAAGCCACCTTAGATGAGGCAGCCTCATGCATCTCTTAAATTAAGCATTTTGAGTGGAGAACCTTATGCTCATTTGCATGCTCTTCCTGCAAAATTCTTAAGCCTGCTATGTCAGAGGATTCCAACTTTTGTCAATACAAAGGGAGGTAAGAGACAGCAAAGAGCTTCTATGTTCTTTTCCTCTCTTCCTGTCCCCTCTTTCTTCCTCCAGTTAAATAGAAGAAGGGAAAAAAATAAAACAAAATCAACTGAAAAAGCTGCAGAATTTGCTAAGTCCAATCCTAAGTATCCTAGGAATAAAATTTAGGTTATAGAGGAAAGTTTAGAAGCCTTACTTAGAATTTCAAATTTTAAACCCCATGTGGTCAATATTCAAACAGTGATTTGGAGGTTCAAAAAAGAAAATGAATCAAAATAATTTAGGACCAGCCAGTACAATCCAACCAGAAAAAGTACTCTCTGTTTTATTAAATGCATCTCTATGAGCAAGATAAAGTTGTTAGGCCAACTATAGTTAGAACTTCCTCTCTTCAGCCTCTATCTTAGGATAAAATGTGATCTTTGGAAATAGCTCCCATTCTTTCTTTCTGCTGTAACAGATCTGGGAGAGAGAGAGAGAGACTAAGGAGAAACCAGCCTCTCTCTGATATTTAAAGGAACAGGTTGAATGGGGTCTCTCAAAGGATATGCTCACATCCTAATCCCCATGTCCTATGAATATTATATGGGAAAAAAGTTCTCTGTAGATATAATTAAGAATCTTGGGATACAATCATTCTGGATTATCCTGGTGACCCTAAATCCAGTAACAAGATCTTGTAAGAAACACAGAGAAGAGGCAGCAAAGTGATCACAAAGGTAGAGATTCCAGTTATACAGCCACAAACCAAGGAAGCTAAACAACACCTAGAGCCACCAGATGCTGGAAGAGGTGAGGAAGAATTCTCTCCTAGAGACTTTAGAAAGAATGTGGCCTTATGAACACCTCGCTCTCAGACTTCTGGCCTCCAGAACTATGAGAGAATAAATTATTCTTGTTTCAAGCCACCAAGTTAGTAGTAACTTATTGTGCCACCACAGGAAACTAATGTAGTAGGGTAAGCTCTATAAATAATGAGTGTGAAGGCCACAGTGCCAATGTGATATGCTGAGATCCAAGGGTATTCCTCTCTCTTCCATGAACAGGAATAATGAAGACTAGGTAGCTTAGCTAGGGTTCAAGAAAGCCATTGATTTAGATCCTCCGTAAGTAACAACAACCCAAGAGGAAATGTTTAGACCTCTTAGAGTCTTCTGTTCTGGATTCAGGAGTAGGAGAATCATTCATTCATCTTTTTCCCCTTTTGTCTTTCCACCCAAAAACATCTCTTAAGTACCTACGTAAATAGTATTTCATTGACTAAGCCACAGTAGAAAGAATTGAAATAGGTTGTCTGTGAGACTGTGAAGTTCTCCTGAAGTGATCTTTCAGCAATATGAATTCAACTCCAAAAATGTATCACAGGATCAAAGTGAAGAACTACACAAAACTTTTAACTACAAAGTGTTTGTCAAAGCACTCTTTATTGTACCAAAAAGAGGCAAAATAACTAGATAACCAACACTGAGGACTGATTAAATAAATTTTAGAACTGCACAAAAATATTTATGCAGCTACTAAAAAAGAATGTTCTTAGTGATATATATGTTGACAAATAATACATTGCTGAGTGGAAAATCATTACACAATATTATAAATGGCTTTCTCTCCATCTTATATGAAACAGATAGAAATGTCTATAGGATGACATAACAAAATATCAACAGTGATTCTCTGGATTTAAAATTATAGGTGACTTTCATTTGTTTATGCTTGTAACACTTTAATAACAAATATATATTACTAATGTAATTTATAAGGTACTTAAAGTTAAACCATTAGAAAATTATAGACACAGAAACCACTGTGAATTTTACCAAAACCTCTTCTATTCACAGATGCAAAAAAATTAGTTGACTTTTCTCTAACTCTTCCTCTAGGCAACTTGAAATGTTCTGGTTTTATCATTCCTTTGTTAAAATAGTGGGGACCTCACATATTTGCAGTTCATTAAGTGCCTTATTTGAGAAGTCTAATACCAATTCCCTAACTGAATTTGATAAAATCATCAGAAAATAGTTAATAGACCCAAGCATCCTCAGCATTTTTTCAGGCAAACTATAGTTTCCCTAAAAAAAAAAAAATAGTTACTTTCTGTGACTTAAGTTAGGTCTATGATTTGTAATGAGACCCATTTCAGATCACACCATTAAATGCAACCACTCAGATTTTTCAATTGCCAGACGCATTATAGGATTATATAATTATTGTCATTGTTCTATCAATTTAAAGACTAACATAATTGGAGCTCAGTCTACAAGTTTATGAAAATTTAGCAGATATAAAGTACACTTTCTTAACAACTCACAATACCATAACTGAGGCACCAGTAAAGAAAAACTACTGAATGATGTCACTCTGTGTATTATTACGAATAAAACTCCTTAGGAGAAAGTTTTACAAGTTGACAAATAAACTGACAATTTGGGAAACTTTTCATTGCATGACTTCATATAAAAAATTAATGAGGAAAGATTCATAATAAATTAATATATTGAATTAGGTCTAAACTCAAGGAGATGACATTAAAATCTCATTTCATTCTATTAAAAATTCAATAAAATGATGCCAATTAAATGAAGCAATCGGTAAGAACACAGAGATTTACTAGATGTTTCATCTATTCTCCCTCATTATTAGATTTCATTTTTAGCAGCTTGTTGACAGTAATTCTCTGCTGACAGCACCAGCACTAGAATCATGACTCAGCTTTGAAATCAACTTGGAGAAAAAAAAAATCCTCAAATTGCCGTTTAGCACATCTGCTTCTCCAGGTAATTGAATTCTCATTGAAAATACATCACTGGAGATGTATTAGAAGTAGCAGAAGAGAGAATGAACTGAGGTGGAAGCACTAAAAATATAAAGAACAGCACAGAGCATAAGAAAATAATTTAGGAAGTTGCTACTTGCTATAATTTCTATTGCGTTTCAACTTGGAGATTAGTCCCCAAAAGACTAATCCATTCCCATTTTTATTTATGCACTGCAGGCTTCAGTTTAAACAGGTGTGGTGTGCTTGCTTGGCCTGCTGATTTTAAGTGTCATATCCTAGGGCTTAGTCTACTCAAACACCCTGATAATGGATCCGACCACACTTCGAAACAGTCCACCCACCACGTCTCAGCTGGACTGGCTCATTACAAAAATTCATAATCATTCTGCATATGGACTCAGAGTGTATCAGCAACTGAGGTGTCAGCAGAAAGCAGTATTATTTTGCCAATCTCCAAGCAACTCTGAGGCAGAGTCATGGCAAATGTCCTATAGTTCTGGGGTCTTCATTCCAGTCTACTGATATTTTGGACACAGACTCATTGAGGGATTAAGCATCACTGACGACACATTGGATTTGGAGTACATTTTCTTCAACCTTTCGTAACTCCAGGCCCTTCATAAGCCCAGTCCTAATAAGGAAGTGCACTGATTTTAATGGTTATTCCAAGCAATCAAATTCTGAGAGCAACTAAGGAACATCAACTATCCCAGAATTTTGTTGCAGAAGGATTTTCCATAAAAGCATAAAAGATAATGGAATATTTTACATCCTCTAGCATACCAGTGGACTAGTATTTGGTGACTTTTATATATGTATAAGGCAGCTAAGCAATAAATATATTTTAAATGAATAAGCAGCTAGTAATTTATCAGCAAACACAGCAGAAGAAAAACTCCTAAGTTGTTTTGTTATAAAAAGCATAGAGAAGACCTTCTCATCTGAGAATGACTGTGTCCCTCTGCCATGAAATCTGTGTTGGGGTCTGGAAACATTTCTGTGTCACAGTTGTGGAGGATGCTACTGGCATCTGTTGGGTAGTAGTCATTTCTGGTTGTCACAACTTGGTGGGGGGAAGGGGGGAGATGCTATTGGGTAGAGGCCCGGGATCACGTTAACATACCTTACAATACATGGGAAGATTCCCACAACTGAGAATTACCCAGATCAAAATGGTAGTAATAGCAAGGTTGAGAAACCCTATATTAGAGAAAAATGAGGAAATACCAACTCAAGATTGAGAAATTAGTAAGTCAATGAAGCCTAACAGTCTTTAGAAACCAGTCATCAACTTCTGTTGAGACTATGAGGCTGGAGGACCTGAGAACGTGAAGTGGGCCTGGTTATACAGGACTTTGGCAGGCTGGGCTGTTGAGAGCCCACGAGTGCGGACATGCCACCTCCTTCACTTACACCCACATTCACAAGCCTGAGGCTGAAGCCAAAACTTTACCGCCAGCTGTTTTATGTGTTCAGAATTTACATAAGGATCTCGCCCACATTAACAAGTGCAACCATTTTCTTTTAAAAAATCAGATGCCTTTTGAATTATACAAGTAACTTCCTACCACCCTCGTATGCCACATGAAAGAAATGTCTTACTTTTCCCTTCTAATTCATCATGCCACTTCTCCTTTTTAACTTAAAAAAAAAAAAGACACATACATTCTTCATAGTCATAGATCTCAACACTACCCATACTTTGAGCAGGAAATTAGGGGAAAATTGAAAATCATGTTTCTTCAGTGCTTTCCCACCTTTTCCAATGTCTTACCCCTATTCCTTCACATGACATACAGGATTGCTTGGTTTTCTGGAGTTTAACATAAGGCATCAAGTTGTCCTTGCCAGCATCACTTCTATACTCTGGTCCTCCTCCCCCAGAGCCTCTCTGCCAAAAGCTAAATACTCTATAGGACATGCCTGAGTGGTCCCAAGTGTTAGAAAGTATGGCAAGAGGAGTCAATGGAGGCTATTACATTACTTCTCACAAGTGAATTTATGCATTAACAGGTGACCCAAAGACCTGAGAAGGCATCATCAATCATAGTATATCATGACTGGCATAATATCAGACTTGAATAAAGACTGTAGACAGTTGGGGGTAAAAGCAGCATTTTGTCAATGTCCAAATTGTACCAAAATAACCATTCTGCTAGGTAAAATCAGTCTTAGGTGCTTCTGACAAAGATTTCACACTCCCTATGCCATGGCATAGAGGGAGAGGACAATATGTCCCCCACCATCCTATTAGGGACATTTATTTTGGAGACTTTTTAAATTCAGGAGAGTAGATATCATCTTTTTATTTGATGTTCTGTAGAGATCATTAGAGGTCCGCTGGGTTTTTTTGAAAAAGACGTTTCAAGAATACATGACATGGAGACACAAATATGAACAACAGGGAAAGGTCTTTGAAATCAGAACCATCTGTGTGTTCCCTGGTAGATGTTACTGATCTGTGCCCCTGAGGCGGGGAGCATCCTCCTCCCTGTACAATTTCTAGCTCTCTTTTTCCCTTCTCTTTCCTATTTCCTTCCCTTTTCCTCTTCTAGTTCTCCTCCTATGCTCTTTTCCCTTCTCATTCTGGGGTATCTGGCTGCGGCTTGCAGGGACGCCCAGAAGCAGGGCTTTGCTTGCAGCACAGCTTGTAGCCAGAGGGCTTCTGACCCGCTAGTGTGAAAACAGGAAAATCAGGTTCCTGTATTACGACAAGATGACTCAACATTAAAATATTTATCAAATTTTGATGGAGAACTTTGTCCCTGACAAACAATGACCAGGGTACAGTGGACATGAATTAGATATGAGCCTGGACACAAAGACTTCATAACACTGCTGAAAATCAGAGGAAGAGAAAAACAACTGGCAAAAATGAAATAAGGACAAAATCAAGGAAGGGGTATTTCGGTGGTGTTCAAGCTCCACCTTGGAGATAGAAAGATGTCATTTAGGCTACAGGCCTGTGTTAATAAAGACACTGAGAGGGCACCTCGGTGGCTCAGTCAGTTGAGCGTCTGACTTCAGCTCAGGTCATGATCTCACTATTCGTGGGTTCAAGCCCCGCGTCAGGCTCTGTGCTGACAGCTAGCTCAGAGCCTGGAGCCTGTTTCAGATTGCGTGTCTCCCACTCTCTGTGACCCTGCCCTGCTCACGCTGTCTCTCTGTCTGTGTCTCTGTCTCTCTCTCTCAGAAATGAATAAAACATTTTTAAAAAGTTTTTTTTAAGTAAAGACACTGAGGGATGAAGCCTGATCGTGAGCTGAAAGGACACCTGACCCCTGAAAGCAGGAGGCAGTGGTCTCATTGTGAGGAAGGGGAGACACTACTTTTCTGGGCCATGAATGCATTTTGGTCCTCTGGTGAAGCCAGTGGAGTCTTTCAAATAGCAGTGGTTTTGCAGTCAAATGCTCTACCACTGAGCTATACCCCCTAATAGCAGTGGTTTTGAAAAATGTATACAATATGGGGTTCCTAGGTGGCTCAGTCAGTTAAGCGTCTGACTTCAGTTCAGGTCATGATCTCATGGTTCATGGGTTCGAGCCCCACGTCGGGGTTGACAGCTAGCTCAGAGCCTGGAGCCTGTCTTCGGATTCTGTGTCTCCCTCTTTCTCTGACCCTCCCCTGCTCATGCTATCTCTCTCTGACTCTCAAAAATAAATTTAAAAAAAATTAGAAAAAATGTGTAGAATAAAATACACAGGATTAAGAACCAATCAAATGAAAGCACAGTACATTCCATTCAACTCATCAATGGCCCATGGACTCTAGGTGAACCACTCCTATCTGGAGTCAAAAGCCAAACTCAGAGTTAATGTAACTTCCAGGCTAAAAAATAAAAATGTGGTGGTGGTGGGGGCGCATGGGTGCTGAGTCAGTTAAGGACCCAACTTCAGCTCCGGTCACGATTTCATGGTTTGTGGGTTCAGCCCCACAACGGGCTCTGTGCTGACAACTTGGAGCCTGGAGCCTGCTTTGGACTCTGTGTCTCCCTCTCTCTCTGCCCCTCCCCCACTCACGCTCTCTCAAAAATAAACAAACAAACAAACAAAAAGATGGTGGGCCAGAATGAATGAAACCACTTTGAAACATCTTAGAACTAGGATACAGTATTCTAAAATCCATCACAATCTATAAAAAGAAATAGCCATCCAATGAGGAGATGGCAGCTGAAGACCAGTGTAGGACCAAACAAAGGCTCAGAGAACTAAAACAAGCTAAGGACACAAGAAATGGAATTTGCTGGACTGGGATGTCCAGCTTCCTCCCTCTCTGAAGGATGCTGACTTTTCCTGGCCAGATGGTTGTTCTCACACCACAGAATATCATCTTCAGAGCCAAGAGTTAACCACGTGCATTTGCACAACTTAACCTTCATCTTCCTCCCTCAGCACAAAGCTCAGTATTTCGGCGATATTGTTTAATGACCAGCTCACAAATTGCTTTTTGCTGTTTATTTCCTGCTTCTGAGTAAATCAAGCTATTTAAACTCTGGAATGATAGAAATTCAAATGCTGTAGGTCCTTCCTTATTTGCCAAGACAAACTGTGAACATCTCCCTACTTGGGTCTGACTGAGCAGGTCAGTAACTTCCAGACTTGCCGCACAAGTGCCTAACTCTTGGCATCATTCCAGTGGGTTCCAGGACTCAGGCAAAGGCTGTTTAATTTTTTTTATTTTTAAATGTTTTTATTTATTTCTGAGAGAGAGAGAGACAGCATGAGCAGGGGAAGGTCAGAGAAAGAGGGAGACACAGAATCTGAAGCAGGCTCCAGGCTCTGAGCTGTCAGCACAGAGCCCAACGCGGGGCTCAAACCCATGAACTGTGAGATCATGACCTGAGCCAAAGTCGGCCACTCAACCGACTGAGCCACCCAGGCACCCCAAAGACTGTTTACTTATGGGAATATCTGAGAAGCAACTTTGGTTGCTCTGAAAGAGTCACCACTGATTCTATCTTTGGCAAAAGTTTCCAAGACTGCCCAAATGGCTCCTGGGGAACAGGGATAGGGCTGTTGGGGACTGTACTGAGAATGAACAGCCAGCACCAAACAGGGACTTGAGATGTGTGAGAATCTGTCCCAAGACCCTGCAACTCAAACCTTCCTTCTCCCACACCGACTTAGAACCAACCATCATCAAGAAAAATATAATGCTTTAAGTACTGGAGGTGGGGCCACTCAGGAGGAACACAGCCTCTCTCAGAGTGCAATGCAAAATCTGAACTGTGACCACTGCAATTACTCAATTGTTTCTTATTGTAGAAACAAACTGTAATTGCAAGCAATTGTAGATTCATGATAGAAACTGTAGATTTTTTTTTTACTTTATTATTTTGTTTTGTTTTTGTCAGAGGTGTATGTTAAAAGGTATGCATTAGGGGTGCCTGGGTGGCTCAGTAGGTTAAGCGTCCGACTTTGGCTCAGGTTAGATCTCACGGTTTGTGGGTTCGAGCCCTCATCAGGCTCTGTGCTGACAGCTCAGAGCCTGGAGCCTATTTTGGATTCTGTGTCTCCCTCTCTCTCTCTCTGCCCCTCCCCCACTCATGCTGTCTCCCTCTGTCTCAAAAATAAACTATAAAAAAACTTTTTAAAAAGGTATGCATTAATACACAAAAGATATTTGAAAAACACTAACAACTTCTTCCCTTAGCTGTTTCTATGAGGAGTGAAGGCCAATATGTATCTTCTCCCATTGAGATGACACTTTTAAGAGTCACTAGTGGATTCCTGTAGCTAATCCTGCAAACTACATAGAGTGCATTCAATTTGGCAGCTCACAAGGCGAACAGACAATGCACTGAGAAATCAGTCAGCCAACATCCAAGTCGATAGTCAGAATGCTAAAGGAAGGTCATAAAGTTGAGAGTGCAGTGACAGCAAAATGGGACCTAACCTTTTCATCTGTATGTGGGAAAAGGGTTGTTGAATTATCTGTGGAAAAGCAAGTGCATGTTTACTGTCTACTTGAACAAATGGTACAGAGAGCAACAAACGTCCTATCAGCCCAGGAGTGCACAAATTAGATGCTCTTTCTTCTTGGTGTTATGATGTAGCTATTAAATTCATTCTTTGCATTAACAGGGCTACATACTGATGTTGCTTCATGGGTCACCTGAGGCGTGTATCTTCTAACATTTTGATGATTTCCTGTACCTCATCGAAAAAGCACACTAATGAAGATAAGCTTCATTTTGAAAGGTGAAAAGAGAGAAGTTTCAGCACAAATTGTGACCCATTAATAGGTAACTCAGAACTTATCTCTGCAGAGCCATTTCCTGACTTGCCAGGAAAAAAAAAAAAAGGAAAGAAAAAGAAAGAAAGAAAGAAGTTGAACAATGATTCAACTTGTGATTTAACATTCAAGAACCTAACAAATGCACTCGATGGAAATCTAGCCTTATTATGCCCTCCTGACTTTGAAAAAGCATTCCTGGTCTGCACAGATGCCTCTGACATTTGACTTGAGGCACTGCCATCTATGATAACGAAGAAAAAGAAACATCCAGGGATGTACACATACAAGGAACTTTCAAAAGAAGAACTCCAAGTTTCTTTTTCAAGGAAAATCCTGATCTACTAAGAAGCTGGTCTAGTCAGCAGGTTTGTTGAAGTTTTCTTCCTATATAAAATTCAAAACGAAGGCAACATTTGTGTTAGACAATGTTCTATCAGAGAGTTAATCAGAACTATGGTAATGCTCATCAGATATGTGTTTTCACAAAGTTTGCTGAATACAACAGATCCACAATGGAAGTGAATGATAAAATATGCCAGAAAGTGGATGTGACTTAAAAAAATAGCCCCTAAAGTCTAAGAACTTTTTCATCTAATATAACATCATACACATAGTTATTTGTTTTTCAAGATGGAGAATAAACGTATTGGCACAGAAACATAACAAAGTTCTAAGTTTTGCTTGTTGGCTAATTTGTCATTTTGGTTCTCTTCATTTACCTTAAAATGTGTTTCTCTACACCTCCAGAACATTTTTTTATTATATCCTGCTTTTAGTAGCTTTCAATGTTTATAAAAATTGCCCTTATTTTGATGGTTTAGATATCCTTTTGATAATCTATTTTGATCACTCATCTTCCCTCCACTTACAGCTCATTCTGCTTGAATTCCTGTGCTAAGATGTGTGGACATACTCATCTTTTTATTCAGCAAACTACAGTCTAGTTCCAACAGTGCCATGAGGAAATATATGGAAACCACGAGTGCCTAAATACTTCCCATTAAAACCATTCTTAGTAATTGGCTTAATGAAAGTGTTTTGCCGTATTTGTTATAAATATTAATTTATTCTGACACTCCACAAATCAAAAGAAATGAATCTGTTAGAACATGGCTTTTTAAGGTAGAAGAATTTCTGATGGAATTGGAAATTATTAAGGAATTTCAAGGGCATTACACCTGAAAATAAAACCATTATATCTTCTAAACAAATGGAGCCAATACTAGGAGAGATTATGTGCATGTGTAGTTTGTCTTCCCCTCCCCCCAGTCCCTAAAATTGGAAACATACTACCAAGAGGAAGTAATAACCCTGAAAATATTCGAAGTCTAATTTTTACTCTCAATAATTATTTTTAACATTTTGAAATATCATTTTTATACCTCCATCTGAAACTATTTATAAGACTAGTATTCCAGGGCTGCGTTCACTATGGTGTTTTATGAAAGCAATATTTTTCTTAGTTATACTCAGGGGAATGAAATTGAAAAATATTGTAACGGGCATAATTTTCTAGTCACTTGCTAAATTAACAATGCATATTCTTGTCCTAAGTCTCACTAGTTGGACAACATGGACTTTCAATGTAGGATTATCAGCTGTTAAATAGAACACAGCACAAAACAAAAACTCGTCCTGATCCAAATTATTTCAGTCTTTACCTTCTTTCAATTTCCACTTTTTCCCCTCATCTATGAACCCAGAAAATGAGATATCATCTTTTTAAAAGGGAAAGCCTAAAGTCATTTCTCAGTCCTTGAAACTCTGAGTTAATTCATTTCTGAAACAGATCAATGCTCATAAACACCACTGGCCCCATCACACCTAGTCATTCTCGATGATAAAATAGAAGAGATGATACACATGGTCAGCTGCCCCTTGAGAGACAGAGACATGGTATCTTAATGGCATTCATTACAAATCTACAGTGTATGTCATGGTTGTTTGGCCAGAAATGCTCTCTATCTGTGCTTCTAATATCACTCAGGAAGATGTCAACAAAACAGTGTTTGAACTGTATCACCGGTTCACAGAAAGAGATTTTCAGTACTCCTGAAAATAGATTTACCTTTTTCTTATCAGTTATTTTCAACTTTATAATATACAGTGTTTGCGATGATTCAGGGCTGTTTAAAACAAAAATTCACTAATTCTCTCTTTATCATACTAAATTTGGCCCTGTAGTTTCTGAACCATCCCTTGCTTCAATTCAAATATATTATGGATATTTTAACAGGGTGAACAGCCAGTGAATTATTTTCCTCATTTACTCCACAAACAAATGTTTTCTATCTACATAGTAGATGGACCAGCACTACCCTACATGCTAGGGACACAACATGCTAGCAGGTAAATGCAGTAAGATGTCAAAATGCAAAGAAAAGGAGGGTGTATTAGGTATTTGGAACCAAATGGAAAGTAGAGTCCATTCCAGTTAATTCTGCTATCTTCTAAAAGATGTTAAAGTTTATAAGATGTTAGCCATTTGATTTTTATAACAGTTTTAGGAAATGTACTTAATAATAGTTCTTTTCTTAAAACACTATAGAAAGAGTGAACCATGTTATTCCAGTAAAGTATACTAATAACATTTTAGATGCTCACACAATACTTAGTATTAACATGGCAACCTTCTAAGTATCTAATTTTCAAATCAAGTTTTGGGAAAGCATTGATAGTATACTGAGCCAATTCAAGAAGTATTGTAGACTCCTTATCCCTCATCTGTAGGCAAATAATTCACCCCTCTGAAGCAATTTATGCTAAGATCTATTATTATTTTCATATCGCATTGGTATTAGAACATTTGAGTCTATGCAGGGCTCTAACAAACAGTAGTTAAGCTAATGTTGGTTTCATTGTAATCATAAAGCTTTTAAACATCAAAGTCAAGGGGTGCCTGTGTGGCTTAGTTGGTTAAGCATCTGACTTTGGCTCAGGTCATGATCTTGCAGTTTGTGGGTTTGAGCCCTGCATTGGATTCTGTGCTGGCACCACAAAGCCTGGAGCCTGTTTCAAATTCTGTGTCTGCCTCTCTCTCTGCCCCTTCCCCACTCATGTTCTGTCTCTCTCTGTCTCAAAAATAAATAAACTATAAAAAAATTTAAACATCAAAATCAAAAGCCAGTCTTAGAATAGTTTCACCTTTTACAAACAACTGTATCTACTTCTGACCTTTGAAATGTATTATAATTTTTGGGAGGGAGTGGCAGCTACTCAAGATGTAAAACTAAAAAAAAAAAAAAACAAAAAAAAAACTGGGGAATGCTTTTTATAACTGGTTAATTTTATTTTTTTTCCTTAAGTACTTTTTTGTCAAGTTGGTTTACATATAACACCCAGGGCTCATCCCAACAAGTGCCCTCCAATTCCCCAGCTCCTCATCAGTGGCCCATCTAGCCACTGCAGTAAAGCAGAGAAGATTAGTGTTCAGATAAGACTAGGTTACAGAAGAGAGAGTCTAGATTAAACTTGTTTTATTACTGTAATAATTCATTTCTAAATTACCTTGTCACTTAAATTTGGTTTGGTTTTTCTTAATTTGCAACATGAATTATCATATTTTAATCTTCAAAATATTGAACAGTCAATGCCAAAGCAAAATTTCTCTAAAAACACTTTTTTCTTATTATTAGCTATTAGACTTGTCTCAAACAAATAACTCTTTTAGTGTGTTTATATATAAGAAAGTATGTGCAGTTCCTAAAGTAATACACAAGTTAAAAGAATTGTTTTCAGCTAAACATGGTAGAGTAATTATTTCACAGTAAATAAAACAAGAAGAAGAAAAAAACAATACTCACAGAAATATTTGGTTAACAACTTATGTAGCCATGCTTTTAAATGTAAAGCAAAGCAATCTTTGAAAGTTATTATTTAGTGGGAAGGGGAAAATAAACCATTTAACAACATAGCTGATGCTAAAACCACCGAAGTTATTAGATTTTAAAATGGCATGAACAGAAGCTCTGTTAAAAAAAAAAAATCAGTATTCTGTCTTGTTAAATGGAGCATGCATTCCTGTATGTTCAAGGTAACAATACCTTTATTCAACAGCTTAAAGAATCTCAAAAGTATTAAAACATTGACCCTCACAGTATCCCAGATAGTAATACCATAATCTCTATTTGTAGATATAGAAAATAGGATACAGAGCTAAAATGAATAAAAACCCAAACATTTACCCCAAAACTTTTGAATACATCCTTGGCCTCCACTCCTTTCTTATCACAAACAAATCTAGACTCTTTAAATAACATAATCTCTAAGAGACATTTCCAAAGAATTCAAACAGATGTGGGTCTTTATTTTCATGAATGTATTTCTTTAAAATGGTCTTAATTATCTTCTTCAAGGCCTTCTTTATAATAAGCTTTGTGGGTTATTTTTTAAAATACATTTTCTTGACCTCTATTTCCTACTATATATTTTAAGAGTTCCAATGTAATTGCTATGGGGTATTGCCTGGGCATTGGAATTTTTTTAAAAGCTACTCAGGCAATTCCATGTGCAACAACATTTGAAAACACCTATTCTACACTACATTTTCTGTAGAAAAATACAAATGTTCTGAAGTCTGAATTTTTCAGATATTTGCCTTTCAGATAATTCCTTTCACAAAGTAGTGTGATATCTGGGCCTCACCTAAACAAACTAATAAGCCAGAAGCACAGTTTCCGTATGATATTCTTATCATTTCTTTATAGTTCAACTATAAAGGCCTGGCCAAATGAAAATCTCGTCACAGGTAAGTTAAAGCCTGGCAGACCAGCTGGTCTGATGAGTGTTAACTCGAGTCACTACACTACAGTGCTTCATCTTCCTCTGAAAGGCAGATGCCTTTCAGCCTATTTCATTCATGCTCTCAGTTCTGCTCCACGGGGGAAGGGGTAGGGGAATAAACTAAGTCTACTCATCTTTCCATTAAGAGCTCTTACAGTTTGACACAGGTATCATACTTTCTTTCCCACTTCTCTTCCCTTTTGCCAGAAAAATTGAAGGTGAGTTCCATGAACACCAATGCCCATCAATAATCTCATTACACTTTCTGTTAATCATTCAATGTTTCAGGTAGTGATTTCTACATTAAAAATAACACCAAACATTAATGATTTAAAACAACAATTTATTATTTTTACTTTACAGTGTGTGGTCTGACTAGCCTTATCTCTAATTCTTAAGGGATTACAGTGGTTTCAAGTTAGATAGCAGATGGGAAAATAGTCTAAGTTTGACTAAGATATATATCCAATGTGACCTCTTTACTCTCTTCACTAATCCTTGTCCCCTCTCTCCCTACCTGCCTTCTCAATGTATCAGGGAGTTATCATTTGGCATGAGTCTTCACCATTTGATGGTCCCAAGGTTGTCATATTCTAATGTGGCAGCTAACTTATAAGAAGCAGAAAGTATGAGGACATTTAAGGGCTCTGCCCAGAACTGACACAATGTCATTTTGGTCATACTTATTTTACTGCTTAATGTAGTCACCATACCTGTCCATATTGCAGGGGGTAAAGAGATATAGACTCCGTTTCTTTTCTTTTTTTTTTTTTAATTTTTTTTTTTTNACACTTAACCGACTAAGCCACCCAGGCCCCCCTAGACTCCGTTTCTTGATGGGATCACAAGACAAGAGCATGTGGGTTGGAAGATACTGTTGTGATCATCCTTGAAAAATATACTTTGGACCATTCAGCAAATCTTTGATTGGTGTCCCTTATGTCCTAGGCACCAGGCCAATTTCTCATGATTAAAAGTCATGGTTTAAACAAGTTAATTTTAGCAGCTGAGTCACTTACCACCTCCATCCTCTAAAATCATTCTCACGGGAATTGCTATCAAGCTACTACATGATATTTATGTTATTTAAAAAAACAAAACAAAACAAAACTTTAGGGATAGAAGCAAAGTTGTGAATATAAAGTTTCACCTAGTTCATTCCACCCTTTTACTCTAACCTCAAAGTGTAATTCTGAATTCTATTATCTACTTGACTCTCATCATCTAAAAAGCATATCTTCTATATTTTAGACAAATAATTCATTTGTTGGTTCAATACATATTTACTGAGTAGCTTCATAGTCAAAGCACTGACATAAATAGATACACTGAACACAACTTGAGCAATGACTCAACTGTTTATCATATTATTCCCCATCTCCCTAAGGCTAATACTGACTCATCAACATATCCTGAATATAGCTATTCAAAAGGGCTGAAAACTGTACAAATGTATTATCTGCTTTTTCTATTGCTAGTTCACAAGGAGAGCGTAGGAGACTTTGTCAAAGACAATGTTTGCCATATTTGATCTATGGGAGCAATATCATATAAAAGGAAGGCAAGAAGGAAGAAAGAAAATTGGTTTAGTATCACTGCAAACTCAAATGGGTTACAGGTGATCTCTGCTTTCTATTTTAGATTCTTAGATAATATTTGTCGTAAAAATGTTTATATTTTATAATCTCTTTGAGATTAACAATTTATTTAATTTCATTTGATATCCTAAAGCACCAAAACCGATGTGCAAAGAATCCAAGCTTGGGATGTTTTCATTCATCAAAAACCTCTTAATAAATATTTATCAGGTATGGATTACTGGTTTCAAAAGAACTAAAATTTAATTAACATACTCAATTGGGCATAAATCATTGGCCTTAATGATCCTGAATTTGATTACTTTGCCTTAAGTAATTATCTTAATATTGCTTTGTCTTAAGTCCTAATTAATAACAACAATGATTACCAAATAATAGGTATGCCCTTTACAAGGAGTTCTAATTGGTACAAGAGACAAAAAGGAAACATTTCTGTAAGACTCCCATATTTAAACACAATAAAATGGTTTTACTGCTGTACTCTCATACAGAAACTTTTCAAATAAGTCAAATACTTTAACTTGGAAAGCACACAATCTTCCAAGATATGACGCACAAAGTTGGTTTCTAATAATGAACTTACTTGATTTCAAAGCTTTATTTCTCAATTCCCACAACTAGTTTCATAAAACAAGTATGTAATAAGTTATTTCCGATTTCATTATCACCGCCAACAGTCTAGTTTTAGTATTCTACCGAATCAGATCACTCTGTGGTGAAGCTGTGTTGTATTTAGGTCTGGTAATTTATGATCACATGAAAAATCAATACAACAAGCATTCTAGAAGCTTCCTATTGTTGGAGCTTTCCTGATGATATAAGACCCTTTCATCAAGAAAGACAGAATACTGCCAAAGTCTGTTTTACTACAAACCTAGATACATTTATATATGATTGTTCATTTCACCTTTGAATATTTCCCAAATATTAACTAATTAAAACAATTATATTAAGTAACTTGCTTTAAGTCACTCTATTTTTCCTAATTATGTAAGTCTACCACAAATAGTTAAGAATTTTGGTGGTACCAAATAAATGTTACTATCTAAAACATTGTAAGTGCTCAAAGTATTTTATTATATTCTGTTTTTTAACATATGGGGAAACTAAGTCATAGGGCTTCATAGCCCTCTAACAAGGTCAGAGATGAGTCATTAATTCTATCACTACAATTAAAGCCTTTCCAGATTCTGTTCATGAGTCCTACCTACCAGATCATAAATTCTACTTTTAAAAATCATTAAATTATCCTTTAGCTAAAGTGACAGAACAGTTCCTTTTAGACCTATGAGTCTTTGGTTCAAGTGCCAAAATAGAAGGATTTGTCATAAAACCACAAAAAGAACTTTGATTAAAGAACTCCTAATGAAGATCTGACATTTAATCTGCTCTTTTATTGGATAAGATCTTTAAATATTCTCTCCATATAAATTCATTTCATATTCATCTGGAATAGTACTTGATCAAAGGGACGTGACTGTATGCTTGTACTAAAAGAAGCTAATTAAGCAATATGTTCTGTCAAGGACATCACCACCCTATAGCATCTATCATCCCACCTGGATAGTTAATAGTTTCAGTAATGTTGCCATGACACTGTAATGAGAATGTTTCATATCCCACAGCTCCTTTGTCAACTGGACCTGCTCTAAGGCCAAATGCTGGCAGCTCTGTAATAAAACTTTCCTATGTCTGCTGTGCCCCTTCTGAGGGGCTTTCCCCCCATATTAGTAAAGAAAAATGCCAACTGGACTTAGATGTATATAGGCTCTTAAAGGCAGTCTCTCATATGCCAAAGACCTTTCTGAACACTCTACCAGCTGTGTGGAGAGAAACAATATTGTAGGAACTTGTACAAAGTAGCAAAGTCAGCCAGTATGAATTTTCTATTAATATAGGTATGGATATGCTAAAGTAATATGCTAAGAAACAGAGCCACATTTCTATATGACAATTTTAAAATAAATAGGTCCATGAAACTGACTTATAGTGTAAGGTCTAAAAGCACTTCTTTTTTCTTTTTCCTTGGGAAGTTTCCAGTTGACTAGAAATTTGTATAAAGCCAAAGAAAGTTCCAAATTTGAAATTCTACTCTAGACAGCATTTAACTCTCATCCAAAGCCTCATCTCAACAAAAAGCATTAAAAGTAAAAAGAGGCCAAAAGAGCAGCCAAAAGGATTTTAATTTCTGAATTCTAGTCAAGAGCAGAAGTGTGTGTGTGTGTGTGTGTGTGTGTGTGTACACGTGTGTCTATGCCCGGGGGGCAGGGGGAGAGGGTGGTTATTGACATAAAGATAAGAGAAATCCTGTATCAGAAATAGTATAGCATAGGGAATACAGTCCATAATATTGTAATAACTTCCTATAGTGACAGAGTTATGGTACATATGGTCGTAACTACACTTATCATGATGAACATTTCAAAATGAATATAACTGTCAAATCACTATGGTGTTCACTTAAAATTAATACTATATGTCAACTATATTTGAATTAAATTAAGAAAAATCTATTTCCATATTGTGTTTTTCACTGACTGACCAAAACAAAAGCAATAGGTATTAATCTGCATTTGTGGTTTTAAATTAGCTAATACAAAGAGAAATCTGAGCCTTCTGAACCTCTTTGAAGACAAAAAATAATTCTGAATTGGACCATGAGGTCCTTGGAATGTTTATCGTCAAAAAAAAAAAAAAAAAAAATCCAAAGAAATGCTTTCCATTGACCCCTATGTGAATCTAGTCAGTCTCCCAAGATTTTCAACATTATATTCAGATTCTTAAAACCTCAAAGGACTGAAGACAAACCATTAAGTCAGAAAAGAGATGTAGGAAAACAGTTTTAACCTTATTGCACTTTTCAGTAAGGAAATAAGCCAAAGAAAGGATCATCTCATAAAAGACTATCTCCAAAATACATAATGAACTCCCAAAATTCAACAGTAAAAGGGGCACCTAGGTAGCTCAATCAGTTAAGCATCCAGCTCTTGGCTTTGGCTCAGGTCATGATCTCATGGTTTGTGGGTTCAGGCTCCACATTGAGTCCCGCATAGGACTCCACACTAACAGAGCAGAGCCTTCTTGGGATTCTAATTCTCTCTCTGTCTCTCTCTCTCTCTCCCCCCATCCCCTCGAAATTAAATAAACTTACAAAAAAAACCTCGACAATAATAAAACAAGCTGATTTTAAAATGGCTCAAACACCTTAACAGGCAGTTAGTCAAGAAAAGATGTAAGGATATCATATAAGTTAATGAAAAGATGCTCCATATCATATGTCATCAGGGATATGCAAATAACCACAAGATTCTTCTCTATACAACTATTAAAATAGCTCAAATCCAACACACTGAAAACACTCAATGCTTGTAAAGATGTGGAGCAACAGAAATTCTCATACATTGCTGATGAGAATGCAAAATGGCATAGCTATTTTGAAAGAGGGTTTGGCTGCTTCTAACAAAACTAAATATACACTTACCATGTGATCCAGAAACCATGCTCCTTGGTACTTACTCAAAGAAGTTGGAAACTTATGTCCATACAATAATCTGCACATGGGTGTCTGTAGCAGATTAACTCATAATCACCAAAACGTGGAAGCAACCACAATGTCATTCATTGAGATGAATTACAAGGCTGTGCTAATATCCAGACAATGGAAAGCTATTCTATGCTAAAAAGAAATCTGCTATCAATCCATGAAAAAAGATAAAGTACCTTAAATACACATCACTAAGTGAAATAAGCCAATCTGGAAGACTATACACTGTACCATTCCAACTATATGACATTCTAGTAAAGGCAATACTATGGAGACAATAAAAATATCAGTGGTTGTCAGGGGTGGGAGTGGGAAGAGATGAACATGCAGAGTAGAAAAAAATTTGTAGAGCAATGAAAATACTATACATGCTATTATAATGGTAGATATATATCATTATATATTTGTCCACACCCACAGATTGAACACTAGGAGTCCCCGATGTAAACTACAAACTCTGAGGGATTATAGTGTGTCCATGTAGATTCATCCTTGGCTAAAAATAAATAAATTTTGTGTAAAAAGTACCACGTGGTGAGTGATGTTGATAATGGGGAAGGCTGTGCATGTGTGACAGTGAAGGGTACATGGGAAATCTCTGTACATTCCTTTCAATTTTATTACAACCCTAAAATTGCTCAAAAAATAAAATTAAAAAAAAAATAAAAGTAGGGGATTCCTGGGTGACTCAGTTGGTCAAGCATCCAACTTTGTCTCAGGTTATGATCTCACAGTTCATGAGTTCAAGCCCCACATCAGGCTCTGTGCTGACAGCTCAGAGCCTTGGACCTGCTTCGGATTCTGCGTCTCCCTCTCTTTCTCTGTCTTTACCCAGCTTGTGCTCTATCCCTCTCCCTCTCTCTCAAAAATAAAAAAAAATTTAAAAAAAACATTAAAAATTTTTTTTAAAATCCAGAGTGTTTTCTTGCTGAGCTTAGTTTTGTTCAAATCATGAATAACTCTACCTTTCCAGGTTAGGATGGAAGTTTATGGAGGTTGTGTTGGCTGTGATTAGGATTTTGTTATCCCCAGGAACAAATGAGATCAAGTTGGGTCTCCACTTAGACTCCTCATGGCAGGTGACCCCATGGACAACAACTGCTCTCACTTCTCACCCACCCGAAGGCACATGTTCCATACAGACCACTTCTGTCAACACCCACTTCCTAACACAGTGCTTAGCATAATGAACAGTAAGTGTTGGTGAAGAGAGGTGGAAAATTTCCTAAGGTCAGACTCTGAAATTATTAATACATCAAAACTGCTGGAATTGGTTAAAAGCACAACTAGTAAAAAGAAAAAAAAACTAGAATCACCATTGATTAACAAAAAAAGTTAATCCTATATGCTAGGTAGAACTGTTCACTTTATTTCAGCAATCATCATTTTTTTTAAAAAAAAATTCCCATAAGCTTTGGAAAATCACCTCTTTTTTTAAATGTTTTATTTATTTCTGAGAGAGAGAGAGAGCGAGCAGGGGAGGGTCAGAGAGAGAGGGAGACACAGAATCTGAAACAGGCTCCAGGCTCTGAGCTGTCAGCACAGAGCCCAATGTGGGGCTTGAACCCACGAACCGTGAGATCATGACCTGAGGTGAAGTCAGACGTTTAACTGACTGAGCCACCCAGGTGTCCCGAAAATCACCTCTTAATAGAGTCAAGTGTTATCTATCCTATGAAACATATTACATCCTGTTAGGACATATGTCATTTTATAAAAGATGTATTGGTGGTCCTGTTTAATGATCTGATTTCAACACCTCTAGACTGTAAATAAACATTTTCCCCATGTTTAACCTGATATTCTGATTCTATTGGGATGGATTTGTACTAGATACTCCATTCTCTTAAGTGTTAATATAAAATCTTGTTTCATGTTCAGGAAAGCTAGTCTCATCTTTAATTTGTTTTCTTTTAAAGTAGTTTCAAGATGACAACAGCTTCACTGTACAGAGGAGAAATGTGAACTTGGATTCTTAACGTGTTTTTCAATTTCTTTCTTCTTCCTTTATTTTAACTGAAAAATAAACAAAAATCCTCCACTTACACACTTTGACAGGATTAATTCCGTCAGTTAACTATCATGAAACAAAGTCACCCTTAGAAAATGACAGAAAATAAAATAGATGGTGGATACATTTATTCTCTGATACTTTTACCAGACCCTAAAAGAACATGAGGAAAATACTATGTGCTCACCTTTCCCTAAAGCAACAGCTGTTTCTCTCAACAAAAGAAAAGGCCATTGCTCTTGAGCACCTAATCCACCTTTAAATTCTTTCTTTTTCCCCACTTTGCTCTGGCTCTGTACTCTAACATGTATAAACTTTCCATATGGCAAAGCAGATGAGAGTCCCTTTGGGCATATCTTGTAAATACCAAATGAAATATCATAAGTGATAAAATGTTACAGTTGTCTAATTCTTAAAGCTTCAAATGTTTCCCATGGTCTCTCAACTGTGGCCTCATATGGCTAGCTGCAAAATCACCCTCCTTCCTGTTGAACTGGAATAATTTACGGATTCCTTCCTGAATTTCAACCTTCCATTAAAGTAGTAAAACAAAGCAACCTATCAATGAAAAAAAAAAAAAAAGGAAATATTTCACCTGGAAAACAATAAATGTGTTCTCTATAAGGTGAGTGAGTACAAAATACTCCAACACTAAGGAAAAACTTCATGTAAATTTAAGGGGGGGGGGAACCAGCAAGTATGACTACCAGTGGGCTTGAGAAATAAATCCCAAAATAAATCCCTGAAAATCCATTCACATTCTTAGTATTTAATCACAAACAAGATAATACCAGTAAGCAAGTAAAATCATCCAAATAAAATCTCTAAAGTTAAAAAAAATTAGAAAACAATACTTGACAAACTTCTGGAAAAATGTAAAAACACCGATCGCCTGANAAAAAATTAAAAAATAAAACAAACAAACAAAAAAACACCGATCGCCTGAAAATAAAGGCAGGGGTGGGGATGCCGCAGTAAATATTCACGAATCGTTTTACTAAAAACTATAGAGGGAAGGGTTAAGACGGTGGAGTGGTAGAGGTGCCTTGGACTCTCATCCCTCCAGCGCAGCTATACTGCGGTCGGATCACTTGGAACATTGAGGAATCTATCTGCAGAAGGGCTCAATGATCTCCTCAGTTGGAAGAACAGAGTTTGGAGCTCAAACTCTGAGGTTCTGTAAGTGCGTGGCTTCCCCAGAGCGGAGCTGTGGTGCCCGCTCCTGGGGAGGAGGGACCTGGCCCCAGAAGGCCTATGTGGAGTAGAGATCTCAGGGGCGCACTGGGAGAGAATATTACCCTTCCTGGGGTACATTCAGTAGAGCGTATATTGCCTCCCCAAGGACAAAAGACCCTGCAGGCACCAGCCAAATGCTTTTCATCTGCAGGGGACAGAGGCGCACACAGAGGGAATGTCACCTTTGCTGCTTTTAGCAGGGCTGCACCACGGATTCTGCACACTCAGCGAGAGGAGGACTGTTTTCAGGGACAGGGGGCTTCAGACACAGCATGGAGAGGCTCTGCTTGGAAGGAGGGAGGCAGGTCCCTGTGGCGTTGGCTCTTTTAAGACTTCGGGGTTTGAATCCCAGTCAGTGTCAAAGAAAAAATGCAGGAGAGTTGTGGGGCAGGGTGAGCTGCCTGAACAGCATGGGGGGCGAGATGCCAGGCTGGGATGAGAGTTTCGGGTGGCACCATTCCCCTCCAACACCAACCAGGAGGGACTTCAGGAAGCAACACAGCGGCCCCCAGTGGACGCGAGGCCCACTTACACCCAACCCCGACCCCGACACCTGGCAGCTGCCCATTTACTGGAGACTGGAGCCAAAGCAGATCTCTCCTCCAAAAGAGCCAGCACCACCTCCCCGGCGGCCCATGCACCAAGTGTCCTGAAATTGGGTGCCTCCAAATGACACCTGCAGTTTTTTCTTTCTTTTTTTGTATGTCTTTTGGAATCAGGCTGATAGTTTTTGTTTGCTTTTTTCATTTCATGTCCTTTTTTATTTTGAATCTGGCTTTTTAAAATTCTTTTCTTTTCCTGTCTCTTTTCTCCTCTTCATCTTCCACTCCATCCCACCCCTCTCCCCCTCCCTCTTCCCTTTCTCCTTCTTTGTAATCAACCTGATACTTTTTTGATTTTCTGGGGTTCGTTGTTGTTCATTTTCTTTTTCCTTTACCTTTTCTCTTTTTTGGGGATCAGGCTTTTTCACTCCCTTTTATCCAGGGCTACTTCAACAAACAAGTCAAAGCACACCTAGTTAAAAGGTCCAAACATTCCCCACTGCAAGCAAGGAGGAGCTCTGCAGAGGATAGACCAGCCAAAACACAACAGAGTGCACACAGCATACATCAGAAACACTTTCTAAAGTGCTAGGCCCCAAATACTGCATGACACCTTTTTACTATAGCAGTACTCTCAGGTACAGGAAATGTAACAAGTTTTTAAACAGGCCAAAATTTTTCAGCCAAAATTACAAGACAGAGGAATTTCCCCCCCAAAAGAAAGGTCAAGAGGAAATCACAGCCAGGGTCTTGCCCCCCAAAATATAAACAGTATATCTGAACAAGAGTTTAAAACATCCCTAAGACCATTTAAATTCACAGATTTAAAAAAAATAAAATAAAAGCATAGAAGACACCAGGGAAACCCTTGCTGCAGAAATCAAAAACCTAAGAACTAGTCAGAATAAAATAAAAAATGCTGTAACTGAGATGCAAAGCCAACTAGACACAGTCACAATAAGGACTGAAGAAACAGAGGAGGGAACAGGTGATACAGAAGATCAAATTAGGGAAAATAATGAAGCAAAAAAAAAAGAGGGAAATGAAAGTATAAGATCATTATGGGAGACTTAGAGAACTTATTTACTCCATGAAAAGAAATGATATCGATATACAGTTGTCTTAGAAAAAGAAGAGTGAGGGTATAAGGTCAATTTGAAGAAATTATAGCTGAGAACTTCCCTAATACGGGGAAGGAAACAGGCATCCAAGTCCAAGAAGCACAGATAACTCCCCTCAAAATCTACAAAACCAGGTCAAAACCAAGTCATATCATAGTGAAACTTGAAAACTACAAAGGTAAAGAGAGACTTCGGAAAAGAGCTAGGGACACAAGGTCCTTAATCTACAAAGGTAGACACATAAGGTTAGCAACACACTGAAACCTGGCAGACCAGAAGGGAGTGACTGGAAACATTCAACGTGCCGAATGGGAAAAATATGCAGCCAGGAATTCTTTATCCAGCAAGGCTGTCATTGAGGAATGAAGAAGATATACAGTCTCCCAGACCAAGAAAAAACAAAAAACAAAAACAAAAAAACAAAAAAAAAGCAAATAAACAAAAAACAAAACAAAAAACAAACCAAAACAAAAAACACTAAAGGAGTTCTTTAAACCAGTTTTCAAGCAATTTTAAGGGAGACTCTCTGAATGGAGGAAGATAAAAAAGACCAAAACAACACAATGGACCTGAGAACATCACCAGAAACACCAACTCAATAGGTAATATAATGTCACTAAATTCATACCTTTCAATAATCACTCTGTAAATGAACTAAATGTTCCAATCAAAACACAAAGGTTATCAGAATGGATTTAAAAAACCAACATCCATCTATGTGCTGCCTACAAGAGACTCATTTTAGACCTAAAGACACCTGCAGATTCAAAGTAAGGGGATGGAGAACCAGCTATCCATCATGCTAATGGTCACCAAAAGAATCTTGGAGTAGCCATACTTATATCAGACAAACTAAATTTGAAAACAAAGACTATAATAAGAGATGAAGAAAGACATTCTATCATAATTAAAGAATCTATACATCAAGAAGATCCAACAACTTTTTTTAAAAATATTTTTATTTATTTCTAGGAGAGAGAGAGACAGCGTGAGCAGGGGAGGGTCAGAGAAAGAGGGAGATACAGACTCTGAAACAGGCTCCAGGCTCTGAGCTGGCAGTCAGCACAGAGCCCGACGCGGGGCCCGAACCCACGAACCGCGAGATCATGACCTAAGCAAAAGTCGGACGCTTAACCGACTAAGCCACCCAGTGCCCCCCAACAACTTTTTTTTTAATGATTTTTTTTTCTAGGAGAGAGAGAGAGAGAGAGAGACAGAGTGACCAGAGGAGGGTCAGAGAGAGAGAGAGAGTCACAGACTCTGAAATAGGCTCCAGGCTCTGAGCTGGCAGTCAGCACAGAGCCCAACGCGGGGCTCAAACCCACGAACCGCGAGATTATGACCTAAGTGAAAGTTGGACGCTTAACCAACTAAGCCACCCAGGCGCCCCAAAGATCCAACAACTTTAAGTATAATCCCCCCAACTTGAAGGCACCTAAATATATAAATCAATTAATAACAAACATAAAGAAACTCAGTGATAATACCATACTAGTAAGATGCTTTAACACTTCACTTACATCAAAGGATAGATCATCTAAGCAGAAAATCAACAAGAAAACAGTAGCTTTGAATGACACACTGGACCAGATGAACTTAACAGATACATTCAAAACATAATAGATACATTCAGCACATTTCATCCTAAAGCAGCAGAGTACACATTCTTTTCCAGTACACAGGGAACATTCTCCAGAACAGATCACAAATACCGGATCACAAATCTGCTATAACAGGTACAAATAGAGTGAGTTCACACAATCCTTTCTTTTTTTTTTTTTTCAGGTTACAACACTATGAAGCTTGAAATCAACCACATGGAAAAAACCGGAAAGCCCTCAAATACATGGAGGTTTACTAAAGAATGAATGAATTAACTAGGAAATTAAAGAAATAAAAAATAGATGGAAGCAAATGAAAATGAAAATATGCAGCCATATTTGACGATAGTCCAAACCCTTTAGGATGCAGCAAAAGCAGTCCTAAGAGGGAAGTACACTGCAGTTCAGGCCTATCAAAGAAGCAAGTTAGGTCTCAAATACACAACCTAACTTTATATCTAAAGGAGCTAGAAAGCAGCAGCAAATGAAGCCTAAACCCAGCAGAAAAAGGGAAATAATAAAGATTACAGCAGAAATAAACACTATAGAAACAAACAAAAAACAAAAAATAAACCAACAACAGCAACAACAAAAATACACTAAAACAAATCAATAAAACTAAATGCTGGTTCTTTGAAAGAATAAACAAAATTGATAAACCCCTAGCCAGACTTATCAAAAAGAAAAGAGAGAGGACCCAAAATGATAAAATTGTGACTGAAAGAGCATAAATAACAACCAACACCACAGAAATACAAACAATTAAAAGAGAATACTATGAAAAAGTATATGCCAACAAACTGGGCAATTTGGAAGAAATGGACAAATTTCTAGAAACTCACACTACCAAAACTGCAACAGGAAGAAACAGACAATTTCAATGGCCCATAACCAGCACATAAATTGAATCAGTTATCAAAAATCTCCCAACAAACAAGAGTCCTGAACCAGATGGCTTCCCAGGAGAATTCAATCAGACATTTAAAGAAGAGTAAACACTTATTCTCCTGAAGCTATACCAAATATTAGGAATGGAAGGAAAATTCCAAACTTATTCTATGAGCCCAGCATTGCTTTGAATCTGAAACAACACAAAGACCCCACTAAAAAGGAGAACTATAGACCAATTTCCCTGATTAAAATAAATGCAAAAATTCTCAACAAGATACTAGCAAAATAGATTCAACAATACATTAAAAGAATTATTTACCACCATCATTTATTCCTGGGATGCAGGACTGATTCAATATTAACAAATCAATCAATATGATACACCACAGTTTTCAAAAAGAACCACATTATCCTCTCAATAGATGCAGAAAAAGCATTTGACAAAATACAGCATCCTTTCTTGTTAAAAAAAAAAACCCTCAAGAAAGTCAGGAGAGAAGAAACATTACTCAACATTGTAAAGGCCATATATGAAAAACATACAGCTAATATTATCCACACTGGAAAAATACTGAGAGCTTTCCCCCTCAGGTCAGGAACACGAAAGGGGTGTCCACTCTACCTATTGTTGTTCAACATAGTACTGGAGGTCCTAGCCTCAGCAATCAGACAACAAAAATAAATAAAAGCCATACAAACTGGAAAGGAAGAAGTCAAACTTCTCACTTGTCACAGATGATATGATACTCTACATGGAAAACCTGAAAGACTCCATCAAAAAGCTGCTATAACTCATACATGAATTTAGCAAAATCACAGAGGATATAAAATCAATGTACAGACATCAGTCATGTTTCTATACACTAATGATGAAACAGCAAAAAGAGAAATCAAGGCATTTATCCCATTTACAATTGCACCAGAAACCATAAAACACCTAGGAATAAACCTAACCAAAGAGGTAAAAGATCTGTACAGTGAAAACTAGAGAAACCTATGAAAGAAATTAAAGACAACATGAAGAAATTTTAAAAAGATCCATGTTTATGGACTGGAAGAATGAATATTGTTAAAATGTTTATAATATCCAAAGCAATCTACACATTCAATGCAATCTCCTCTATCAAAACAATGCCAGCATTCTTCACAGAGCTAGACAAATAATTATAGAATTTGTACGGAACCAGAAGAGACCATGAATACTCAAAGTAATGTTGAAAAAGAAAACCAGAGCTGGAGGCATCACAATTCTGGACTTCAAGATGTATTACAAAGCTGCAATTATCAAGACAACATGGTACTGGCACAAAACAGACACATGGAACAATGGAACAGAATAGAGAACCCAGAAATGGACCCACAAACATATGGCCAACTAATCTTCAACAAAGCAGTAAAGAGTATCCAATGGAAAAAAGACAGTTTCTTCAGCAAATAGTGTTGGGGAAAACTGGACAACAAAATGAAGAATGAAATTGGACCACTTTCTTACATCGTACACAAAAAATAAATTCAAAATGGACCAAAGATCTAAATATGAGAGAGGAAACCATCAAAATCCTAGAGAAAACAGGCTAACGACCTCTTTGATCTCCACCACAGCAATTTCTTACTAGACATGTCTCAGGAGGCAATAGAAACAAAAGCAAAAATGAACTACTGGGACCTCATCAAGATAAAAGTCTTCTGAACAGCAAATGAAACAATCAGCAAAATGAAAGGGCAACCACAGTAATGAGAGAAGATTTTTACAGATGACATATCAGATAAAGGATTACTTTCCAAAATCTATAAAGAACTTTCCAAAATCAACACTCAAAATACAAATAATCCAGTGAAGAAATGGGTAGAAGACATGAGTAGATCCTTCTCCAAAGAAGACTTCCAGTTGGCTAACAGATACATGAAAACATGTTCAACATCATTCACCAGGGATATACAAATCAAAACCGCAATGAGATATCACCTCATACCTGTCAAAATGGCTAACATTAACAATGCAGGAAGTAACAGATGTTGGGGAACACTTTTGCACCATTCATGGGAATGCAAACTGGTGCCAACACTCTGGAAAACAGTATGGAGGTTCCTCAAAACATTAAAAATAGAACTACCCTATGACCCAGCAATTGCACTACTAGGAATTTATCCAAAAGATATAAAAATGCTAATTAAAAGGACACAAGCACTCCAATATTTACAGCAGCACTATCAACAATAGCCAAAATATGGAACGAGCCCAAATGTCCATTGACTGACAAATGTATAAAGAAGATGTTTTATATATATATATACATATATATATATATCTTTAGATAGATCTATAGATATACCTAGATCTATCTAGATAGATCTTTAGATATATTTATAGATCTATCTAGATCTATCTAGATAGATCTTTAGATATGTCTAGATCTTTATAGATCTGACAAATGTATAAAGAAGATGTTTTATATATATATATATCTTTAGATAGATCTATAGATCTATATAGATCTATCTATATAGATCTTTAGATATTATATATATCTATATAGATCTTTAGATAGATAGATAGATCTATCTAGATCTATCTATATAGATCTATCTATAGATAGATCTATCTAGATCTGTCTATAAGATCTTTAGATCTTTAGATATATCTATATAGATATATCTAGATATATCTAGATCTATAGATCTATAGATCTAGATCTAAATATATATAATGGAATATTACTCAGCAGTCAAAAAGAATGAAATCTTGCCATTTGCAACAACATGGATGGAACTACAGGGTATTATGTTAAGTGAAATAACTCAGAGAAAGATTTATATCATGATTTCACTCATAAGTGGAATTTAAGAAACAAAACAGATGAACATAGGGGAAGGGAAGGAAAAATAAAATAAAATGAGGAGGAGGCAAACTATAAGAGATTCTTACAAATAAAGAACAAACTGAGGGTTGCTGGAGGGTTGATTGGTCAGGGAATGGGCTAAATGAGTGATAGGCATTAAGGAGGGCACTTTTTGGGATGAGCACTGAGTGTTATGTAAGTGATGAATCACTGGGTTCTTCTCCTGAAACCAATACTACCACTGAATGTTAACTTACTTGAATTTAAATAAATCTTTAAAAATAAATTAAATAAAACCTACTAGGTAGTCATAGGTTGGTCCTATGATGAGCCTACCTACTACAATTATAACAACTCTACTAATTATGCTGAATTGAATGAAATTGAATTGCTATCAGTGGCCAATAGCTCAGGCAAATACTTTCTATTACACGTTAAGTATAAAAATGGTTGTGCTGAAGACATTGTTTCTAGAGCATCCATAGATCCAACAGATTTGCCCTCAAGTTATAAACTATTTTCTGAAGTAGAACAAAAATGCTCATGGCTCTTCCTATTTTCTTTTTTGTTTTATTATTGCCCTAACGAACATGGCCTCTTTGTTCATTCACTTTTCATATCCCAACAAAGTGGAAAATTGAGATTGTTCAGATGGAAGCAGATATTTTGCCTTAATTATCTGAATAAGTTTTTAAACTTTTGCTTTGCTATGGTTGTATAGACTTGGCCTCTATACACTGAAGTTTATTTTTTGTTGTTTTGTGTGTGTGTGTGTGTGTGTGTGTGTGTGTGTGTGTGTGTGAGAGAGAGAGAGAGAGAGAGAATGAGAATGAGAGAGAGAGAGGGCATGAACATGGAAGAGGGGTAGGGTGAAGGGGCGGGGGCGGGAGGGAGAACCTTAAGCAGGCTCCACACACAGCAAAGAGCCCAATGCATGAGGCTCAATCTCAGGACAGTGAGATCTTCACCTTTGTCAAAATCAAAACTCACGCACTTAACTGACTGAGCCACTCAGGTGCCCCTGCACTTAAGATTTTTGAATCTGAATTTGATTAAATGATTTTAATTGTTGATAATATATCTCATCAGTTTTGCTTTAGAAATTGGGTAATTTGTGCATTTTCTCTTAAAATTAGCATACAGTGTTCTAAGATGGAGACTTTACTAAAAGAGAAGATAAAAATATAAATGTGATATAGTCTCCACCCATAAGGAATTCAGACAAACATATAGATTTTCATGTAAAAATATATGAACAATTCTATAACTATTCCAATACTATAGTTACATATAATTAAAGTGTAAACTGTAACAAAGATCTATGGGCACCCAGAAGCCTGGAGATGCTCATCTATGCCATAGTCAGATGAGAAAATACAAGTTCAAATCATTTCTAAATTTTATCAATGCTATGCATACACTTACAGAATTGGTAATCAAACTAGAAATGCACTCGTTTATAGTAGACACCATCTCATGGTGAAATGGTCTTTAGTCAAATGCTCATAAATCTCGGATGAAATAAGCTGGACCACCACAGTGTAATAAAAAGTATATTCGGGCTTTTTTTCCTAGTTTATAGCCCAGAGCTCCTAAAACCCTTGGAATTCCCTGAGTGATACAAGTGTCTTTCATTTTTAGTAATAAACCTCTTCAACAATATGTGACTTTACTGATAGTGATGTGATTAGAGCGGGCCCCTACATACCTTCAGGATGGGAGGCTGGTTGTCAGAGTTGTCAGCCACGTGATTAGAGGGCTGGAAATTTCGGCCTCCCCCCACTGATCTCTGAAAAGGTGAGAGAGGCTTGGGGCTAAGTTCACTCATCGATGATATCATCTGTCATGCTAACACAATGAACCTTCTATAAATACTCCTAAACAAAAGGTCTCAGAGAACTTCTGGGTTTTTGAATACATCAAGAGGCAGGGAGGGTGGTAAGCCCAGAGAAGGCAGAGAAGCCCCACTCACCCCCATACACGTATCTTGTCCAATGGATCTCTTCCGGCTCCTCCTGAGTTATACCTAAATAATAAACCTATAGTGGGTAAAGTGCTTTCCTGAGTCCATGAGTTTTAGCAAATCACTGTAACTGACATTCATTGGAATCCCCAAATTTATAGTCATCAGGGCAGAAATGTGGGTGGTCTGAACACCCCACGCGTGGCTAGCATCTGAAGTGAAGATGGTCTTTTGGTACTAAGACCTTCATCTGTGAGGTCTGACACAAACTCCAGGAGTTAGTGTCAGAATTGAATTGAATTGTTAGATACTCTGTTGGTGTCAGAAACTGGAGGATTGGTGTGAAAAGGACACCACGTTTTCAATGTCAGGAGAAAAAAAAACCTTTCAATTACATGAACTTTAGCAATTCCCCTGCCATTTCAGAGTTCATTCTACTTTTAGATAGGAGAAATTTTATCAAAAGCCATAAGTTTCTATGCTAAACTGATTGGCTATTTCGCCTCTGAGATTTAGTATCGACCATATTATACTTCAATTTTCTGATTATTGATCCACCTCCTCTATAGGAACGTGAATTCCTGGAAGTTTGGAATCATGTGTTATATCCATTTGCCACATAATGGGCAATCAATAAATGCTGGCTTAATAGAAGATATAAATTTCCGATGGGAACCATAACGTCTTAGCTCTAAGCAAAAGCAAATTATCATTTGCATAACCATAACCTTCCTTCAAACTGTAATGAAAATTGAGCTAGAGAAGATTTGGAATGCCAAAATAACCCTTTGCACCTGGGCAGAACCTAGAAGACTACTTACAATATCTGAAGACATTATAAAATATTTAAATTTATAATACACTGAAAATACTAAATGTTAATGAACATAAGGAGTTAGTGGAAGTCTCATAAACTGCTGGAAGGAGTACAAAATGGTATAACCAATTTTGAAAACAGGTTGTCAGTTTCTTAAAAAGTTTAACATATAGTTACCATAAATCTCAGCAATCAAACTCCTGGTATTTATCCAACAGAAATGAAAACATATGTACATATACACACTTGCAGGCAAATATTATAGCAGCTTTCTGCATAATCACCAAAATGAGGGGAGAAAAAGCAAAATTCTATCAACTGGTGAAAAAACTGTGGTACATTCATACAACTGAATTTTACTCAACAATAGAAAGGAACTACTAATACAGTCAACAACATGGAACATACCAAAAACACTATGCTAAACAAAAGAAACTAAACTCAAAAATACACACAGGATATGATTCTATTTACATGCCATTCTGGAAAAGGCAAAACTAAGAAGAGAAGGCATATTAGTGGTTGCCCAGGGCTGGATATCAGNGGGAGGTGGAAATGTTCTGTATCTTGATTATGGTGGTGGGTAAGTACTATACACATTTACCAAAACTCATCAATCTAATCATTTAAGAAGGATGAGTCTCACCATACAGAAATCATACCTCAGTAAACCCTGACTGTAAAAAAATTTCAATCTGTTATTTAATCTAGCTACTTCTCAAGTCAGAAAATATTTAAACTGAAATATTGGTCCAAGTTTTGGGCTTTTGCCTTTGTTACATGTTTTCAGGACATGGAAATATAAATTTCCAAGAGTAAAAATTTCCAACTTTGTGTAGTATTAACCTGAAATTTGAAATTAAAATATTACTTGTACTTTACCATTTCCCTGTCATATTAAGAAGGCTGTGATTGGGGTGACTGGGTGGCTCAGTGATCTGACCTTAGCTCAGGTCATGATCTCACGGTTCATGGGTTCGAGCCCCATGTCGGGCTCTGTGCTGACAGCTAGCTCAGAGCCTGGAGCCTGCTTCAGAATTTGTGTCTCCCTCTCTCTTTGTCCCTCCCCTGCTCACGCTGTCTCTGTCTCTCTCTGTCTCTTGCTCTCTCTCAGAAATAAATAAAACATTAAAAAATATTGTTTAAAAAAGGTTGTGATTGAGGGTGGAGGTAATTAGTGAATCCCTTTTACACTTCTATCATTTGATATTTTATTCTAGTAAAAGAAACCAAACTATTTTATCTTTAGATATGACTTTACAATCAACCAGATTACAGGGTTTCAACCAGATTATAGAGACCAGATACTAGGGTTTCATTATTTACTTTTTTTAAAATTTTTTAGTGTTTTTTTACTTATTTCTGAGAGAGAGAGAGAGAGAGATTGAGCGAGACACAGTGTGAGCAGGGGAGGGTCAGAGAGAGAGGGAGACACAGAATCTGAAGCAGGCTCCAGGCTCTGAGCTAGCTGTCAGCACAGAGCCTGATGCCGGGCTCAAACCCACAAACCGTGAGATCATAACCTGAGCTGAAGTTGGACGCTTAACCGACTGAGCCACCCAGGCACCCTAGGGTTTCATTATTTAAACCAACTCCACCCATCCATCAGTAGGAGTAAGTGGAGAAACTCTCCAACCCAAGGTAAATATACAGTGGTCTCAGCAAGAGTTTCTAACATTCAACAGCACCTCCAAAAAGCATCATCACCCTTTAGAAGCAACATAATTAGTGTGCTGTGAGTTCTATAGGGTTTCTCCTCCAGTACTATAAATAGCTGCTTTATTAATATAGAACTATCTGAATTTCTCAACTAATAATGACAACACAGACAAGGAGAAAATCTGTTAGAAATTGAAATAGCCCAAACCTTTATTCTGACTAAGGGTATTGACATTCCAATATTGTTTACCCTCACCACCTCGAAATTGGAGTGGAATGCACTCTCCTCAAAAGTATATTCTGCTTGCAATAGTAAGATGTCAACAGAATTCTAAGTAAAATATTTTAGGTATTAGTTAACCACTATTATGTTAACCAGTACTCATTTTTTAAAAAGAACAAAGAAAAGGAAAGACACAGAAAGAAGAAACTCAGCTTTTTCCAAGTGGAAAAATACTGCCGTAGATTCTAAATAATGGCCTGAGAGAATTCATGCGTCTCTGTAATTCTGAACACAGCCTCTCTAGATCTCAGAATTTAAAGACAAAGAAGGAACACAGATACCCGATCCCCTGTAATAATGATGTATCTAACCATCTTACATCCCTGTCCCTGACAGAGTGTGAGTTATTTCCAAGTTAAAATAAAGCGATAGGCTTCTCACCTGATTCTTCCTTTACCCACATAAAATAGAGTATTCATTTTCCTCAAGACCAACTTTCCTTCTTCACTGTCCTATTTCTGCCAATTACAGGATTATTTAAAGCAGTGTAAATAATAACGTCTGACTCTTCCACATCCAAATTCCAAAGTGCCATCAGCTACCCATCCCTTCTCTAGGAATGTCGCATCATCACTCTTCCATTTTCATCACACTTCACCCAGACCCGTGCTACTACAAGGCCTATTTGGCTTTCCCACCTCACATTTTTACTCTCCCAATCCATCCAGACACTGCTTGTAATGTAATCCTCTTTCCCAAAAAGAATGTGCGTAGGGCATTCTCCAACAGAAAAAATTCCAATGGCTCCCAACTGCCAAAGGTCATAATATTTAACTGGACAAAACTTACAACACTTCAAAGTACAATCCACCATTTCCAAAATTCTGCCACTTATTCAGCTGCATTAACCCTCTATTCCAAACTACCCTGTTCTTCTCTTTAGAACATGCTGTATTCTTTACAAATTCAGATTTTTGCTTAGAAAAAAAAAACTGACTCAGAAACAACTTGTCTGAATTTCTTCTAAGGAACGTTCTTTGGACTCTCACTACTGGGAACTTCCCATTCCTCAGTGCTGAATTTAAGTCCCATGTACTTGGTGAAGATTCCAGAGTCCTCAGTATACTCTTTTCTCAACACATGTGGCACATGTCACATCATTCCTGTGGATCATATTTCATGATCTATCATGTGTGTATGTGTATAAGACAATATATGCAGGAATATGGAGATTAATATAGTTATATTGTATATACTATGTACTTATGTATACTTATAAATGTACATATGTATAAAATAGCTATTATATATTAATAGATGGCTAAATTTATTCATTTTTGTTTTATACAATTTCATTACATATTATTTAATATAACATGTTATATATTATATAGTAATTAAAATTAATATATTGAGATTGGTAAATATATATTCATATTATGTATAATACATATTTATATTTTCTTATATGTCTTTTACATACACAATCATATGTGTGGACAAATATATATGTGTGTGTGTGTATATATATATNAACTTCATGTTCTAATATTTCTTTGCACACCAAGTGCAAGTTCTCAAAGAAGACAGCAGCATAAGGAAGACAAGGAGAGAACTGGTAAAAGAAACTAGGACAATTGGCAGCTGTGTGAGAGAATTTAAACAAGTTCCCACCCCCAACTTGCTAAGCCGACCATTATAATGATCCAGGATCTGCATGAGGCCATCAGATGGTCCTGGCTTATGTTCCGACACATCCTCCTAAAGAGCAAGACTCGGGAAAGAAAGCATGCAGGCAACATTTCAATCATGAGTCAGGGAATGGGGAGATGGGAGGAGAGTATTTTTACAAGTGCAGATTGAAGTAGAATGTGAGTTAATATTGGTGATGCATAAGATTAAAATAACACTGAAACAAAAGAAAGATTAACAAAGAGATTCAACTAAAAGCTCTCAGAAAAACAAAAATCAATCTCATAACCACTGAACACGCTCAGATTAGAGTACATTTTGAAATACTTATCAAATTACTGAATGCTGTGGGTTTTTTGTTTTTTGTTTTTTTAGTGATAGTGGCTAATACTGACGCCGGTGTAGTAAAATACTCACTCCTACACAGAGCTGGTATCTTAGGAAAAACCATTCCATGAAAACCTTAGTAATAAAAATCGAGACTGAAAATTTAACTTTGAACTCAGCATTCTTACTTTTAGAAATCCAGTCTAAACAAACTTAAGACTATAAAGAAGATATCTCAACATTTTTTGTAACAGCAAAATTTTAAAACCTTACAATGAAAAACAGAACGCTTACATCAATTATGGCCCAGCCAGTGATGAAATACTAGGTGACAATTTAAAATGTCAGTTTTGGTTAATATTTATTAACACAGAAATTTTTCAAAATATCATGTTAAGGTAGAAAAGATACAAGTTTGTGTGTGTGTGTGTGTACACATGTGATGATTCCAATTCTGTTTTAAAATATGTACAATAAAACAATCCAGAGAAAATAGACCTAAGTGTTAAAGACAGTAATAGAGTTTCTACATTGTGTCTTATATTTTCCACCAACTTCTTTACAATTGAACATGTATTAATTTAATAATCCAAAATAAAGATGAAGGTCTTCCTTTCAAAACACAGTTCTGAAAGAATACCAAATCTGAGAAAATGTAGTTTCTGTAACAGAAGCTGTAAAATAGCTGGGTACTAAAGAGGCCTTTGTATGGAAATTACTTCTAAGCAGTGTCGAGAGGCCAGCCCCTACTGGCAACTGGACCACTTTCTCTCTAATTTAGGAAATTCAGAGAAAGGAAGTCCCCTTCTGACTGGAAAAACAACCAGGAGGTTCACAAAACACACAGAAACTTAACCTCTTCATTCTTTTGTGTCCTTTGTAAAACAGAAATAAGAGAGTTGCTACCAAAAGCCAGAAAGACTAGCAGAGCCACCCAGGGAGAGTTTAACCAAAAGCATAAACATGAAATGATTTTAATGTAAGTTAAAAGAAAATGATCTAATTAAAAGCGATTACTTTGATGGAGCGTATGTAAGGTTCACGTAAGAATCAAATATGGGGGTGCCTCGGTGGCTTAGTCGGTTAAGTCTCCGACTTCGGCTCAGGTCAAGATCTCATGGTTCGCAGGTTCGAGTCCCGCCTCAGGCTCTGTGCTGACAGCTCAGAGCCTGGAGCCTGTTTCAGATCCTGTATTTCCCTCTCTCTCTGACCCTCCCCCGTTCATGCTGTCTCTTTCTCTCTCAGAAATAAAGAAAACATTAATAAATTTTTTTTTTAATTTAAGAATCAAATATGTTAAGAATTCACCTAAGGAAAAAGAATCTCTATAAGCCTGTGTGTTTTTTTAAATTTTGCTCTTTACACATTTTTAATGTAATTGCTGCCACCAACTAGCTGTGTGACTTTGGCAAGTCACTTCATCTGTGTTTTGAGAATGGTGCTAGTCAAGAACATGACTGCCAGAGCCAGAGTGAGGTTGCATTCTGGCTCTTCAGCCTCTTTTTGACTATGTTAAGATCAATGACCTTCTTCAGACTTAAGTTTCGACCTGTAAAATGGACTACCTCATCCAGTCACAAGTAAATGAGAGAAAACATTGAAAGAGTATTTAGTGCTACAAAAGTGTGTCTATTATTGTCACCTTTAAAAAGAGCTTAGTTTCAACAAGATTCTGACATTTCCTTTAGTTCTAAAATTTGCACATTAAGAAAAAAAGTAAAAAATAAAAAAATAAAAATAAAAAGGGGCGCCTGGGTGGCTCAGTCGGTTAAACGTCTGACTTTGGCTCAGGTCATGATTTCATGGTTTGTGGGTTCGAGTCCGGCATCAGGCTCTGTGCTGACAGCTAGCTCAGAGCCTGGAGGCTGTTTTACAGATTCTGTGTCTCCCTCTCTCTTTGACCCTCGCCTGCTCATGATGTCTCTCTCTCTCAGAAATCAATAATAATAGTAAAATAAAATAAAATTTGCACATTTGAAGCAATTTAATTACTGGTTAATATTGTGTTTATATAGTTTGATAAAAAATTATATTTTCAGTTTTAATTTTAAAAAATGAGGAGTAAGATCACCAGGATGGCAACACAAGTCATTTGTTTTTACTGAATTTCCCATTCCAAGAAAAATTAGGGGTGCCTGGGTGGCTCAGTGGGTTAAGCACCCAACTCTTGATTTCTGCTCAGGTCGTGGTCTCACAGTTTATGATATAAAGCCCCGTAGCAGGCAATGTAAGGAGCCTGTTTGGGATTCCCTCTCTCCTCTCTCTGCCTCTTCCCCCACACTCTCTCTCTTTCAAAATAAATAAATAAATTTTAAAAATTAGATTTAAAAAAAAAGAAAAACTAACAAGTATTGAAAAGCAAGGCAGCAGCAAGAGAATCCTAAACCAAAGGGATGATGCTGAGGCATCCCCTGGACAACAGAGACCAAGGCAGACTGCATAGAAGGGCAGGCAAAGTGGCCTGACTGACCTCATTAACCCCCCACTCCCCACAAGGCCAGCACAGCACCATACAGAAAGGTTGTATGAGCCTCCAGTTCCTCCAGTGGAAAAAGAAAGCCCAGTGGAGACAAGTCCCGCCCACCCCTGTGGGCCACTATACAGAAACCCCTATTCTGATCTCACAGTGCAGTTATCATAGGAAAATTTGCAGGGTTCGACCACTGGGTATCTGACTGATGGAGAAGTGGGGAGAGGCTTACAACAGCCAGCACACACATGTTGGCGGACAGTGTTCACACCTGTAGTGCCCAAGGAATAATCTAAACCAGGGGCTTGGCTCATCTATAGAGCCAAGTCAGAAGCACTCTAATCAGGAAACTCGACAGGGTGAACATTTGCCTTATTCCAAGACTCAAATGATGAGTTTTTCCCACACCCAGGCAAGGAGCTGAATCATAACCCTTCCAATGCGGAGAGAATCTTCTGGCCTCATCTGACCTGAAGGGCTGGTGATGACTCCTGCAGCTGTGTGACCCACCAAGGCTTGAACCAAGAAGCAGGCAATCAGAGGAGATCACCACCAGAGCAAAGTCAGTACCTGCAGAGAGGCTTCCTGTCTTATACACAGGCAGGGGGATCCATTTCTAACCAAAGTTGAAGGCAGTTCCTGGCCCCTTTGGACCAGAGAGCCTGTTTGGGAAGATGAGAGTAACGTGGAGTGGCCCCTCCCTGTCCTTTACATGCAAGGGAGCTACTATATAGCCCCACTCACTGTTTAGAGTATATTTCAGCTCCATCTGACGTGAAGGGCCTGTGTCAACTCCCAGAAGCTGTGCAGCCCTGCTGCACTCAAGCCAAGAAGCAGGCAAGAACTGATACTTTACAGACCAAAGCCCCTGACCCTGTTCCAACAAGAAATTTGGAGTATGTGTTGGCATGAGTTAAGACCACAAAGAGCTGCTTCCACCACTGTACCCAAACAGGGAATTTAATATGTAGCCCCACTCATTGCTTCAGCCTGACTGACTTTGGAACCTTACCAGAGCACACAGGAAGTTGCATAGCCCAAGTCAACAGCCCTACATACGGTGGCACTTAAACAGAGAGCACAGCTCGCAGATTACCCCATCTGCAGAGCAAAACCAGTAGTCTTGCTCTGATTAATTCAGTTCTCCAAACAATGAGCTATATAGATCTTGGGTCATGTCCTGCTGCTCTGCAAGGGTAGGGAAGCTAATTCACAGCCCCCTCTAGTTCTAAATACAATACACTATAGGTCCTTAAAGAGCCAGGAAAAAAAATAAGAACTGAGCCCAAATTTAGAAGAAAGAATTTCCTAATTAAGATTTTCCGATAAAGATTAGAACAGAAATAAATGAAAGAAATAATTGTTAAAAAAAGAAAAAAAGAAGTTTAATCAAACTTAAAGTTGGTTCTTTGAAAGAATAAACAAAATTGACAGACTCTTAGCTAATCATGGAGAAGAGATTTTAAAAAAGCCCAATCAACAAAATTTTAAATAAAGACAACAATGAAATGGACATCACAGAGATTCAAAGGATAAGAGGCTACTGTCAACAACGTATGTTAACAGAAACATACAATGCACCAAGACTAAATCAGGAAAGAACTAGAATACCTGAACCAAGTGCATAAGGATACTGAATCAGTAATCAGAAATCTCCCAACAAAGAAATGCCCAGAACCAGATGCTTCATTTACCAGATATTTAAAGAATTAATACCAATCTTTCTTAAAAACTTCCAAAAACTTGAAGAGAGAATACTCCCAAACTCATTTTATAGGGTTACCATTGTCCTGATACCAAAACCAGAAAAGGATGCTACTGGGGGGAGGGACCCACACAGGGACACCTGGGGGCCCCTGGGTGGCTCAGTTGGTTAAGTTTTCAAATCTTGGTTGTGGCTCAGGTCATGACCTTACAGTTTGTGAGTTCCAGCCCTACACTGGGCTCTCTGATAACAGTGTGGAGCCCGCCTGCTTGGGATTCTCTCTCTGCCCCTACCCTGCTCCCACGGTCGGTCTCTCTCTCTCTCTCTCTCTTTCAAAGATAAACAATAACCTAAAAAAAGTAAAATTAAAGAAAATAACTACAGGCCAATTTCCTATATGAGTATAGATGCAAACTCTCAATAAAAGTTTATCAAACCAAATTCAGCAGCACATTAAAAGGATCATCTACTCTGACCAAGTAGGATTTACCCCTGAGATGCAAAGATATTTCAACATATGCAGTTCAATATGAAACATCACATTAACAGAATGAAAGAATATTATCAACTCAAAAGACACAGAAAAAGCATTTGACAAAATTCAGCATACACTTATGATTAAAACTCTTCAAAATTAAGTATAAAAGGAACATATCTCAACATAATAAAGGCCATATATGATAAGAATATAGCTAACATTATACTCAATGATGAAAGTTTGAAAGTTTTCCCTCTAAGATCAGGACCAAGACCAGGATGTCCACTCTTACCATTCCTATTCAAAATGGTAATAGAAATCCTAGCTAGAGCCATCAGGCGAGAAAAAGAAATGAAAGGTATCATAATTGGAAAAGAAATAAAATTGTCTCTATTAAAGATGGCCAGATTTTATGTATAGAAAATTCTAGGCTCAACCAAAACACTGTTACATATTATCAGTTAGTTTACTTAGTAAAGTTGCAAGATACCAATTAACAGAAAATTCAGTAGCATTTCTAAACACTAACAATAAATTTTCTGGAAAAGAAATAAAGAAATTAATCCATTTACAATAGGATCAAAGAAAACGGGAATAAATTTAACCAAGGAGGTGAAAGATTTCTATTCTGAAAACTCTAAGACATTGATGAAGGAAACCAATGAAGGTACAAATAAATGGAAAGATATCCTGTAATCATGGATTTGGAGAATACTGTTAAAAGAGCAATATTATAGAAAGGTATATCTACAATGCAATCCCTATCAATATTTTAGGGGCGGTTTTTTGTTTGTTCTGTTTTTTGTTTTTACAAAAGTACAAAAAGCACTTCTAAAATTTATATAGAGCTTCAAAAGACTATCATTAGCCAAAGAAATAATAAAAAAGGAACAAAGCAAGAGACACTACACTTCCAGATTTCAAGTTTCACTTTAAGGCTATAATCATCAAAACAGTATGTATTGATACTGGTATAAAAACAGAAAAACAATCTAATGGCACACAATTGAGAGTCCAAAAATTAACCAAAGCATATATAGTCAATGGATATTTGACAAGGGACTCAAAAATACTCACAGAGTAAAGAATTCTTTCAATAAATAGTACTGGGATCATTGGATAGTCACATGTAAAAGCTTGAGACTTGACCCATATCTTATATCACTCGTCAAAATCAACTCAACATGGATTAACAACTTAAATATAGGACCTAAACACCTGAAACTCATAGAAGAAAAATTAGGAATAAAGCTCCTTGACATAGGTCTTGTTAATGATTTTTTTTGGTTATGACAACTAAAGCATAAGCAACAAAACTACAAATAACAAGTAGGACTACACAAAACTAAAAAGCTTATGCACAGCTAAAGAAACAATCCAAGTGTAAGAAAACCTATGAAATGGGACAAAATATTTGCAATCCAGACATCTGATAAAGGGGTTAATATACAAAATATATAAAGAGTCCATGTAACTCAACAACATGAATAATGAATGAATGGCCCAACTTAAAAGAAGGTGAAGGACCTGAATAGACATTCCTCCAAAAAGACATACAAAAGGCCAACAAGTACATGAAAAGATGTTCAGTATCACCAATCATTAGAGGAATTCAAATCAAAACCACAATGAGTTATCACTTCATACTTGTTAGGATTGCGATCACCAAAAAGACAAGAGATAATAAATGCTGGCAAGAATATGGAGAAAAGAGAGCCTAGGGACCCTGTTGGTAGGACTGTAAATTATTACAGCCACTATAGAAAACAGTACTGGGGCTCCTCAAAAAATTAAAACTACAATTCCCTTAAGACCCAGCAATTCCACCCCTAGGTATTTACCCAAAGGAAAATAAAACACCTTACTCAGAAAGACATCTGCATCTCCATGTTCACAGCTGCATTGCTAACAATAGCTAAGACATGGAAACAACCTAAGTGTCCATCAGTGGAAAAATGGATCAAGAAGTTGTGGTATATCATTCATCCACAAAGATGAGGAAATCTCACCCTTTGCAAAATTAATGGAACTTAAAGGCATTATGCTAAGTGAATAAATCAAACCCCAATACTATTTGATCTCATATTCTAAAAATTCCAAAAAAAAAAAAAAAAAAGAGAGAGAGAGATCAGACTTGTAGTCACAGGCAGGAGAGGGTAAGGGGGGGAGGAATTTGGAGGAATTTTGTCAAAAGATACAAACTTCCAACTCTAAGAGAAATACTAGTCATCTAACTGACCACATGAGAACTACAGCTAACACTTCTGTACAACACATAGGAAAGTTGAGAGTAAATCCTAAAAGTACTCGTCATAAGAAAACCATTTTTCTTTTTCTTTTCCTTGTCTCTATATGAGAAAATAGATAAATAAATGGTAGCTAAACCTATTGTGATAACCACTTCAAAATATATATGTAAGTCGAACCCATCAGGTTATATGCCTTAAACTTACACAGTGATGTATGTTAATTATGTGTCAGTAACACTGGAGAAGATCTGGTCCAATCCTGCATAGAAATATTGCGTCTACTGTGCATGTGTACCTCAGAGAAGTGGTTTAGTTCTGTAAAGCTACAGAGACAATGAAAATCAATTACCTGGCTGACCAACAATACAGAAGAACTAACTAGTACATCTAAGACATCACCTATACTTTTGGGCATGATCACTCCGTGACATATTAAAATAGCTTCAACATGGTTAATTTGCTAATTGGATATTTAGTTCGATATTAAATATTGATGAATTAAAAGCACACTCTATTTAACTTTATACATTATTTTTTCTTCCCCAAGCTATAGCCTATAGCTCTAAGACACGTTGATTGGATTCATGTTCTTTTGCTGAAAACAGCTGCCAAAACTGTTCTAGATACTTAAACAAGAAGAAAATAGAGTACTTTAAAAGAACTGGAAACTGTCGAATATTTGCTTTGGCAAAAACAAACAAACAAACAAAAAACATTTCACTCAAAACATTCTTGTGGTTCTAAATTCAAAGTCAGCTATGTGTATTTGGTGTCTTGGCTCCCTTCTCCTGCCCCACTGATCCTCCACATACACCCCCTCAAAGACACACACCACACATAGACACACACTTTTAATGCCTTGGCAATAAAAGGAGGAAGAAAATTAAAAGGAAGGTTTGAAATATGTCATCCCAACAGTAACAATATGTGTTACTCCAGAGAAAGCCAGGTGGTGGACACAGACACAGAGCTGCTACCTTTCAAACTTGAGACTTCATCATCATAGGGGAATCTGAAAAAAAGATGCTTCCCATGGCCAAACAGAACACCAGGAAACAATCAGTCTCAGTAAGCATGGTGAGCTTCTTGCTACATTAATCTGCCTCAGAGCCCTTTATTACCTGTGCACAGAAACATTTAGTAAAGAACAAGAATGAAAGGAAATTATACCAGGGTTTGATGGTCCATTCTGTCATTCGGTTCTTCTTTTTCCAATCAGCTTAAAAATGAGAAGGGAAACTCTACTAGCTTCTTTTGCAAAGTATCAGTATGAAAAGCAGGGAAAGAGTGTTCTCCCCAGGCTCTCAGGAGGCCTGGCAATGACTGTTGTGGTAAATTACTCTACAGAAAGGTACGCTTTGTGGCTCAGCATCTTCAGGAACAAAGTCATAGAAAGTTTTTCTCAAGGGAAATCACAGGGGGGTGTATGAGTAGATTACAGAGCACAAAAGATATCACAGCCTCAAAAATGTTTTTCAGCAAGAAAACAAGTGACACAACCGAGTTGTTGAAAGCTTTGGAGTCTAGTCCTGATTCTAAGACATAACATAAACCGTCTTGTGAGATTGCTATGCCTCTACCAATGGTTACATTAACTATTCCCCAATGGAGCACAGCCTCCCAAGAATTAAACTGCAAACCCCTTCTAATAGGAAAGTGGTCTGTATATTTAATACAACACTGTGTTTGCCTCTAAGAAATGGCTGTTTCACAAACTCCAACAGAAATGTCTAAGGCCACGCACTCAGATAAGCACTAATGCAGCTTATATCAACTCCTATCAATTAGGAAAAAGGGTTCTAGCCAAAGTGAAACTGGGTAATTAGTGAAAGGACTGAAGTTTAAAAAAAAAGTTCTCTTTTCAGTCTCTTGGACCCCCCAAAAATTCTTTCTATTGAGTAAAGACAATGAGATAATGAAAAGACCAAAAAGATCCTCTGACTCAGTGTTTGAAGTCTGCTGCTAGATAGCCAGACCCTACAGGCAAATTGTGATCTCAAAGAAATTACAGGGGGCTAGCGTTTCATCCATAAATAAAAGGATTGTACTACATAAGACAATAATATTGATTATAGCTCCAGCAGAAATTCTTCATCATAAATGTTCATAAATAAAAATACAAAAAGAAAAGAAAAGAATATATGGGCTCAATAGAGAGGGCTTGATGATCAATTTTAGCCAGAATTTACCATCAGTAGGTCTAGGAATATAAACATCAAGAAAAATAGAGTAAAAGAGGAGGAACAGAAATACATTTAAATAATATGGAGAAAATAAACAATAGCCAAGGGAGAGGGAAAAGAGGAAAATAAAGCAAATAACAGCACTGTAAAAATAATAATGTTGAAATGAGAATCAGTTATGAAGCCTATCCAAATACAGTGAATTCTGATAGAGATAGGAATATTATAGGATTGAGCACAAGGAGACAATTTAGAAGACTATTTCCTAGGGACTCCTGGGTGGCTCAGTCAGTTAAGCATCCAGCTCTTGGTTTTGGCTCCTGTCACAATCTCATGGTTCATGGGCTGGTGCCCTACATCAGACTTTGTGCTGACAACATGGAGCCTGCTTGGGATTCTGGCTCCCTCTCTCTCTGCCCCTCCTACACCCACTCTCTTTCTCTCTCCAAAAAATAATAAATAAATAATAAACTTAAAGAAAAAAGGATTACCTCTCATTTGAATCTATAGTTGTTATGGTTGCTAAGAAGTTTCTATTAAAGTGCCCAAGAAACCCTGAAGCTCCTCATTCTAAATTCTACTTCTATGAGAAAAATGTAAATGAAATTAATCCAGAAGTTATTTAAAGGAACACATTATAGCAAGCACAGCCATAAATCAATATCTAAATTTACAGGAGAATAAATGATAATGGTAGATCTGAAACATCAAGAAAATTTTGGATTACCCTCTGTTCACTAAGGCCGAAAAGTATGTAATATAGCTTTAAAATGTCAATCAAAAACTATTTTTCAAAAGCATCAGCACTAGAGCTAAGATACAATCAGAAAAAATAGGTCACTCATAATGTTATAGTCATCTAAACTGTATAACTGAGTAACTTCTGCATCCTCGTAAAGAGCTCTTCATTTATAGAAGTCAAGGTGATTTTCATATTTAATGTTATGTGTCTACGTGTGCGAGAATCATTACCTTACATGTATCATATTTTATTTTATACTCCTATAAATAAGGGAAAGGCATAAACACACATTAAATGACTTAACCAAGACCTCCCAATTGTCAATAGGTGGGGGGCTGGAAAGAGTGGATACTAGGAAGCCAAGTGACATGTATTCTGACTCAAAGATTCAAAATGGTACGTAAAATTAACAGAAAGTCATTGAGAAGCTGTATTTATTGCCGTAAACCGGAAAAGGATGCAAAATACCCATTAATGAGGACTCATTCCATAATGAAGTGCTATTTACTATGCAGGACTGGTGATGCCTTTATACCCACCATCAGCAGGGATTATCATTTTTCATTCTTTGGCTGGTGTCCTTCTGATAACAGTTCTACTTCCCTTTTCTGCCTGCCCCCCACAGGACCAGCAGAGAATGAAGGCAAAACAAGTAGCCACGTCTTGCTTTTTCTTTTCTCTTCCCTTCTTTCTTTCTCCCTCTCCTTCCCTTCTTCTGTTTCTCTCCCTCTCTCTCTCCCACCTCCTGCCTTTTCTCTTTCACTCCCTCCCTTCTTAGCACAGTTTTTAGATTCTTGACCACCTGCCACCAAACACAGGTTTGGCATAGCCTCAAAGACTGGTTAGAGCCAAGACCACTAAATTATGCATTATTCTCTGTGTAACAATAAACAAATATGCTTATATTCATACAGATCTTATACTACAAGTAAATAAGATATTATCAGGAATAGCTTCCCAAATTTGTGATATCACAGAAGTTACATCTTCATTTTCCTTGTTATTTGTAGTTTGCTATGTTATTTCTATCATTTCAATGAATATTTGTGTTAGTATTAGGATTTGTGTTAGTATTACCTTTAGGACTCTTTTGTAGTGACCAAAACCAGGGTTTCAGATTTAGACACATACATGTCTGATTCCAAATCTGCTCCTTTTTAGCTGTGTGGGTGGATATGAGCAAGTTATTTAGTATCTTACTTCTTAACTGGTTTCTTCATTTGACTTTAGCTCACACAGTTATAGTAAGAACTAAGATAATCAAAGGACAACATCATGCATATCCTCTAGTATATATTGTCTCATGATGGTTAGCTTTTTTTCCCATTTCCTTTTTTTTTTTCCAGACAGACTCCTAAATTGATATTCATTCTGATATTCTTGTGGGATTTTCAACAGTGCCTCCTCAGTGAAAGATAAACTGTCTTTAGCAGTTAGGATGCTTGGTAAGGTAAGATGGAAGCTTGACTTCAAAGAAAAATCCCCATCTTCGAAAAACAAGACTATGGAAGCAGCTGCTAATTAGCAAGCAAGCAGTGCAATGATGTATTATGAGTGTCAAAAACAAAGTAGCAAAGTCAGGACTATTTTTGCTGTGAAGATAGCCAGCCCTTAAGAAAGGCCAATGTTTCCCAGTAATTTAATCTGAAAGATATAAATCATGACTGAGAAGCTCCCTGCATCAGCAATAGAGAGAAATACCTACATTCTACCAAGTTTTCCATGATAAAAGACAGGTTTCCATACATATGAGATCAGGACAAACAATTATCAATCAAAGATAACCCCCTTGATACCTGTTTGAAGTGAAATTGGAGGTCAGCAAAGGCCAAAAAGAGAGAGAACTGGATTGTCTCTGTAATTTTAAGGAGCTCTTCACTAGATAGTCTATTTTACAAAGTTTCAGCTGTATGTAATTTTCAGACATTAATGATTTAATGCCTGCCAGACAAAGAAAGAAAAGATGTCAAAAATCAAAGACAGATATAACTGTATCATGAGCATAAAAATGGAGGCTGACATCATAATGATGAAAAATCAGTTCAAGGCAAAAGTATGCAAACTAAAATAATGGCCTAATGCAGAATCACACAGTGTCTTGGAAGAATACAACTGGCAATTGATGAAAACAGGAGTGTATGTACCATCTGATAGCCAGAAAATGAAGAGTTCAAGGAATACAAAGTCAGAAGCCCCAGAATGGTCCTTTGCTATGCAAATAATATGCAGTACAGTTCCAAGTCTATGTTCTAAATCAGGATGATCTGTCACTGCTGTGTTGCAGACAGTAAGACTGTAGAAGTTTAATCCTATTACCCAACCAATGACCATCTGGGGCTATTTGAGCATAAAATAATGTTTGACCCCAACTCATCATTCTTACAGTATCATTCAAGACCAGAGAAGTCTGAAGACCCCATCAAGTCTCAAAATGCATTTCATGACTTATCACTGAGCATCATAATTGTTGTTGTGCTTAGACAACTGAATTAAGTTTTATGGTGAAATGTAAAGGTTAAAATATAAGCAACTACTTGACTGTAAGAGTCTTATTAAACAGTTACTTTCTTCAGAATCCAGACCAGATTTTATTAAATCTCTCTAATCGCCAGAGTCTATGCCCTGTTAGAATCTCAAATTAACATTAAATGAAAAAAAGTAGGCAGGGAAGGGAAGGAGGAAAGGAAGAGTGAATGGAAAAGAGTGGAAGAAATACCTGGCATCCATACCCTCAATTCTAAAATCTAGATGGAAATTTCAAGATATCCATATGTCAGTCACAGTAGGCATGCTGAATTAGTCAGCACAATGCTCATTAGCTGCTGTAACAAACATCCGCAATCTCATGGACTTAAAATTATAAAACCTTGTGTCATTTTCATGCTAGTTATAGTGTCCTCAGTGATTCTCCTCAAAATGGTGACTCAGAGTGTGAGCTGCTTACATGTTTTAACTTTGCCACCTGGAACATGTGATTTCCTAGGTCACCAGAGAAGGAAAGGAGAGTAGTATTTCATGGTCAGTGCTGGAAGTGGCATACATCAATTCCGCCTACCTATCATTAGTGAGAATACAGTCATATGCTCCCAACAAAGCCATCAAGGATGCTAAAACATATCACCTCTGCATGTTTCCAAGAAGAAACAACAAAGAGTATCTAATAGTCTCTGCTATAGGTATTACAAAGCAGCAGATGTTCCAAATAAGCAGACAGGGAAGGCTGCATGAAAAACATGAAACTAAGGAGGAGGAAGAAAGTCATTTGAAGAAGAGGGAATCATATAAACAAAAGTGTACAGGAGACGTGTATAGAGGACACAGGATTAAGGACTAAAGATTAGATGAGTCTGGCTGAAGCTGAGTTTTCTGGTAACTGAAAAGAGTGAGACACACCCAATAAGTAAATAAGAATGATTGGAGAGGGTATTTAATAACAAGAAGCTTTAACTTTTCCCTTTAGGTTATTACTATCTTTGTTCATAGCTCCTGGCTATAAGCAGTGAAGAGTAGGAAGGGTATCCATGGTCCACTAAAAAGAAGAAACCACTGACAACAAGACAATTAGCAGGTCACTTTCACAAGAACTGGTATTAGGAACAATAAAAGAGGCTCAAAATGGAGTCACTAATGCCAAACCCCATATCATCATACCAAGACTAGACTTTTAGCTTGACTCTCCCAGAAATCAAATCTTCAGGCAATAAGGAATCCCCTGACCAGAACAAGGTCAGTCATCTGCTTGATAGGCTCCTGCAATCCCCTAAAGGAAGTTAACTTTGAAATAACCAACTCATTTTTGCCTAGTAAAAGTTCCTTGTTTCCAATCCCATCTGCCTATAAAATTCTTTCATTTTATACAACTCCTCGGAACTCTTTTTCATTTACTAGATTGGATGCTACCTGATTTGAATTTATTTTTGTTCAGATAAACTCAGTATTTTTAATATGTCTCAATTTATATTTCAATACTGGGTACTCGTCCTGATTCCAATACTTAACCATCTGTGTGAGTTTGAACAAATCCATTAAATCCTGTATCTCAGTTTCCTCATCTCTAAAATTGATGAGGGAGCTTAAGGCAAATTGAGGGCAAAGTACAAGCTAGCATACACCCCTGCCCAGGTGGGATATGTGAGATATTCCTCGGGCACCCCTGGCTGCCCAAGCACAAAGGAAAGGGAAGAAAACAAGTTGCTAACTTGTTGAGAGATCATAGTCATGCGGGACAGAAGTCTTCATCAGTTTACAAATATCTTAGTAAACTACAAGAAAAAGGGCATCTTTTCAAGAGCCTCATCTCCAGAAAGCTATAAACTCGTCATTCCAACATCACCCCTACATAGTGATATGGAGAACAAAGGCAAGAAGGAAATGGTAGGTAAAATTACATTTTCTTATAACCCATAGCCCACTGACAAATACTTGAGGCAAATACAGAATATAACTTTTTTTCCAGAAAATGTTAATGCCTAACTGGAGGGAAAACAACTTTAGCAAGGCCTCAAGTATCTTAGGAGTCTTCTTTAGCATATGAAAGTCCTTCTGGAGGCCTCCCTTTTGAGTTTACCTCCCCCAATTCCACAGTGCATAACCAGTCACTCTTCAGAGCCCAAGGGCAGCTTTTCCTGCCCACGGGTCCTGTCTCCGTGCTTTAATGAAATCAACTTTTTGCACCAAAGACATCTTTAAGAATTCTTTCTTGCCTATCAGCTCCGAACCCCACCATCACTCCAAAACCTCATCAAAATGAGGAAAATATTGTGTATCATGTAGTAAAGTTGTGTGGATCATTTTCTGAAACATGTGACACAAGAGTAAAGCAACACCAAAGCATGTTGTACAGTGGGGTAGCTAGCAATCAGTCGACAATGGGGTAGCAAGGATGGTACCGTGGCCGTGGAAACAGGCAAAGCACAAAGGATAAATTAATGAGATTTGGAAACACAAAGACATGGTAGATAGGCAGTAAAAATGAATCAAAAATAGCTTAAATTTTTGATCGAGGTAACTAAGAAAATAATGGTATCAATGAAAAAAATAGTTGGGTGGGAGTGCATTTAATGGGGGAAACAAAAAGGATTTGGGCAAATCAGTCTGAACTGAAGGCAAGAAACCAGGTGTCTGACCGAGAGTAAGATCAAATTCAGGAAGTGACTGACACTTTAAATCAATTTAGGATCAATTCACACAGAAAGAGTTAAAACATAAGTGACGTTAACACTGCAATCCCTTTCAGAATTTTGGATTACTCTAATCTAGACTTCAGTTAGTTACAGATAATTTTTTAGTGCATGTATTTATTTATCTTCTTTTCTAAAAGCACACAAGAATTAAAAATCTAAGTGAATACCAGCATTTAAAGAAAGAAACTGTTTACAATCGAAAGGAACAGCAATGGTCCAAATTTACTTGAGACGCAGAAAACCACAGTAGTCCTCAGGCTTTTCCTCCAGCAAAACACTTCTGTTTACATCATTAGCTCAAATGTGCATAGCTCAATCCATGCTCCACTCCTTGGAGCTTTGTGGAACCCCAGGAGACTCTTTCAGATTCCTCCTTTTCCATCACCTCCAAATGCCACCCACCTTTCCTGGATACTTTCCAGTTTGGGTGGGTGGAGACCTGTAGTTTTTCTGATCCCCTTCGGCTGCTGGCTTTATTCCTTTATCCCTAACAAGACCCAGGGCTAGAAGGGAGCTGTCGGGAAGTGTGGGGACAGAAGGAGCCTCACTGTGCATGGTGGGTCTCCAGCGTCCCCAGGGTAGGAGAGACAAACATCTATTATGGAGTCATGGAAATAGAGCTGGGTGGTCTGAAGTACAGGGCTGAAAATAAAACCAAATAAAAAAGACGGGAAAAACAAGACAAGGTAAATGAAATGTAAAAAAAGTAAATTTCACACAATTTTGTCAACTCCCGTTAAGCATCCAAATCCGTCAACACTGGACAAAAGTTTTGCAAAGCTATTTGTGCCTCAGGCTTATTTCCTAATTCAACACTATAATGGAATCAAGTTAGTGAAAGCCCACAACAGAAAGCGAACTAAAATGCAAATGGATCTCTCCCACTGTAGCCAATTTATCTTCTAAGATACTTCCAAGAATTCTTTTCATTGACTCCAAATATTGTCTCTATGGGTGTTTAGTATCAAAATGTGAAACAGCTTTGTAGGTTTGAAAATCAGCTATTAATCTCAGAGGAGAGAAACCAACTCAGCTGATGTGTATAAAGCACTTAACATAGTACCTGGCACAATACAGCATAGGAGAGACTTCTTGTCTTTATATTGTAAACAGAGTATGTAAAAAGGACAGGTTGCCCTAGAAAAGCATATATTCAAATGAGAGGCTCATTCCACCTTCCAGCTTCCTCTGTGTGAAGTATTTGGTAGATACCTATGTGCTGGCATATATCAAAGGAGGAGCCATCGCCGGCTGCATGGTTGAGTGTGCTGAGCAGGCCCGTCCAAGAGTTAGAACTAGGGCAGCAAGGAGTGGAGCAGACAAAAAGTGGCTGCATCCAAGTCATGTCATAGGTAAGGGTGTGTCAAAGCCAAAGAAATCAATCAAAGATCAGTGCCAAGTCCAAAGGAAGTAACATTGCTACAAATAGCAGTTGAACCCAAAGCTAAGTGCCAGTAGAAATTACAGCATCAACAGGACAGGTTGGAAGCAAAGTGAAGTGGGCTGAGGACATTACTGTAACTTCCTCTGTAAGGACACAAGTCTAAACCAAACTGACTCCATGACAGGCATTAAGTTTCCCCTCTAAACTAGAAGGCCTAAGTTTCAGCTTCCCCAAAACTATCAGGCAGTTACACATTGCCCAAGGCAGGAGAAACCACCCTTGCAACACCCAATCAGGAAAGGCCATCGACCACCCTCCACATTACTGAGGGAGAGGCCTAGAGATAGAAACTATAGATAGGACCCTGTTACCTAATGTTAAAGTTAACCCGTTAGTACCCGAACAAGACCCTAGGCTCGCTCTGTGACTGGCTGAATTTAAAGGTACTCTAAATGTTATAATTGGATCCCGCCAAAAGTAACGAATACTCTAGACAATGTGTATGGTTAAACCCGCTGTCAACAATGTTGAATAATTGTGACTGGATCACTGTTCCCCTGCCACAACTTCTGTAACTCCCCCCTCACAAACCCCATACAAACCCTACTCTGCCTTTGCTGGGGTCTCTCAGCATGGACCCACTGCGTTGGTGAGGTCTGGGAGCCTGAGCTCGAGCCCGTAATAAAGCCCTTTGCCTTTGCATGTGTGACTCGGTCTCCCCGGTGGTCTCTGGTCATTGAGGATACTGCGATCTGGGTATAACACCTCCACTTGCCTTTTTTCAGAAGGCTCAAAGGTACAAGATCCATGCAGACATATTGGCAACATTTTCTGCAGCTCCATGGCCAGCCTGTCCTCCTTCCCCCATTACTTTACCTACTAGAATCTCTCAAAACTCACATAATCTAGGATGCTGTTCTTTCAAAAAAATGTCTACAAGGTTTTGTGGCCAACATTCTGTGGACCAAGAGGAAAAATCAAAGACATTATATAAATACTAATGTGAGAGGAGATAAAATTTAAAATACAGTATAACCATTTAGTATAATTTTTTTAATAATACAGCTCTACAAAAATGGAATTCTTAGGGAGGGAGATGACATTTTCCTTAATTGAAGTTCAAAGTGAGTTCCCTATGTTAAAAATGATTAAAGTCGACAATTTAGGTGATGCTAGCAAACTTTATTTTATGCTTCATGAAGTGAATAGTCTCCATTCAGAAAACTGCAAAATGGGGTGGAAGACAGGAAGCTTTTACAAGGTAAAGAATAAAGAACAACAGAGAAAAACAGAAAATATCTGATTTGCTGGGGCATGTAGTCAACCTTGTTTTGGGTAAAAAACAAACAAGGAAATAAAGGTAGATCTAAATTGGCTTGGTATTTGGGGACTAGCTGATTGGGTATGTTGTGTTTTGGTAGAGTATTTACTGGGATGTGAGACTTAAGTTTCTGTTTGTTGATGTGGCACTCTGGGTGACAGTGGTTCTATATTGGGCCTAGTAAACAATTTCAACACCTATAATCAAATTGATTACAAATGTTCATCTGTAAAAGCCATTTATAAGTTGGGCCATGACACATATATAGGTAGTGCCTGGATTTGGCTCTGGGGCTGTAGTTTGTCTAATCCTGATTTAAATTCATCTCCTTATTTTGTAAATAAGGGGCCTAAATCCCAGAGCTTTCAGTATTGTTCAAAGTCACAAAACCTACAGAAATAGAACAGGCATCTAATCCTACCTGATCAATTATGTACTCTGACTCTAAGACCATTCTGTCAACATTCAAGTTTCAGATCTACTGTGATGGTGAAGTCTGTGTGTCAACTTGGCTGAGTCACGGTGCCCAGATTATGTGATCAAACATTATCCTAAAAGTTTCTTTCAGGGTGTTTTTGGATGAGATTAACATTTAAATCAGCAGACTCTGAGTAAAGCTGATAGTCCACCCTAATGTGGGTGGACCTCATCCAATGGCAGAAGGTATGAATGGAACAAAGCCTGACTTCCTCCAAGCAGGAAGGAATTCTGCCAGCAGACAGCCCTTGGACTTGAATTACAACATCAGCTCTTGCCTGGGTCTCCAGTCTTCTGGCCTACCCAATATTTTCAAGTTTCTGTATGTGCGTGTCTATGTGTGTATAGATGATATAGATGAGATAAATATGAGATGAGATAGAGATGATAGAGGTGAGATAGAGAAGACAGCAATGAGACAGAGATAGAGATAGACACAGAGATGACGGAGATAGACATAGAGATAGACATCTTTTTGGTTCTTTCTCTGGAGACCCTGAGCTACTACGAAAAGATAACCCAAACCCACTCACTCTTTCTCTCTTTCACGCACATTGATTTTGTAACAAAAACCGTATAAAACTAAATATATTACAATCCATAATATTTAGGTTTTTTAATGTTTTATTTAATTATTTTTGCGAGAAAGAGAGAATCAGAATACACGCAAGCACCCTCACAAGCAGGGGAGGGGCAGAGAGATACAAAAGGAGACAAAGAAGCTAAGCAGGCTCCAGGCTCAGAGCCCTCAGCACAGAGCCCCATGCTGGGCTCCAACTCACAGACTATGCCATCATGAACTGAGCCAAAGTCAGATGTTTAACCAACTGAGCCATTCAGGCACCCCTAGTATTTAATGTTGCATTAGTTTTGAGAGAGAGAGAGAGAGAGAGAGAGAGAGTGAATGAGTTGGGTAGGGCAGGGAGAGGGGGATAGAGTATCCAAAGCAGAGAGCTGCATACAGGACTCAAACAATCAAGCCATGAGATCATAACCTGTGTGCAAGACTGACACTCAACCAACTGAGCCACCCAAGCACCCCTGTTTTTTTATTCAGATTTATTAACTGCCTACTAGATAGGGTGTTAGAGATACATTAGTGAATAAACAAGATCCAGCTCTGCCCTCTCATGACTTGTTTTCTAATGGGGATAACAAAGCAAAAACAAAAATAAGCAGTGAAAAGACCAATAATAAATAAACACTGGCCAAAAATTGCTATGTAGAAAACCAAAAAAAAAAAAAAAAAGGAAGATTGACTGAGAACGGTAGGGGGAATCAGGAAACACCTCTCACAAGTTCAAAGCTAAAGCATGAGGAGTTCAATGAAATTCCACGAGGGGACAAAGCTTATGGTCAAGAAATGGCATGAACAAAACAGACCAGAAAGATAAGAAAGTGTGAACTCTTCACAGACCTGGAAGGTAAACCAATAAATGTTAGAAAGTACAAGATAAAATCCTAAGCAGAGAATCAGAATTTGGCTCCAAAGATGATGGTGGGGTAGGTAAATATAATGTTCCATTCCCCAACATTGTCCCTTTGTCTCTGCACACCAATGTCCTAAAAATAGACTGAAAAAGTAATTTCCTATTCAAATTGGACCCAAGTGGACAGACGCCTGGGGAAAATCATTCCTCACAGTCTCTACCAACTATAGGCAGGGCCTTCACAATCCCTGTGTTAAGGCCTCCCTATATAACTATCTAAATTAGTTATGTAAATTAACTGAGATGAATATTTATCAAAATGTCAGATAGACTTCAACAGGAGGGATCAAGTTCAGAACAAATCATAGTAGGTTCTGGGTGGGAAATGTTACAAAGTTAACTGTTTATATTCAGCACCTAACTCTGAGCTTGGCATATAGCAAATGATCAACAAATATAATAGGATGTTAGTAAGGGTTGAGATATAAAACAGTGTTATAAAAGGTAGGATACTGTGATTTGAATAAGAATGTAATTTTGGGCTTCATGCCCTAAAACTGCTGGAATTTCCTAAGTGATGAGAGTCTTAAGATGTCTTGTGTCATGTTAATGAGGTGAGTTTGAGTTTGGGATCCCACCTAAGGATGGAGGCTAGTTGCCAGGACAGCCAACCATGAGATTAGATATTTATTTTTTTTAAATAGTTTATTGTCAAGTTGGATTCCATATAACACCCAGTGCTCATCCCCACAAGTGCCCTCCTCCATACCCATCACCCCCATTCCCCTCCCTCCACCCCATCTACCCTCAGTTTGTTCTCCTCATTCAAGAGTCTCTCATGGTTTGCCTCCCTCCCTCTCCCCCACTCTTTTTCCCCTCCTTCTCCCCCACGGTCCTTCGTTAAATTCCTTCTAATCCTCCCATACATGCGATTAGATCTTTAGAACCTCCAGTCTCACCCCGGACCTCTGGGGAGCAGTGGGGACTGGAGTTTGAACAATTACCAAAGGCCAACAATTCAATAAAGGATGTGTATGTAGGGGCACCTGGGTGGCTCAGTCGGGTAGGCGTCCGACTTCAGCTCAGGTCATGATCTCACGGTTTGTGGGTTCGAGCCCCACGTTGGGCTCTGTGCTGACAGCTAGCTCAGAGCCTGGACCGTGTTTCAGATTCTGTATCTCCCTGTCTCTCTGACCCTCCCCTGCTCACGATCTCTCTCTCTCTCTCTCTCTCTCTCTCTGAGATAAATACATTGAAAAAAAAAAGGGGGGGGGGTGTGTATGTAATGAAGCCTTCAAAGAAGTGCAAAGGAGAGGGTTCCAAAAGCTTCCAGGGTGATAAACCTATGCAGATTCAGAGAGCAAAGAAGCTCCCCCCCGCCCTTGCCCTGTACCTCATCCCGATACATCTTTTCCATCTGGCTGTTACCAAATTCTACTCTTTGCAATACACAGACAATCTAATGAGTCCAGTGGTTTTCCAGAGTTCTGTGAGCCACTCTAGCAAATTAACTGAACTAAGGGAGAGAGTGATGAGAATCTCTTGTTTATAACCCTTCACAGTGAGAAAAGGTGACAATGTGGACTTAGGGTTTACATGTTTTGTGGAACCGAGCCCTTCACCTGTAGGATCTGAGGCTATCTCAGGATCAGCATTTAGGCAAATTGTACAACACCCAGCTGGTATCTGAGCATTGCTTAGATGTTTAAGGAGAAAACAGAATTGATGACCAGAACTATAAAGGGTTTGTTAAATAAACAAACAAACACATAAAAAAAAGTCAGGTTTTTCTGTGTATATCCTAGTTTATATCCTAGTCGCTATCTGGTCTAGGCTGTTCCAAAAACTACCTAAGCCACACATTTGCAAGCAATATTCCAGGTGCTGAGGTCCTACCTCAGAAATGTTGACTGGCAGAAAGCAGCCTGTTCACCAGGTTTTGAAGGCTCTTTCCTGTGTTGCTTACTTCTGTTTATAGATTTCAATAGTATTTATTGGAAAAACTCAAAACCCATCTTGCAAAGCTTGAGAACATTCATACAAGCTATATGTTTTATGTGGTTTGGCTTTTCTTCACTGACCAGCTACTTTCCCTCTCTACAAAGCCATACTAATATTAGTGGTACTGGCCATAGAGGGCCAAATGGCCAACTCTGAAAATTAGTTGATTCACATGCAAAAACCTCGGGCTTTAGTTATTTAGGGATTTCCTTCATTTGTATGTTTGGGGGTGAGAACAAAGGTGGCAATATTGCACTGTTTTCATAATTCCTTCTGTGGACAACAAGCCAAAGAAACCTAGAATTAAGGAAGAAATGAGTTTTCTAAAATTAGTATTTCCTAGAAAATATTTTAAAAGATCTCAAAATCCTCTTTATGTGCTCCATTTATGGGGAAAAAATAGCCCCTTTTATCAAGTTTTAGCACAGGTTTATAGACATGTAGCCTGGAAAGGACAAGGTGGTGGTGATGGTGGTAAGGGGAGGGGCGTTTAAGAATAGCAGCATCTAATATTCATCTAGAAGCTGTTTGCCTTTTTGCAATAGAATCACTCCTTACGTCTCCTTTAACCTCCATGCATCTTTCTTTGGAGAAGCATAGTTTTATATGGAAATCAAGGAAGAGATACAATTTCTATCTGGGTCAATGCCATGTGGAACAGGATTAGCACACATAAGAAAGTGATACAAACCATAAACTAACCATCTATAGGAAGTGGCATGTTTGTGAAGCCTCTCTTATCCAGATCACAGTAAAAGGGGAATCCCAGTGGATATCTGCATTACATATAGAGAATTCACTTAGCAACCACCACTCACCACTGCCACCAGCAGCCAGACCAAGAAACACAGGATGATAATAATACTTCCTTTTTGGGGGGGTGAGGGGGATAAAAAGTTCCCTGGACGAGATAAGCTTTGAGGCTCTATAATTCCAGTTCCCATTTCATGTTCATGCTCAGAACCAAGAGCTTTTGTTGACTGATCTAAAATCATGTCATCATAACTGGTAAAAATTGTCCCTAACCCGAAGAGCTTAAGGCGCCTTTCTAAAGCAGTACAGCCTGGTATTTTCCAAGCTGAGATTACAACCAGGATGTCCTACTTCCCACACCAGTGCATATTCTACCAGTACACACTGCCCAGCTTTAAACAAAGGAACCAAAAGCAGAGGGCGTGATTGAAGACCATGGGTACACAGGGAAGCAAGACCACCTGGCAAAGACAGGGGAAGGACATTAAAGCAAACAAGAACTAGGATCGAGAGATTCACAAGGCCCTCAGAGGCTGCCATGATCCCCTGATGAATCAAGAAAGATCTCTCGGCAGCTACCTCTTAAGACTCAACTGAAAAGAAGTCACCCTGGAGATGAGCAGACTGACAAGAAGGAAGCTGGAAATGAAGAAGCCTGTGAGTGAGAACAAAAAGAGGAAGAGAGGACCCCGGACTCAGTGACAGAAACAACCCACAAGAATTATCACATGCCTCTTTGAGCCTAACCTGACGAAGCTAACATTGTTTGTGAAGGGGTATAGTTTTCCTACCAACTCAGAAAAAAATGTGGCTAATAGCAAACCTCGGTGCTGAGTCTAACATTTCTGAGAAAATATATCAAGAGATACTCATGTAAGAATCTTGAAATGTTTGAGGCATCAGAGAAAAGTTTCTATCTAAAAATTTTTCCCTTTCGCTTATCTTCTTCTAAATACCATCCTTTAAAATCAAGAAATCAAAAGTGATGGGGAAAAAAAGGTTTTTTTGAAATCTGTATTAGAAAGAACAAAGATCTAGTAAGGCCCCAGGGTTTAGGTGACTATTTCTGGAATGTTCAGGACTTTGATAGAAGTCCCAGGTGTAGAAGGGCTGTAATGAAATCAGTGGAAATGATCTCTAGAATCTGCTGTAGCTCCAAGTGCTACAGCAAAATCCCATAGACTATGGGGCTTAAACAATGTTCATTCCTCACAGTCTGGAGTCTGGGAAATCTAAGATCAAGACGTGGGAAAACTTGATTCTTGCTGAAAGACTGCTCCCTGGCTTGAAGACAGCTGCCAATTCCGTGTGTGCTCAAATGTCCCCTTTATATGTGTTCATGTGGACAAGAAAGCATTCATGTCTTTTCCTTTTCAGAGAAGGGCACTAATGTCATCATGAGGGACCACTCTCATGATCAAATCTAGACCTAACTGCCTTCCAAAGTCCCCCTCCAAATACCACCACGTTGAGGGGTAGGGTTTCAACATCTGAATTTTGGGGAAGCACATTCAACCTATAGTAGAATCCCATCTAAGGTATTCAATAAATAAATGTTAAGTGCTTCTGACATCCCAAATCCTCATATATTCCTCAGAAGTCATGTTATACCTTGCCCTGAATATTTTGACTTTACCAGATTTATCAGCCTTTTTTTGTTTGTTTCTCTAATAAACTGGAATCTGTGTTCAGAGCAAGACCAGAAATTTCAAATCAAATATTTGTGAGAATATTAATTTTTTTATTTGTGATCTGATCTAAATTTTGTAAACATAAGACCACATACTTTGGGACATTATTTAGATATTCACTTAACATGTATGAACTAGAGAAAGCCACCACTGAATTTGGTTTTTTATGACTTTTTTTCCTCCTCTTCTTTTAAAAGATTAAATCATGGAATTTTGGTCTCTTCTATTCCCTTAAGGGAAAACAATCTGCCAATGCTTTTCTGAAAGATGCTAACAATACAAAGAAATATTGAAAACAGAGAAAAATGGTACTTTGAACATAGTAGAAAGTTTACATCCATTTTTGTAGGAAATCTCAGAAATGGTATTAAAAAGTCCAGCCATTTCATTTTTCAGAGAGCAGAACAGCATGTAGTTATTTATCCAGTGCACTTGGTAGGGGACCAACGAAGCATACAAAAAGGCTTCTTTTGTTTATGATCTGGATTTTCACAGTGTTCAGGTTTTTCTTCAACATCATCACAGTTTGTCCAAATTTCTCACACAAAGCAACAGGTCTCTACTTAAACCTCTCATGAACAGAACTATCCAGCCAAGGTCAAGTTGCTTTTCCCCTAAGAATTAGCACCCTGTAGATCCTATTGCATCTATTCTTTCCCCAGCCTCCCATTCTTTCCTCAGGGCAGATGTCTCCCACAAGGAAACCAGAGGCTAGGACTTTGGGGGACTCTCCAGCAGTGTAAGCTGAGCTACAGGAGTTACAAAGGGGCCAGGCTGCAGGGTCCAAACCACCCCTAGTGATGTCTTTAATGTCAAGGAAGCATATTCACCAGACAACACAGGAAACCACCCAGGCTGAAGGAGGGAATTGCACAGACATGAAGCATTGCTGAATATTTGAGAGTATACTCTTCTGCCTTTCCTGTTACTGGCAATGTGCTATTGATGGAATGCTGTGCCCAGAGGGGTTCTAAGGTCTCTACTGAGATAGGGGTTATGCAATAAGCCTATGTAAATTTGGGGTTTTGCAGATTGTTTCCCCCAACTTACCCCAGAGTCAAAATCATACAGATTTCTCAGTCTGGTTCAAAGCTTAGGCAATGTCATACTTTCGCATCATCAATTTTTGTTTCAGAAAAAAAAGATTCAGTACTTATCAGAGCTATTTCACTCAATTTAGAAAGAAAAAGGAAAAAAAAAACCTTGGATGTCTTGTCATTAGCCTTTGGGAGTCTGAATAGTTCTATTCGGATTAAAATGAAATGTTAACTTCTTGGCATCAGAGTTTTTGTGAAGATGGCATTGTGGGCCCTGGGTCTTCAGACCGATCTAGCACTCGACAGCCAGGGGTATTAGAAGGATGTCATCTCTGTGTCTCAGCTTTTCCCTTTTCAAAGGATGACAAATAATATCATTCTTCCTACCCCATTGCACAGAACACCAAAAGCCAGTATCACAGGATTTTCAGTTGACAAGAAAAAGCAAGATAGCAGAATGGTTAAAGGAGCCACTACTCCCAACATAACCATAGTCTTGTCATGCCGGGTGTGGAAACTAAGGTCATAGACTGAGGCATGTAAGGCCCAATCAGGGAGGGTGCTGGAATGCAGTGTTAACCACGTGTGTGAGCCACTGCAGTGATCCACAAACACTCCACTTCTCTCTCCCGTCATGTTTTAAGACAGCATCGCCCACATTTCACGACATGTTCCTGGAGTTTGTTCTGATCAGACCTTTCTAGGTCAGCTTCAGTATCTCAAACATTATCATCACCTCTGGGGAAAGCACCTGCCACGTGCAACCACTGACACCAAAACCCTGGCCTGGCCCAAGTAGCAGGCGGGTCTACCTACCTGCCAAGTGGCAGGAAGTTTGCTTCTATGGTCTTACACTTTCCATTATGTGAGTAAAATAGTTTAACTTCTCTCTCCACAAGAAATTATTCTCCCAGGCTTTCCTGGTCTCCCACCTGCAGAATATTCTTCATCGACCTGTGAACAGGGAGTCACTGGGGGAGTTGTGGGAAAAAAAAAAACAAAACACTGTATGTGTCAAGGTCTCACTCTCATAGGCTTTTAATAAGTATCAGTTATCACTTGCCAAAATAACGCTGTGTAACAAATAATCACAGACCCTCAGTGTCGTATAACAAGGAGTTTTCCTTGTTGATGTGTCTGGGTGCTTAGCTAACTATTACTACTCATCCTGGCTGGCCTGGGAGCTGGTTGGCTGACAGAAGATCTAGAATGACCTCACTGGGACAACTAGAGTGACTTAGCTCTGTTTCATGTGTCTCTCATCAGCCAGCATGCTACCCTGGGGATATTCTCATAGTGCTATTAAAGGCTCAAAAACCACATTAGTCCAGGGGTGCCTGGGTGTCTCAGTCGGTTAAGCGTTCGATTTCAGTCAGGTCATGATCTCATAGTTCATGGGTTTGAGCCCCGCGTTGGGCTCTGTGCTGACAGCTCAGAGCCTGGAGCCTGCTTCAGATTCTGTGCCTCCCTTTCTCTATAACCCTCCCCTGCCCACTCTCTCTCTCTCTCTCAGAAATAAAATAAAATATAAAAAGAAAGCAAATTAGTCCAACTTGCAAGGGTCTTTCCAGGTTCTGCTTGTATTACATTTCCTAATATTCCATTGCTCAAAGCAAATCACATGTTACGATGGTTAATTTTATGTGTCAACTTAACTGGACCACAGAGTTCCCAGATATTTAGCCAACAATTATTCTGGACCCCAATATTTATAGCAGCACTATAAACAATAGCCAAAATATGGAAAAAGCCCAAAATTCCATTGACTGATGAACAGATAAAGATGTGGTATATAGACATAATAGAATAGTACTTAGCAATGACAAAGAATGAAATCTTGCCATTTGTAACAACATGGATAGATCTAAAGTGTATTATGCTAAGTGAAATAAGTCAGAAAAGGAAAGACAAGTATCATATGATTTTATTCATGTGAAATTTAAGAAACACAACAGATGAACATAGGGGAAGGGGGGAAAAATAAGATAAAAACAGAGAGGGAGGCAAACCTTAAGAGACTCTTAAATACAAAGAAAAAACTGAGGGTTTTAAGAGGGGAGGTGGTTGGGGGAATGGGGTAAGTGGGTGATGGGCAAAAAGGGGGACATTGTCATGATAAGCATTGGGTGTCATCCATAAGTGATGAATCATGCCTGAAACCAATACTACACGGTATGTTAACTAACTTGAATTAAAAAAATAAATTAAAAAACATCTTTCTGTATGTGTCTGTGAGGATGTTCTGGTTAAGATTCACACTTAAATTTGTAGACTGAATAAAGCACATGACCTTCCCTAATGTGGGTGGGCCTCATCCGAACAGTTGAAGGTGTAAATAGAAGAAAAAGGCTGATGCACCCATGAATAAGGGGAGCTCCTCCCACTTGACTGCCTTCGAGTTAGGATAGGAGCTTTTTTCCTCCCTTCCAAACTCAAAGTGAAACACAAACTCATCTTGGGTCTCAACTCCACTGGTATTCAGACTGGGACTATACCATCAGCTCTCCTGGTTCTCAGGTCTTTGGACTTGGACTGAAACTACACCCATACCATCAGCTCTCCTTGGTCTCCAGCCTGCTAACTGCAGACCTTAGAACTCGGCATCATCCATAATCACGTAAGCCAATTCCTTATATTAAACCCATCTGTTTCTCTGGAGAATCTTAACAGATACACATGGTCAAGCCTAAAGTCAAACTGGGAGGGCTTTATGAAATTACATGGCAAAGGCTATAGATATAAGGAAGACTGAAGAATTAAGGTCATTCCTGCAACCTATCAGGTGGCAAAAAGAGCCTTTTCCTATACCTGTTTTTAACTACCTAGAACTTCAAGAGTAGTGAATGCCTTGGCTTCTGTGACAAAGGGCAGGAGAGGCAGCCTGCCCAGGGGAAGGGAGATATACTGGTCACCTTTCCCATCTCCAGGGATAGCTATGCTAGACATATGTCACTTTTCCCAAGAATAGCTATGCTGGACACATGTCACCTTTCCCAGGAACAGCTATACTGGACACATGTCAAGTTCTCACCCACCTCAAGGAATACCTGAATCTCAGAGCATCAGTACATAATGAACCATTATTAGGAATTTCAAAACATGTTTTCAGTTATCTGAGAATGTAACCCTTTTACCTATATGCTATTCAACTTTCAAATACATGTGTAGGAATCAGTGTATGGAGATAAAACACTGCCTACAACCAACCCCTTTTACCTGATAATGTCTGGGTCACACTAATATGGTCTGGACCTTCGAAGCTCTTGGCATAAAAGGTTTACTTGGTAGGGTAGATACTGACAATCCAATTTTACACATGAGGAGACAGAAAGACATTAAATGATTTGCCCCAAGTCTGAAAGCTCATTAATAGCAGAACTAGGGAAGAATTGCAGGTGCTTCGATCTTTGGTAAGGCTGCTCTTCGGAGCATCATTCGGCCACTCACTCAGTCATGTCGAGATGAACAATGAGACCCTTGGGAACAGCAGAATGCTCCCACAGCTGGCCTCCAGTGAGGTGAGGGACAGGACAATAGTTCCCAAATATTTTCTCAGGCAGCGGGTCAACTTATGTCCACTGAATACTTCCTCCCTTCTCACTGTGCTATGTTCTGGTGTTAACACCAGTGAGCAATACCAAACCCAGTGCCTGTGTGTCTTCAGGAGGGTAACTTGTAGTGAAAGCTGGGGGGGAGGGGCGTTAATTGTGATCATGTATTGACATGAACAAATAGAAACACACAAGCCTGATGCACACAGGGAGGGAGAGGCCCCAGCCAGCAGGAGGTCCCGGGCCAGAGAGAGGGCAGGGAGGACTTCCGCAGAGAGCAGCGCTTCGGACACAATCTGCAGGAGTTGGAGTCATGAAGATAAAGAGAAGGAAGAGTGGTCCAGGCAGTGCTTACAATGTGCAAAGGTCTCTATAGCACAAAGAAGCAAAGAAGCTGTAAAGGATGGAAGGAAGACAGTTCTAAGTGGAACAGAGGAGCTTGAGAAAGAAGAGGTGGAAGAGGCAGGTGCAGATTAGAGATCACTGAGGAATCTGCTTCATCCTGAGACTTGTCAAGGGGCACCTGGATGGCTCAGCTGGTTAAACATCCGACTTCAGCTCAGGTCATGACCTCACTGGTTGTGGTTAGAGCGCCATGTCACATCAGGCTCTGTGCTGAGAGCTCAGAGTCTGGATGGAGCCTGCTTCCACTTCTGTGTCTCCCTCTCTCTCTGCCTGCCTCCCCACTCCTCAAGAATAAATAAATGTTTAAAAAATTTTAAAGAGACTTTTCAAGGGGCACCTGGGTGGCTCAGTCAGTTAAGCAACTGAATCTTGTTTTCAGCTTGAGTTATGATCTCATGGTTCATGAGCTTGATCCCCCAGCTGGGCTCCATGCAGTGCTTGGGATTCTCTCTCTTCCCCTCTTTCTCTGCCTCTCCCCCTCCCCTGTACTCAAGCACTCTCTGTCAAAATAAATAAACAAACATAAAATAAAAAGTAAAGAGACATGTCAAGACACTGAAGGTTTGTAAGCCAGGAGCTATTTCCCAGGGTTAGTGGTTAGGGGTAGACTTGAGCTAACTGCCCAACCAGGAAAAAAGTTTGCTTTTTTCTGGGCAGCTCACCCCAACCATGGAAAAGTAGACGCGCTTTTTCACTTTGGCCACAAAACTTACATACTTCCCTAAAATGTAGCCTCACCATGCTAACAAATTAGAAATCTTTTCCATGATATTCTTATCCTTCTGAAATAGTACAAGAGAAGAAACATGACATGGTTTAGGGCAAGGAGTCTAGGCTTTGCAAGTACATCCTGAATCTCAGCTGTCCCCCAAATTGGTACGATGCGCTAATTGCCAAGATTTCTATTTTACCTCCCCTTGTGTGCAAGGCAGCTCACCTCAGGGGCCGGAAATAGTTCTCTGCTCAAGGTGGTGGAGAAAGGAAGTTTATGGGGCAGAATGACAATCCATGCCATCACATTTTTAATTATTATAGACTTTTCCTCGTAATTGAATCTAGTTTTTCATGGGAGTTGAGTTTCTGTTTAGAATTTTAACGTGTGGAGGTGGAGGGTGGAAGACCTTCAAAGTCCTATGATTCACTGATGAAATAAGAAAATGCCAGCGAGTATGAGAAACACAGAAAGACATTAAAATATATTAAAAATCTATTGTCTACGCTGCACTTCAAAGTAATTTTTAAATGGTAATTGCACCTTTGAAGAGTATCTAATTAGTATGAAGAAGAACTCAGAATGAATGTAGAGCTCTTCATCTGGCTTCAATTGATACACAGTGATAATATTCAAGACTAATTTCTGAAGCTCTTATCGCATGACTGAGCATTGCCCTTTTTTGAAGTTTAAAAGGATTTTCCAATCTTTTGCTTCTCAGAAGCTAAGCAGAGGACCTGTCATAGGTTATGGAGGTAAAAGAGGTAAAAATATTTAAGTGCTTTTATGGAAAGTGCCATTAAATCCAGCCTAGGTCAAGATTATAGTCTGTGGGTGAAACAAGGCTTCAAACCACAAATCTCTAAAAATAAAATTTCTACTCTCTTTTTATCTGGATCATTCAGCAGCATTTGGTAGTTCCTCTGAGTAGCTGACTGACACCTTGTAAGAACCATCACCATCATCTTCATCAATAACAAAATAAACTTAGGCTTGTGGTGTGTGCCATTACAGTTAAATGATTAGCAGTGTAAAATAGCTTTAGGAAAGACATTTATGATCGCTCTCAACTAAATGCTCAAATGGTCTAACTAGCTTATTAAGCAGGATCATTCATTACAAATCTATTAGATTTGCATAAAATAGACTCTACTGTTGGCACTCACAGACACAATGGTAACACCCTTTGAACTAAGCCCCATAAGTTGCCTTAATGGGTCACATCAAAATTTTAATGGCCCAGAACTTGGCCACTTACGTTTAGTACCTAGACAGATGTTGAACACTGCTAATGAGAAGATTATCAGATACTGTGTTTCAAATGCTCGTCCTTTAAATTCTGTAATTAACATGCATGGTATTGTTCAACATTTTTTTATCTCTTTAGAAAGGATTTTATATTAACTGAGCCAACTACTTTTCTTCTGCCAGGACTTGAGATGTGTTTCTGACATCATCCCCTCCATCTCTTTCCCCTCTTCACTTGAAGAAAACCAAACTGATGTCCTTGAAGCTCCTGAAAATGCCAACCTCTCAGGGCTTAGAACACTAAGTCTGGATTCTCGGAGCAGCGGACACCAAAATGGTATTTGACATGCAAGAGATACATTGGGAAAAAATGCCTATAAGGGAAAATCAAGAGGAAGCCTGGACAAGGACTGGGAGAGCTGTCCGAGCACAATGCAGGTCTGATCCTCATGAAGAAGGAAGGAAGGCTAGGTAGGAAAATATTTAATAGGTAGCGCAGTTATTTTTAAACATGTTTTTTTTAAGTTTATTTATTTTGAGAGACAGCGCGCGCGCATGCAAGGGATAAGAGAGTGAGGGAGAGAGAGGGAGAGAGAACTCCAAGCACAGTCAGTGCACAGACCAAGGTGGGGCTCAGTCCCATGAGCCATGAGATCATGACCTGAGCCAAGATCAATAGTCAGACACTCAACCATCTGAGCTACCCAGGCATCCCAGAAGGTAGTGCAGTTCTAAGAAACTTTCTTTAAGATCTGTTACTGGAGGTAACAGAGGGGTCCTTCATTTCCCCACAATGTGTCTGCCTTTGTGTCCCTGCTATGCGTAGTCACTGACAAACGGTGATGGATTTCAGAGCAGAAATGGTGGTTGGTCATTTACACCCGTAGAAGGCCATCAGAGTCAGGAGAAGCACACTGTCACGGCCTCAACACCTCTCTTATTACAAATGTTCTTATGACTTGCCCCTGTACTTCCTTCAGTTGCTGCTCAGATATCTCCTTCATGGGTACTTCCCTTACCATTGCTTATAAATGGCAACCCCCTCACACTCACTGTCCTTGTACCACTTCTTCCTTCCATTTCTCTGCTCTGTTTATTCTCCACATCAGAACATATGTTTACTTATTGATGTAGTACACAGTCTCCTTCCATTAGACTATAAGTTTCATGAAAGGGAGGCCTTTGTTTTGTTAACTGATGTATCTCCAGCACCTAAAAAGGTACCTAACACCTACTCAGCACAAGACAAATAATTTGTTAAATGAATGACAAAATTGAACAAGCAAGTACGCATCACGCATCACTATATAATAAGCACGGACTATACACAGATATAAAATCTAAGTTTCTTGCCTACAATCTTTCATTTCTAAAAAGATACATTACTCACATACATGCATCTGGCCCTAACCTTTTAAGACTGTTAGAGAGCCAGTGTGGAGGACAGACTTTAAGATGCTTTCACTTTAAGATGCTTTCAATATTCCTCATCTGTCTCCTGGTACCCACGCCCTTCTGGAATCTTCTCCCTCAAGTGACTTGTGACCATCTAGTATAATATGTCAAAGGTGGCTGAGCTATCACTTCTGTGATAAGACTACCTTAAGATTGTGGCTTCCATCTTGCCAGTCTACTTCCTCTCCTGCTGGCTTTGATGAAGTAAGATGCCACGTAAGAGAGGTCCATGTGGCAAAGAACTGAAAACAGACTTCAACTAACATCCAGCTTGGAATTGAGGCCCTCAGTCCAACAGCACAGAAGTAACTGAATCCTGCCCCAAACCATTTCAGACTGGAAGCAAATCTTTCTTCAACCAAGTCTTTCAAATAAGACTCCAGCCCTGGTGAACAACACTTTGACTGAAACCTTGTAAGAGACTCTGAAAAAGATGACCCAGGCAAGCTGTGCCCAAACTCCTGACTACAGTGATAATAAATTGGTGTTGTTTTAAGCAACTAAGTTGTGGTGGTTTGTTACACAACACAAGATGCTCTAATATAGGCAGATTTCCATGAACTCCAATAGAGATGCCTCTCATGAGCTGTACTTTTTTTGGTCAAGAAAGGCAGTCCTTAGGAGAACATTTTTCTCATTTATGAAATAATAGATTGGACAAAAACTTCTAATGTTCCCATCCGACTGCAAAAACCCATGATTCTATTACTTAACCATCTTGGACTTTAAGGCAGATCTCATTCAGAATCCTATCAAATACAAACTATTCTTGAGAGATAGCTTACTCAAATATAAAACAGTTATAATTACCTCTTCCAATTTTCCACTACAGATTGAACAAACAAGTATTGTCAAGATCATTTTACATATTATAAAAATAATTTGGAAGACTCAGTAAATAAAGAAAATTAAAATCACCTATAATTCTGTCACCTTAAGATTACTGCTGGTAATAGGTTAATTACTTGTTTCTAGTCTTTGGATTGTGTATATGTAAATATACATTGTTTCTTTTTACAAAACTGGGATCATACTCCATACCCAGCCTGGTATTTGTATTCATTGTACAGTATATGATAAACATTTTTTCATGTCGTTAAGTATTCTTCCAAAACATGATTCTAATGGCTATATAACATGTGGTTGCATAATGTGTCCTTTTACTATTATAAATGGTAGTGTAAATAATACACTAATACACAGTAATCAATTAAAATGTTGTCACCCTTTGTCTGGTAAGCTTGAATCCTAGAAATACAGTTCCAAGATTTAAAGAAAAAAAAAAAAAACAAAACTATACACTTACCTAAAATTTGATGCATTCTGCCATGCTGCTTCCAGAAAGCTATTCCAAAGTGTGGCAATATCACCACAGGTGTTTGAAAATACCTATCTTAATGTACCCTCAACAACTCTTTTTTTTTTTTAATCTCTATCAGCTCAGCAGGTAAAAATATTTGTATACTGTCAATTTATTTACATATCTTCCATTATTCATGCTTTTTAACCTAGTTTTCATTTTTAATTAACAATTTAGTGTTTCTATCTGATCTTCTATTTCACTGATTTTTCTATAGAAAAGTCAGTCTTTTTTATTAATGATTAATGTATGTGATATGTTGTATGTATATGTATATATACTCATACATATGATACTTTTTAATATTTTATATATCTATATACTTATATAAAAATCATATATATTTAATATATACATAGATGTGTACATATATCACATGTATATATATTGGACATGTGCATACATGTTTGTATGCATATTGTGAGTAAAATGTTGCCCATTTCCTTCAAATAATATGCCTATCCAGATCCTGTGATTGTGACTTTATTTGAAAAAACAAAAAGGCCCCGCGTCGGGCTCTGGGCTGACTGCCAGCTCAGAGCCTGGAGCCTGTTTCAGTCTGTGACTCCCTCTCTCTCTGACCCTCCCCTCCTCACGCTGTNCTCTGGGCTGACTGCCAGCTCAGAGCCTGGAGCCTGTTTCAGTCTGTGACTCCCTCTCTCTCTGACCCTCCCCCGCTCACACTGTCTCTCTCTCCTAGAAATAAATAAAACATTAAAAATTTAAAAACAAAAACAAAAAACAAAAAGGCCTTTTCAGTTATAACTAAGTTAAGGATTTCAAGATAAGATCATACTAGTGGCACCTAGGTGGCTCAGTCAGTTAAGCGTCTTGACTTCGGCTCAGGTCATGATCTCACGGTTCGTCAGTTTGAGCCCTGAGACGGGCTCTATGCTGACAGCCAGTTCAGAGACTGGAGCCTATTTCGGATTCTGTGTCTCCCTCTTCTCTCTGACCCTCCCCTGCTCAGCTGTCTCTCTCTCTCTCAGAAATAAAGCATTTAAATTTTTTTTAAAAAAGATAAGATCATATTAGATACTCCAGATGGGTCTTAAACCAAATGGCACATTTTCTTACAAGAGAAAGGCATAGAGAGATTAGAGACACAGAACAGGTGGCCATGTGAAGATGGAAGCAGAGACTGATGGAAACTAGAGGGTGTCATGCAGCCACCAACCAGGGAATATCGAGATCCACCAGAAGCTGGAAGAGACAAGGAGGAACCTTCAGAGAGAGCAGAGCCCCACCAACAAATTGATTTCAGACTTCTGGCTTCCACAACTGTGAGAGAATAAACTTCTGTTGCTTTAAGCCATCAAGTTGAAGGTGATTTGTAACCACAGCCCTTGAGAACTGTGTGTGTGTGTGTGTGTGTGTGTGTTCACAAGCACGTGTATGTGTTTATTTCTACATACCTGTCAGACCAGTACACATTAATAAAATTCAGAGTAATTCAACTTTACTACTTCATATTCTTGCTCTCTGAACTAAAGATAAATAATATTCCCCTAGAAAAGATTCTTTTACTTCATGGTTTTATATAACTTATTTAACTTAAATATAGCCTAAAAATTAAATTACATCTTGTGTCTTCCCTATGTGTCAGTTATTTTGGGTATAATAAAGGCCTCTCCTCTAATTTTTCTTAACCCCACTAACATTCCACAGTCATATTTATAAGTTAAAAGAAAATCGGTGGCCAATTTGCTAAAATCTTTCAATCCAGAAGATTTTATTCTCCCATGAAGAATTTTCATATACAAAGGTAAGAAACTACACTTGGAGTTATCAGCCTTTAATCCAATGCCTCATCACTGGAACCTGCACATTGTTGGTTCTTCCCTGTTCTGGATTCCTTATTTTCTTATGTTTCTACAGTGTTAGTTTGTGAGAATCCTCGCAAGTAAGTCTTATGTTTCCTTCAGTCCAGCGTGCAACACTCATCCTGGGACATAATTGGTGTTCAACAAGTACTTATTAAATCAGTCTTGAAAACCATGAAATAAATCAAGTGCTTGTCTATTACAACATCCTGTAAGAGCTAACTCCAGACTATACTCCTGGTTAAGAAGAACCCATCCGTACATACAGGTCCATCAGTCATTCAAAGACCATTTAGACTTGTCTTTGGCAACTGCAAGTCAAATTCTATTCATCACAGTCCACAATATGGGAATGAGCCATAAGTAGCTCTATTTTCCATGCTTGTTTAGCACAAAGCCTTGACTACTCCAGAACTTCATTTATGTTTTTTTACAGTAAAAATTTAGAGAGCATCACAAAAACCTGAACCCCCTACCCACGCAATTTAAATACTGAACACTAAACCCAACTGTGTCAAGAGTATGACAGTTGTCTGCATATGAGGTACAGAAGTAATGTGAGAGAAATAGAAATAAACTCTGCATCTGAGCCTTAGGAGCCAACTGTTACAATCAATTAAAAACAAATCCACAGCTAGCAGGTACCATGATCTCCATAGTGTGGCTGCCTTCCACTAATCGTCCAGAGAGATTACTCCGGGAAGATATGTTCAAACTACTTAAAGCCATTCATCTCAAAAAAGTTGTGACAGTTACTTTGCTTTTTTCTTCCCACTCCTCAAGGGGAAATTTAATCAAGATTGTCAGAGCTTAAAAGAAAAAGGGGGGGAAACACACACACAATCAAGCTACACTTCAATAACCAAATAACACCACCAAAAATTAATCAAAACTTGACTTGAAACCCTTCCAGGACTGCAAAACTCACACAGAGTCCCAGAGATGGATGATACCATGAATTCTGATGTAGACAGCTCACCATTTAATCAAACGGTGATGCTTTCCTGCCATAAGTGGTATAATTATGCTATGCATCATATGCATTCATGTAACAGTATCCCTGCTTCAGACTCAGTCAGGCATTTCTCACAAAGTGCCATCTTCACAGGCTGCTCATTCTGCTGATTCGGCTTTCCCCTCTTCTGGGTCAGGCTGCAGCCTCTGTTTGTTCATGAGACAAACTAATGATCTAGTGCTTTCTTGCATGTTGAGGTTAATAAATAACTAATATATTTTAGCACATACATTATGGCCAGTTTTCCACTAACAAAAAAATTGCACATTTGGGTCCTCTGCTTTGACAAATGTGGAGCTTTTTCTTGAAAGTTGATTAAAATCAATATCTCTGTGGCAGATTATATACAAAATGTATTAGTGTCCAGGATACTCTGATGAGACACTTCTCCTTCCCAACTCTGCCCTAACCCCATCCCCTGCCGCCAAAAATCATGCTAAAATTAGATGAGAGTACCATGAGGAATTAGTGTTTTTTCAACAATCAAATTAAAATTACTGATCAGTTAAACTACAGCTTGTAGTTTAAGACAAGTTCGATTTTAGTTGAGTTCGGGGAATAGAGCAAACTAATCAAGAATTCCAAGAAATTTAAAATACTCTGAAGTCTTGTTTCAGGCCCAATCATAATTTCAGAAAGCTTCCAGCAATTATGTGACGTAAGCTTTCTCAATTAAAACAATACCTTTTTAAGGCAGTGGTCTGCAAGAAGATTACCTCTATTACTGAACAAGGGCATTATGATTTTCACTAAGCTATCAAGCACACTTTCTCACTGTATCACATCTCATCTCCTTTTTCTCTCCCACAAACTAATTTTCATCATCACACTGAACTGCTCAGCATTCTAAAAAGCCATGCCTCTTCTCAACAGTTTTGCCTGAAAAAAAAATCTTTTTCTCTCTCCAGGTGTAGCTCTGTGTTACATACCATCGTTCCCATTCCTATAAATGTGTAACAAATAACTCCAACAATACTATTTCTATATTCTCCTCCCTTAGCAGTGTCTGGAAACTTGGAGGCACTCACTGAAGGCTCATTTGCTCATTCCATCACTCTTGCGTTGGTGTTTACTGAATGCCCACAATGTGTCGGACACTGTAGTAGGCTCTGAGGATGAAGCAACGACCAGAAAAAATTTTAACAAAGACAGAAGACTTGCTCTCGGTCTAGAAAACATCACACAAATAATCACATCAACTAAAACACCTAACATAGCAACTGAGGCGTACTCTGTGTCAACAGGGAACAGAGTAGTACAGGAATACAGCAAGGTTTGGAGAGTAAGGGGAGAAGTCTGGAGAAAAGGATTTTGGAGTTCAAGTGCAAAATGGAGTAGATGAGTAGAAATCCCTGGCAGAGGGGACACAACTGGCATCCCCTAGGGCAGGAGGGAAATGGTTTGACTAGATCTACAAGAGCACCAATGTGGCTGGAAGGCAAAGATGAAGACGGATCTAAGTGTGTATAAAGAGGCAGGCCCTGCATCAGACAGAAAGACTCTCTTTCCAAAACAGGAAGCAGTCTGTAGAGATTTCTGCCAATAGAAAATCCAGGAGTGCTTACTCCAGTCCCACAATGCTTGTGGTAGGTATGCTTTCTTTTTTTTTTCTCAAAAACTCTCTTTTAAAAAAACTCTTCTCTAAGAGAGAAAGTCTCTGTTAGTCCTGATAGGTCTTAGCACAGGATGTCCAGACAAGGACTCTGTCAGAAGCAGCGACTCTGACCACCAGGGGGTCAGGGGCTCATCTGAAGAGGAACAGCATCAAATTAGGAGGCTGATAAAGCATATGAGGGTTTCTTGCAGATGAGGCTGAAAGGAAATGCCTTGCCTATATTGCTGGTGGTGAAATATTTACACAAGTGATTACCCAATAAATATTAGCAATCATTAGTAGATCTTTCTTAAAGACTACAGACAAACCACAGTGAAACGATTTCACAGTTATTCTTTTTTCTGACTGGCCATGTATCCTTGGCTTATATTCCTTACAAAGAGGCATTTTTCCAAAATTATTGTGTACCCTAAATTTTAAAATGATGAGTAATCCAGTGGTATTGTTGATGTGACAGTCATCAGCAAATAGACATCTGTTCGAGCACAGTAACATGGGAATTATTTTTGCAGAACTGAGTCAGGGCACTAATCCACCACCCACAACAGTTGGTTCTCCCAGGGCACAAAATACTACCTCTTCAGTTTGCAAAGCACTGCCCTCCTGGACACAGAGTCTGGTCCTTTGCCACCACCAGCTACCCCCAGTCTGCCCTCAGTCATCACTCCCACCTTCCCTCAAAGCCTGCATCAAAAGTGATTTTGCCTCCAACTTCTGTGCACCTAATTTCTCCAACAATCCTTGACCCCTTGCACTACCCGCCCCCAATCAACGTCAATTCCTTCTCCCAACTAAACTCACACATTCCACCAAAACCATAATTTGAGCTCATGCCTAGAGTGACCTCATCTCAGCAGATCCCTCATAGTTCAGGGACCCAGTACCAGATGACCATGCCAGCAATCCCACGAGATACACCCCACAAAGGAAAAGTCAGCCCTTTTCTCTGAATACGCTTGTGGCAGCCAGTTTGGGAAGGAATCAACACTTGTAAAGCAAAGACACAAGTATCAGTGGCTAAAGGTTATTGGATTTTTTCCCCTAATTCACTATGTTTATAATTCTATCTGTAGAAACTACAACTATGCTGAATTGTCATCATTAACCAACACAATATTCTAAGAGTAGAATTTAATCTTCAAGGATGTCTCAGCACAGATGCTCAAATGGAATGGTTACTTTCTTAGAAATGAAGAAATAGCAATGCATGTCCCTAGGGATAAGTCATAATGAGAGAAAAAAATATTAAAGAAAAGGTATAAGGGACTAATGCAGCATAAGGCATTTCTAGGTTTAAAGGAAGTTGAATCAGAATATAGGATGAAGCTACATTAATAAAAAGCTTCCTGCATGGTTATCGATAAAAGTACTCTCTCACAGAAATTAGTAGGTTTTGTTTCGAGTGGGTTTTTATTAGTAATTTTAACTCTTCCAATTTCCTGGATCAATGAGTCCCAAATAAGATACTAACAACCTTGGAAGTTCTGTAATTCGGTAGCTTTTGAGGATAAGCAATTGAAATAGATTGGGCAATGACTTTTTCAGAGCTCTGAGCCAAGTATCCAGAAACTAGTCTGCTCCCAGGCCAGTCCCTGCTGATAAAGAGACTTAAGTTGAGCTGGGGAGAGGGGACTTTCAATACTCCATTCCTGGCTCTTCTCTGTGTTTTCATCCATCGTAGGTTGAAATGAATTAAATTTTTTCACACTAAGTAAGTGACAGCTGTTAACAGCTTAATGTGCTATCTCTCCCATTGATATTTTCACTTTGATAGAAAACAATGTCTTAAATTCAAAAGGATGAATTGTTTGGGTCAGGCTAAAGGAAGAGATGAGGATGGTGGGGAGGGGCAGGTGCTCAAGCTCATGTTGCTTGATGACTGGGCTAGCTTGTAGAATGAGATCAAGAGGGACTTAGAACATGGCTCACTGTGTGTCTAGAGACCCTCAGAGACCCTCAAAGTCTGTCAGTGATGACATGAGGTCACAGCTATTTTTATGACACTAACAAGAAATCATTTGCCATGTTACCCTCATTTTCTCACAAACACAGGGTGTTTCCTTGAGGCTTATAAGGGGGAGTATCACAACAGATCAAATGCCAAAGCAGGAGAATCCAGACACCTATTACCACAAGTTAAGGAGTTATGGAGATAAAGAGATATGGAAAAACGTACAGTTCTTTTTTCAAAATTTTTTATTTTAGTATTTAAAAAATATGTTTAATAGATAATTTGAGAGTAACAACTGAATAACATTTTTAAGACAAATTGATTATGAATAAATTATATTTTAACTAAAATTTTCAGTATTTTTTATTTTATAAACTTAATTTTTAACAAAAATGTTTATTTTACATATGTTGATTAATATTTTCTAAATGACTCCATTTTAATTTATAGTTACATATTTATATACTTGTCTATAAATGTATAAATTTATTTTTTTTATGTTTTATCAATTTATATGGTATAAAACAAAGCTCTTTGAAGTCCTCAATAATTTTTTTAAATGACTCCAGCTCAGTCTCACCAATATGGGTTTTAATCTGGTTTGTTTCCTTTTTTTTAAAGTAAACTCTTCCCCCAACATGGGTCTTGAATTTGACAACAAGATCAAGAGTCACACCCTCTAATGAATCAGCCAGCCAGAAGCTATAGGTCCTCAATAATCTTTAAAGAGTTTCAAGAAATTCTGAGATCAAACAGTTTAAGAACTACTGACCCTTCCATGAGCATGGGATGTTTTTCCCTTTCTTTGGGTCTTCTTCAATTTCCTTCATAAGTTTTTTATAGTTTTCATCATACAGATCTCTTATATACTTGGTTAGGTTGATTCCTAGGTATTTTATAGTTTTTTGTGCAATTGTGAATGGGATCAGTTTCTTGATTTCTCTTTCTGTTGTTTCATTGTTGGTGTATAAAAATGCAACCGATTTCTTTACATACCCCAATGTTCATAGCAGCACTCTCAACAATACACAAAACATGGAAAGAGCTTAAGTGTCCATCAACGGATAAATGGATCAAGAAGATGTGGTTTGTCTATACAATGGAATACTACATGCAATGAGAAAGAATGAAATTGGCCATGTGTAGCAACATGGATGGAACTTGAGGGTGTTAATGCTGAGCGAAATAAGTCAGGCAGAGAAGGACAGTTACCACATGTTTGCACGTATGGGAGGATTAGGAGGAAATTAACGGAGGACGATGGGGGAGAAGAAGGGGGCAAATGGGGGGGAGAGAGAGGGAGGCAAACCATGAGAGACTCCTGAATGTAGAGAACAAACTGAGGACTGATGGGTATAGGGGGGAAAGGAAGGAGGGTTGATGGGCATGGGTGAAGTTGGTCTGTTTAATAGCTCTGGGGAGACTCCGGGGGCAAAATGGGGGAGAAGTAAGGAGCTCCGTACTTGCACTCGTGCCCATGCATCACACAGAAAAGATCTGAAGCCATTGGAAACCTTACAAAACCTGAGAGATTGGGAGAAAAAGGACGCAGAATCCACTGAGAAAGGCTCCTAACGTGAGTGCGAACCGGGGAAGATAAAATCGGGCCGGGATCGGAGACTCCAGGGTGGGAG
>NW_027527775.1:1568735-1658780 GCF_008692635.1 Crocuta crocuta
CTCCCCTATCCAACCATATTCTACCCTTTACCTCTTTGAAAAAAGCTGCTTATCCCCTCTGCCTGTTCATTCTATTTCCAATGTTGCCTCATCCCGCCCTGTCTTCTCTCTCTTTCTCTAAGCTCTTCAACCAGCACTGCATACACACGGCTATTTAACTGTAGCTGGGAAATCCGGTTATATGTTTTAAACCGTTCTTTGTCCATTGGTCTTCTTCCTTTTTCCTTTTCTTTTCTTCTTTTTGACCCTTTTATGTATTTTATACTCCCTATGTTTCGCCCTCCCTCCTCCATCTTTTCTCTTAACTTTTTCGTTTTCCCTCTCGCTTTGCATGTTAGTTGAATTAGCCTGTGCGTTTGTGTGCTCCTGCTCCCTGTGTGTGTGTCTGTCTGTTTTCTTTTCCAGGGCTACCTCAAGAAACAAGCTAGAGTACACAAGGTGGAGAGTCCCAAATATCCAAGAGATACCATTTAAAAAACTCTCTGAGGGGCGCCGGGTGGCTTAGTCGGTTAAGCGTCCGACTTTCGCTTCTGAAAGGATAGGCCCTGNCAAAATCTAACAGCTCACCTAAAGGAACTAGAGGCAGAGCAACAAGAACGCCCTTAACCCAGTAGAAGAAGGGAAATAGTAAAAATTAGACCAGAAATAAACAGGATAGAGACCAAAGAAACAATTGAACAGTTCCATGAAAGCAAGAATTGGTTTTTTGAAAAAATAAACAAAATTGAAAAGCCTCTAGCCAGACTTATCAAAAAGAAAAGAGAGAGCACCCANTTAATTAATTAATTAAATGTTTAGAACTCCTAAAAAAAAATACCTCTGAGGAAACTCTAAATCATATAACATTCATCAAAACTGCATCCCATATTTATTAAGGCCAGTATGGGAAAGAGAGAAGGATTAAAAAAAAAAAAAAGGAGAAAAGAGGAAACATGATGTAAATACAGGAAACATGATTAACTATCGACTTGTTTACTTGATGTTTACCAGGTTCATAGTCAATACTGAGCTATACTTATTATTAAAATATTTCAAATACATCCTGGGATAAAACTGTCATATAAACTTGACCTATGTTTGTTTACTCAACATGTTGTAAATAGATTTGCCTTTAAGATATGCTTTGTTTGGTCTATTTGTTGCCCTCCAGTAAATATATACATACATAGTGCCAACAGTTAATTCTAGTATGTTTCTTGTAAAAATCTGTATCTCTAGTTGCTCTTGAAACTTGAAGCAGCTGCTAAAACAGATTATGAAAGACGTGTAATACAATTAGCCAGGAGTAAGGAGCCCTTGACCTTTCTGCACACTTCTTGCTCCCCAAGACTCACAGCTTACTACACCTCATTCATCTGTTACCCACCTCACTTGTCAGGTTCTGAGACACTGACTTCCATCATCAAGATAATCTTTAACCTCTTCAGATCCATAATGACAACATTCTCTGTATCAAGAAAAATAAAAATCGAGTTGCAAAAACATCATCCAATCCCACTACATAGCGGCAGTCCTCAACATTTTAATGTATTTTTCATATGCTTACTATTACAGAGTTCTAACCATATATGGAATACAAGTACAATACCCTGTTATTTTTACTTGCTATTTTAAAGTATTTGATGTCATTTAAAAACCCTTTTATGCGTAGTGTTACATGTTGTGTATTTTCTATTGTATAGTTCTGCCACACTTCACTATTTGTTTTGTTAAATATTTATGTTATTGTTCACTATTGTAAATAATGGGGATGAATATCTCCTGTCCCAAGGTAAAAACTAAAAACATTTATTTAACTTAAATTGGAATCCCTGAAATGTATTTTTAGGAAGGACACTTTAAATATATTGGGGTTGTCCAAAATAGCACCAGCATTCTTCTCAAAGCTAGTGCAAATAATCCTAAAATTTGTATGGAGCCACAAAATTCCCCAAGTAATATTAAAGAAGAAATCCAAAACAAGAGGCATCCCAGACTTTAGCCTCTAGTACAAAGCTGTAATCATCAAGACAGTATGGTAGTGGCACAAAAACAGACACATATACCAATGGAATAGAGAACCCAGAATTGGACCCACAAATATATGACCCACTAATCTTTGACAAAGCATGAAAGAGTATCCAATGGAAAAAAGACAGTCTCCTTAGTAAATGGTTCTGGGGCAACTGGACAGCAACATGCAGAAGAATGAAACTAGACCATTTTCTCACACCATACACAAATATAAACTCAAAATGGATGAAATACCTGAACATGAGACAGGAAACCATCAAAACCCTAGAGGAGAAAGCAAGAAACAACCTCTTTGACCTCAGCCACAGCAAGTTCTTGCTCGACATTATCTCCAAAGGCAAGGGAATTAAAAGCAAAGATGAACGATTGGGACTTCATCAAGATAAAAAGCTTCTGCACTGCAAAGGAAACAATCATCAAAACTAAAAGGCAATCAACAGAATGGGAAAAGATAGTTGCAAATGAAATATCAGGTAAAGGGTTAGTATCCAGAATCTATAAAGAACTTACCAAACTCAACGCCCAAAAAACAAATAATCCACTGAAGAAGGGCAAAATACATACATCGACACTCTTCCAAAGACAACATCCAAATAGCCAAGAGACACATGACAGGATGCTCAATGTCACTCATCAGGGAAATACAAAAACAAACTCACACCAAGATATTATCTCACACCGGTCAGAGTGACGAAACTTAACAACTAGGGAAACAACAGATGCCGGCAAGGATGTGGAGAAACGGGAATCCTCTTGCACTGTTGGTGGGAATGCAAACTGGTGTAGCTTCTCTGGAAAACAGTGTGGAGGTTCCTCAAAAAAATTAAAAATAGAACTAATCTACAACTCAGCAATAGCACTACTAGGAATTTATCCCAAGGATACAGGAGTGCTGATTCACAGGGGCACATGGACCCCAATGTTTATAGGAGCACTTTCAACAGTAGTCAAATTATGGAAAGAGCCTAAATGTCCATCAACTAATGAATGGATAAAGAAGATGTCGTTTATATACACAATGGAATACTACTTGGCAATGAGAAAGAACGAAATCATGCCATGTGCAGCAACGTGGATGGAACGCAAGGGTACTATCCTAAGTGAAATACGTCAGTCAGAGAAAGACAGATACATGTTTTGACTCATATGTGAAATTTGAGAAACTTAACAGAAGACCATGGGGGAAGGGAAGGAGAGAAAATAGTTACCAATAGAGAGGAAGGAACCATAAGAAACTCTTAAATAACAGAGAATAAATTGAGGGTTGATGAGGGGATGGGGGAGAGGTGAACATGGGTGATGAGCATTGAGGAGGGGACTTGTTGGGATGAGCACTGGGTGTTGTATGTTAGTGATGAACCATGGAAATCTACCCACAAAACCAAGAGCACACTTTACACACTGTATGTCATCCAATTTGACAATAAATTGTATCTTAGAAGAAAGAAAAGAAGGTAACTTAGGACAATGTACATATCTTCGAAAAAATAAAATAAAATTCAACCATGTCCATAAATAAATAAATAAATAAATTGGGGTTGTCTATGTTAAACTACACAGACACATCAAAAATATGGATTTGGACTCAAGCACTTGGGTAACACCATTCTTTGTGGGATAGTAGTCTCATGTTTGAGCTCCTGTGCTATTTTCAGGGATATAGCCATTAGGGTATTTTGGCTTACTTTGTCAAGGCAGCCTTCCTTACAGGCAGCTACTATTTTACTCTAATTATTGTCTACATGAGCAGCTGTATAGAAATTCTGAACAAAATTTTGTTTAAAAATTGAGGGTCATACATTAAAGCAACATTCAAATTGACTGGTAATAAAATGGGTGTGGGAAAGCTTGCACCAACTGAGCAGAAGGGCAGAAATTAGAATGAAATTACTGAGTAGGTGTGACTCAGCCAGGAGACAAGAACAACCTGACAGAAAAATAAAGCATTAACTAAAACAAGTCCTATCCCAGGAAAGCAAACAAAACCACATATAATATCATTCACCAAAATGAACATATGACAACTGTGATGTGTGTGACAGTATTTTCATTCCCTTCTCTCCAGGTTGGATATGGATTAGCCAGAGAACAAAGATCCTATAAAGCAGACTTAGAAAACCTCACTATAAGAAAACCCATTTCCAAGTTGTCCACACAAATGATCCAACCCTCATGGTAACCCATGCTAAACTTACTGCAGGACATCGAAGTGACCCCCACTTTTGGGGAAGTAGGCAACAACAGGGAAAGGACAGTTCTCTTATTGTGTCCCTTGAAGAAACAAGAATGCATGATGTTTTATTAACAGGCACGATCCCTTTATCTAAGTAAACTGGTAAAAGAGAATAGGGAGATTTCATGCTCTGCTGACATGAAGTAAGACGGGTTTCTACCCTAAAGCCCTTGGTGCTCTTTCAAGCACTGCATGAGGCATATTTGCTATTTCTGTACCACAAACACCATCACAGTTATACAAAAGAGTTGATCAGGCTTCATGCAGAAATGCTCACACATTCCAGGCCTGATGGCTCATGCAGTCATATCCAATATAGACACTGACTATTGCAGTCACAACAACAGTAATCTTTTTCTCTTTCGTATCCTTTGGTTATGTCAGGATATACTAATTAATGCAAGATTATTAGGTCAGTGCATGATCAGATTCAAGTGACACCTTTCACTGTGTGAAAACTCCTTGGAAAGACCTTTTAATACTTTCTGTTTATTTTAAAGAGAGAGCATGAAGAGGGGAGAGGGGCAGAAGGAGAGAGAAAGAGAGAGAGGGATTCTTAAAGAGGCTCCATGCTCTGAGTGGAGCCTGACATAGGGCTCGATCCCACAACCCTGGGATCATGATGTGAGCCAAAACCAAGAGCTGAAAACACAACTGACTGAGTCACTCATGCACCCAGAAGGACCTTAAGGCCTTGGACCAAGAACCACAAAATTCTGCTGTTTTTAACAGAATTTATTCATCACAAAATCCTAGAGATATCTTCCATCCCTTTTTGATTCAGAAACACTATTTATTTACTCCAACAAATCTGTACTGAATGCTACTATGTGCAAGGACTTCCAGGTTCTAACATAAAGCAGTAAATAAAACCAACAAAAATTCCTGACCTCATGAAAAAAAGTAAAGCAGTACAGAGTGCCAGCTTGCCATTTTAAACACGGTGATCAGGGAAGGCCTCACTTAGAAACCAGGTGAGCAATACATAAGGAAGTAAGGGAAGAATCTGCAAGGATATGTGGAGAAGTAATATTCCAAGCAGAGACCCAGAGGAAAGTGAATAACCTCACAAGTTTGAAGAGTAGCAACATGGATCGAACAGGGTGAAGACAAGAATATAGGTATAGGAAGAAGGGGAGTAGCACCCAGGTAATATGAGCCTTAAGTGCTGTCGTGGGGTCTTTGGTTTTTACTGAATAGGGTGAAAGGCATTGGAGATTTTGTACCAAAGACTGATGTCACCAGACCTCCTTTTTAAAAGGACCCGTATATAGAGACTCGGCTGCCAAGAAGCACAAATAGAGGATGGAGACCAGTTAAGAGTCTATTGCAATAATGCAATTGCAAGATGATGGTGATTTGGACCAAGGTGCAGCAGGGTTGGTAATGACAAGTGGTCAGGATATGAAAGTGGTGCCACGGAATTTGCCAACCCATAGAGTGTAGTGCATGGGACAGACAGAAGAGTGCAAGAACTGTTTCTAACACAGCTGGATATACAAATGCGGAGCTCAGGGACACGGTCCAGGCTAAAATGTGAATCTGGAGTTATCAGTATATAAATATGGTGTTTAAAGCTAAGAGGGCATGTGAGTGTCCTGAGGGGCTAAGCGAAGGTGAAGATGTTGTCAGAGGAGCGAGCTCCAGTGCGGAGACGTGAGGATGAAGAGAAGAAAGCAGCGAAGCAGAATGCACAGAGCACCAGTGAGAAAGGAGTATGGTGTCCTAAATCCAAGTGAGAAGGTGTTTCAAGAAAGAAGAAATGACCAGTTGTGCAAATCCTATCAATAGTCAAGTCAGAGGACTCAGAATGGACCACTGGATTCAACACTGAAGTTATTAGTACTCTTGAAATGAGATGTTTCTTAGAAGTGATGGAAACCAACACCTGAATGGAGTGAGTTTGGGAGGGAAAGCGAAAAGTGGAGACAGCAAATATGCAAACAATTTCAAAGAATTCCACTGTGAAATAAGCAGAAATGGGGCAGTAGCTGGAGGCACACAGATCAGGAAAGGTTCTGTTTTGGCACGAACACTGTTGTGGAGAGGTACGACTCGGTGTTGCAGGAGGCAGCTGGAGAACTGATGGAACTGGGGAAACATGTTGAGACTTCGTGCTCATGTGTAACCCACCGAGTAATGGCAGGGAAGGCATGGTGTTTACACATAGAACTAGATCCTCGTGTTGATGAGGGAGTCGCAATCTGCAGAAACGGTCATCTTAGTACTTCTGTTTTTATTTTTCAGTGAAATATGGCCCCAGGTCATCAACTGAAAACAAGGATGGGACAGGACCAGTTGGAGACTTTAAAGTGGCCTCGGGCAAACATGAATGACCTATGGAAAGAGCAGGATGTTGGTGTCCTCAGGAAACTTCTTGAGGTGACAGGGCCATCTTTATCGACATGTGACCTGTGCAATTACACAGGGCACTGTAGTGAGAAGGACCCCGTGATCGGCTGAAAGTATTGCTATCTCCATCTTGATTTTTTATGCTTTTATTTATTTTTGAAAGAGACTGACAGAGCAAGCGAGCAAGCATGCACAAGCAGGGGAGAGGCAGAGAGATGGGGACATAGGGTCCAAAGCAGGGTCCATGCTAACAGCAAGGAGCCTGATGCAGGACTTGATCTTCCGGAACCGTGAGATCATGACGTGAGCCAAAGTCGGATGCTCAACAGACTGAGCCACCCAGGCGCTCCTCCATCTTGAAATTCTTAGTTTTATCCTTGAAATCATGCTGCCCAAGTTTGATGGGACAATGGAGCACATTAATGGGCAGAGATGTGTCAGGATGCAGAGCAGATGGATGTGGTCCAGTGACGGGCTGCATATGCATACGCTCAAGTCTGTGGGGAGAGGAGGGCAGCACACTCACACTGCAGCTGGTCTCCGGCATGTCTCAGCGCAGTCCTGGGCACCACAGTCCAGGCAGGCAGCCCAGAATGGCAGTTCCGACTACAGAGGCAGCAGCAAAAGTGACAGAGGTCTCAGGAGAAAAAGAGCTCTGCACGGTGGCAGCTCCTTGAGCCACCAAGGGAGACCATCTGCCCTTCCTTCAGGAGCATGTGCAGTGTCTGCACATGAATTAACTCAATGACCTTGGCAGTGGTACAGGAAATGTTGGCTTTCAGCAGCAGACCAGTAAGTAAATTGTTTTAAAATAAAAACATACACATGAATATTGCAGTAAAACATATAAGGGAGTCACTAGAACTCTTCAAAAAGTTTAGCATCTTCAGTTTCAAAACCTGCTGCAACATTACCAAGAGCCACAGGCTTAGAAATAGGAATTAAATTAAAAATCATCACAGTCAGCAGATTATTTTCATATGAAGCTTCAGATGAAATGATTAATGAAGATGATGAAGATATATCAAGAGAATATATAAACTAGCATTTGGATTACGTATACTTTCAGTTACTTGTACAATGTCCATGCATTACCAGATACATCAGGAAATCTTAAAATGCTATTGTATAAATTCATATCCAAATTAAATTAAGATTCAGTTGAAATGATTTAATCAGGGCACCTGGGTGGCTCAGTCAGTTAAACATCCCACTCTTGGTTTTAGCTCAGGTCATGATCTCGTGGTTTTGTGAGTTCGAGCCCTGCTTCAGGCTTTGCACTGGCAGACCAGAGCCTAGCTGGGATTCTCTGTCTCCCCCCTCTCTGCCCCTCCCCCACTCATGCTCACCAATAATTCCTAATTGTCAATATACCTAACAACTCTAAAAAAAATGGAGGGGGTGAGGAGGTGGGAAGGAATTATAGTTATAGAAAGGTAACCTAATTTTCAAAGAATTGTTAACTCCGTATCTCTAAGTTATATGTGGCCTTTTTTTTTTTTCTTTTCTCTGGAGTGTCTTCAAAAATAACTATTGTAATTTGAGATGTGGACTATACAAAATGGACGAAATGATAAGATAATGAGCAAAAGCATTTCCAAAATGAGACCAGCTGTCGACCTTGTCTTTGGTAGAGAGGTTCTGGCAAACTTCCATTGGCTCCTAGCCTAGTCTGGTTTCAAACTGATTAGCAAACATTCTAGTCAATCAATCCTACCCCAAATTAAGTTGTTAGTAAGAACAAACAGTATGATTTGCATTTCAAAGCTCTCAAGAATCTGATAGATGAGATGTGACTTCCCTGAGACTCCTTCATGTTCAGTAAAAACAAGACTTCTCTTTCTAAATCAAGAGTGAGGGACATGCAAGCCCAGAGGGGTTTGTTCTTTACATACTTAAGAATGGACTAAAATTGAGCATTCAGAAGTTTCTCCATTTGTTGGAAAATGTGGAATAGTAATTGAATAGTTTTTATATAAATGGTATTTCTACCTTCATAGGTATCTTGGCCCATATGCAGAAATGCTTGCAAAGCTCCACTTGGTTCTAGAAATAGATAGCTGCTCTATTCTGAGGACTATTGTCTTTATTATTGGCTAATCCTATTACTTTAGGACCTAATTCTGTTTTATAATTCTTCAAGAATTATGACATGATCTGGGACACATTCCAATCTTCTGGGCAACAATGTTGAAATAAAATTCTTTCCTTCTCCAGTTTTCTGGAGATTCTGTAAAAATTGAAGGTTATTCCAAGTTATTGCCTGAAAGTATGTTACTACCAGAGTATTAAACTAAAGTATGGCCTTAGACCATAAAGCAAACTTTATGTTCAGGATAGGTCACAGAGACAACCTAGTTCAAAGCTGTGGTTTTGAAGTTCAGGACACTTGGCTGAACTTCAGGAACGTGGCTCAGAGACAGTAAGGGATTTGCCAATTAGCACCACAGCTTGAACCAAAAGGTAGGTTTTCTGATTCTGAGCCAAATGCTTTTCCACTGTAAGACTGGTTATTTTGTGTTCTTGGGAAGCCTAAGGTCTCGTCCCAGAGTAACATACAAGAATTTGGATCCTTATGAACCATTTAGTAATACACATATAAGATGCTTCTTAATGTGCCTACAACTGTCTGTGTGACTCTATATAAAACATTAAGCCAGAAGACAGATGTGATATCGGGCCAACGAGAAGCCATGTCAGGCCGTATGGATGCATGCTAGGTAACAATATCATTTCTACCTTACCTACTGTATGACATAATGAGTAGCTTTTAAGTGTTCAAATCCTCAAGCGCTGGCTGCTTCTCAGAGATAGCTGTGTTGCAGTGCACATAAGCTTGCAAGCTCCTTAGGCTACCGAACCCCCCAAACGTAGGGGTGGGGGAGAGAAAGCATCAAATTCATCATTATCATAAACCACAGGCAACTATTTTCATCCTAAGCATTCTGTAGAGCAGGAATAATCTTTTCTTCTAGCCTCTTATATTCTGTGTCTGAGGCCCTGTGAATTAAACTGACACCAGCAAGATCAACAGAAGAAAAAAAAGCATACAAATATAATTGATGTTTCCATTTTATATGCATGTGGGTCACACAGGAAAGAAGTGAAAATCTTCCAAAATATATAGACTTGGAAGCTTTTATACTATTTTAACAAAAGGTGATCAATTATGGAGACCTGACTAGACAAAGGAAAGGAGTGTTTGTGCTTCGAAGGAGTAAATTGTGGGAAGGAAAATATATGTGAAAACTAAAGAGAAATGTTAAGTCAGGTTTGTTTGTGTAGACTTTTGGTGCCCACTTCCCATCCTCATGGCTGTAAGATCCCCCAGAAAGACGGATGATAGTCATTTCTCTGAATTTTCTCCAATTAGAGCATGCTCTGAAACTTCTTTCTGCACCTATGATTTCTCAATTACCTTCACCTCAAAATAATCCATATGTAAAAGTGGCTTATTTTGGGGTTGCATTTTTTCATCCCCTTCAATGCAACAGGAATTGGGTAAGGCCATACAGAACCACTTTATAAAGAGAAAGAATCTAGTGAGTAGAAGAACAAGACATCTCATGTAATTTTAAACCTTAATTGCTGGAAGACCATCATATACAGCTCACAGGTTTTACAGGTGAGGAGAGTAAAGCTGTTAGAGCTGTGTCCATGGTCTTTAGCTAATGGATAGCAAAGGAAGTGCTTTAGCAGAAAGCTGACTTCCAGTCCAGCCCAATACTTCCATATAGTCAATCTGTCAATCAGGCATTTACTGATAAGTATGCCCTACAATATCACATAGGAAACATGGTCTTCATCTTTAGCGAAGTCAATACCAGTACCAACAGAATGGCTACTGCACTTTCTTGTAAACACCTGTATCTCTGATACAGAGTGGCATTTGAAAGAGTGTTATCATACCAGATATAATCTAATATATATACTCAATAAACTTCCGATCAAAAACACTACAGATTAAAGAAAAGAAATAGACCTCCGTATTCTTTTTCTATCAATCCAACAGAAAAGCAAGTTATAACTGAAAAAATTCTCACTGTAGAAAAAGAATACCATGCCTACTCCCTAAGCCATGTCCATGGATATTTTCAGCAGCAACTTGGAAATAAAGACTCCAAATCACAAATACACGTATCTTTTGAATCTATTGTTCCTTTCAGTTGAGGCGTCCCAAAGTGCTTTCTGGATAGAATGAAGCTTATAAAATGGAAAGGAAAGTATTTGTGAGGGCGCCTGGGTGGCTTAGTCGGTTAAGCGTCCGACTTTCGCTCAGGTCATGATCTCGCGGTTCGTGGGTTCGAGTCCCGCGTCGGGCTCTGTGCTGACAGCCAGAAATAAATAAAACATTAAAAAAAAATTAAAAAAAAAAGGAAAGTATTTGTCGATTAAATATTCCCTTATATCTGGCCTCAAATAACAAGGCCTATTTCAGTTATTCTCTAAAAATAAATTTCTGGGATAATACTTTACTCTTCAACGTAAAACTTTAAGTACTGGTGCACCTCAGTGGTTGGCTTAGCCTGTTAAGTCTCTGACTTCAGCTCAGGTCATGATCTCGTGGTTTGTGAGTTCAAGCCCTGCATCAGGCTCCGTGTTGATGGCTCAGAGCCTACAGCCTGCTTCAGACTCTGTGTCTCCCTCTCTCTGCCCCTCACCTGCTCACATTTTGTCCTTCTCAAAAATAAATTTTTTCTCAAAAAATAAAAGTTTTAAAAATTAAAACTTTAAGTCCTAAGACTATGCCAAACCTAAGAAAAGGGGACTAGCCTTTGACACTAATACTTCACAGCACAGATCCATTTTAGTAATTCTGGAATAGCTCCTACCAACCTCACCCAGTAGGAAATACACAAATAAGCATCTGAAAATGCAGTTATATAGGCAGTACAGAGCATTCAGTTCGGAGAAAATATAAGCAAACGTGGAGAAATAGAAAGTTAATGGTATGTTTCCAAGAAATTCTGGAAGTATGTTCCAGGTGAGAAATTCCACTGCCATTTTTGTCTCTGGAGTCCAAAAAATCTCAGTCTAAATTGTCCCTTTGTCCCTTATCAGGAAATTCACCCCCTTGCCTCAATTTCTGTTCTGTAGAATGGAAACAAAAATTGAGCATTGAGGCAAAGCTGAAATGAAATCAATGAATATAAGGTTCGTAGCACAATTCCTCAAAAATAATCAGAGTTAAGCAAATATGTATTAATTATTATTATTAGTTATAATAGAAAGTTTATACAGAGAAATAGGAAGATGCAGACTAGTAAATGGTTGGGTTGAATCATGCATCAGTTATGATGTATACAGTCAAATCTACTGAAATATTAAATATATATTAGAAAAAGACTCAGAATCAAGCTGTTCCCAGAAAAATCAATTGCACCCATCAATAGCTCATAATCTGAGCCCTTAAACAGGGTTTCCTCTCATTTAGAGATGTACGATCTGTGAGAGGGAAAAGAACCATCTTCGTTATGGGAAAACGTGCTTTGGATTAGAGCTTAGGAGAGGCACTGACTGCTAATAAATATTGCTTTGTAGTCGTTAAAGTGAAAAGCTTGCTTGGATCCATTTCTGATATGGCAGATAACTATCAAAATCACATGTTTTGTTAAAGCATTTCGGTGAACATAGAAAAAACAAGGCTGGGGTGCCTGGGTGGCTTAGTCGGTTAAGTGTCATGATCTCACGGTTCGTGGGTTCGAGCCCCGCGTCGGGCTCTGTGCTGACTGCCAGCTCAGAGCCTGGGGCCTGTTTCAGTCTGTGACTCCCTCTCTCTCTGACCCTCCCCTGCTCACACTGTCTCTCTCTCTCTCTCCTAGAAAAAAATTAAAAAAAAAATTTTTAAAAATTTAAAAAAAAAAAGAAAGAAAAAAAAAGGCTGGTGAACTGCTCTGAATGTCTGCAAAATGAAAATAAGCTGTGTGTGTCTCCTAAGTAAAAATGTCATGTTCAAGACTTCTTTAGTGCAGAAAAATTTCCTGACGAACAAGAAAGGCCCACTAGCTTGACATGCAGTTACATCTACCTTTTTGGTTGCACATGGTTATTGGTAAGTCTTAACAAATGCATTTCATCCATATGATGTAGTATTCAACTTTTTCATGGAGGTATTCTTTTTATGTCCCTTCCTAAATCCCAGAATACAAGTGCTTCAGAGGCAGCACAACCCTGTTCTGGGTTTCTCTACCTGCCAAAAGTAGTCCTAACATAGTTCAATGCACACACAATAAATATTGAATAAACTGGACCTTTAGCTAAAGGAATGAAATACCTCTTCAGGTCATAATACTATCTCTACAGAATATTTTGCATACAAGGAATTTAAGAATTAGTAAAACGAGATGAAAGACCTTGGAGTATCAGACACCATGAAACAAGCTTCAGTTACTAGAGTCTTAGGAAATCTGTTTACCAAGAGGGTGTTTTTAAGAGATTCATGGGGGCGCCTGGGTGGCTCAGTCGGTTAAACATCCAACTTCAACTCAGGTCACAATCTCATGGTTCATGGGTTCGAGCCCCGCGTCGGGCTCTGTGCTGACAGCCAGCTCAGAGCCTGGAGCNGATTCATGGATAGAGGTTGCACAAAATGAATCACTAATGTCCCTCAAAACTCAAGTTCTGTGTCTATGATTAAATATCCTGCCAATGCTATTTCACAAATATATACGTGTATATATAATGGTTCTTACCAGATTCTATTTTACTTACTTTTGAAAGGTCGTTTAATTTTTTAAAGTGAGCTCATTAGTGAGAAAGGTAGTCTTGAATGATTGCAGGTGGCAATACTACCCTATTACCCTGCTAAAAGCTAAGGTGACACCAATTAAATTAAGGGTGACTGATAATTCTCCTTTATGACTACACCTGTATTCATATTTAGATGCTTTTCATTAATGCTCTTGGGGTCAGTTAAAAGATAAAGAGGAAGTCAATTTAGTTCATTAATAAAATTTAAAAGTTGAGTTTCCAGGCTGTATATACTAATTACTCTCTGCCACCACTAAGGCATTTTAAATGTGCACAGATAAGCACACAAGCAATGAAAAGAGACTCTCTAGAAAATGAACCTAGAAGAAGAAGAAAAAAAATAACAGAAGATAAACAAGATCAGCAGTCCTGACCATTCTTCTTTTGTCCCAATGGTACTTTCAACTTATTAATGTTGGCTGATGCTCTTCTCTGGTGACCTGCTTCTATAAATGCCCATTGTTTAGGAACCAAAGGAAAAAGCATTCTTCTGGCTGATAACCTGATTAAGAATTTTGAAAACAAGAGACACAGCAGGTAATGATCTTTCTGCATGGGACCTCTGCTCTCTGTAACCACTGAAGCTTTCAGGACAGGAAGCTGGGACCTTTCGAGTGCTGTGCTTCTTTTCGGTACAAGGAAAACACCAGTAGAATCCTCCTAATTGGCTCCCCCACACAAATAGAGTGATCACCATGTAAGCGGTTAACCCAAAGTCATGGTATTCACTCTAAATAAAGGAGTATTAACAAGTCCCTTCTCTTTCTTTCTGCCTTTGTGTGTGTGTGTGTCTGTCTTTTCCAAGTATAACTAGGTGCCACCCTGAAGGCCTTCCTAGTAATGTACAATCTTATTCATTTTCAGCTTTTTCCTCACATGGGCATTTCAGTTAAATGTTGATCATGAAAACGACTTTAATGAATTAATTTAGAGCATTCTCTAATTCCAGTTTTTTGAAAAGGTCCAGCGCATATGAATATTCCCCTTAAGATGCTAATAATCAGTGAAATAACTACTCTGACATTTTTCTATTCAAGAGTGCTAAAGCAAGAATGGTACTTGCTGCTTTCTCCTACAATGCGAAAGGTGACTTTTCATAGGATAATTGACTGCATTTCCTCTATTCTGCATATTGTTAAAGGACCCTTCTCTAAACCACCATTCTTTCAAGAAAACATACTAGTGTCCTGAAATAAATACACACTATGAAATAGATACCTTTAAATAATATCTCTTCTGGGGAACCTTTCCTGATATTTTTCCAAATAAAGTAACTTTTTGGGGCGTCTGGGTGGCTCAGTCGTTTGGGCGTCCGAGTTTGGTTCAGGTCATGATCTCACGGTTCGTGGGTTGGAGCCCCGCGTGGGGCTCTGTGCTGACAGCTAGCTTGGAGCCTGGAGCCTGCTTCGGATTCTGAGTCTCTCTCTCTGATCCTCCCCTGTTCACAGTGCCTCTCTCTTTCTCTCTCAGAAATAAATAAAACATTTAAAAAAAATTTTTCTTAAGTAACTTCCTCCTCTGTATGTCACTTACCATTTTCCACTGCGTACTCTTGTGTATTTGTGTTCTCTTTTACATGAGTCAATGATTATGGCAACATGATATGAAAGATGCCTTACAAATTCTTGTCAAATGAAATAAAGAAATGGCCGGACGCCAATTTTTCTCAAAATTACTTTTACTCTCAATATGAGGGGTGCTTGGTACTCACCACACTTTCCTGAAGATTAAATGTAAGGCAATCCCAGTTCATGCACATAGCTTGTGATTCTGGTCGTTTTCCTTCTGATTTTTCCCAGCTATCATTTGAGACTAGAATAATGTCTGTTCACAACTCTATGCCCAGAGTATAGGTGGAGTATGCTCCACCTAAGCACCCACTCTGACCCATTACAACCTATTAACCAGCACTGACTACAGGGTTCTAAGCAAAATTAATTGCCCCAATAGTAGTGGAATCTACAACTAATAAAGGCAGGAAAACGGAAGTGGAGGAATGCACAGTCTTTTGCCAAACACTGGCATCATATGTAAAACATATGCATACTGACACATCATATGTAAAACATATGCAGTAAAAAAATGTAGGAACAATTTACAAATATATATTAAATGATTCCCAAGCCTTAGAAAAGTCTAGAAGCTCCATTAGAGATGTGACTAGAGTATTATTAAGTAGCATGCCAATACTATGGTATGACCATTGGTGCATAAACAACATCTCTTATCACTCTTCCTGGAAATAACATTAAAGAGCCCTGCGTCGGGTTCTGTGCTGACAGCTCAGAGTCTGATGCCTGCTTCAGCTTCTGTGTCTCCCTCTCTCTGTGCCCCTCCCCAGCTCCCACTCTATCTTTCTCTCTAACAGTAAAAAAGATTTTAATGAAGAATTTTTTAAAAATACATATTCCAGGGGCATGTGAGTAGTTCAGTCAGTTGAGCATCTGACTTCAGCTCAGGTCGTGATCTTAACATTGGTGAGTTTGCGCCCCACACTGGGCTCGCTGCTATCAGCCTGTCAGTGCAGAGCCCACTTCTGGTCCTCTGTTCCCCTCGATGTGTCCCTCTCTCCTGCTTGTAGTCTCCTAAAAATAAATATAAAAAGTAAAATATAATTCCATTTTCAGCAACACTAGGAAAAAAGACAAATTCCAGACTCCAAAAATATACGTAGCAACTCACGTTGAAAGCAAGCAAGTCATGCAGGAGAAAATAAGAAGCAAAAAAATGGTAGCTAGGCACAGTGGTGCCCGACTTCAGAGAATGCTCGCAAAATCCTAGGTCCTGAATGCCAGAGAGTCACTCTAAAGTACAAAACTTATAAACCTCATTTGCAACAATCGCTTTAGGAACTGAGATAAAAAAGGATGCTACTAGAAGCTCTTCTAGGTCCAGGCTATTAAAAAGGTGGTGCCACAAAAAAGCCTCAAAGTGATCAGCCATATTTGCAGTAGCTGTCTGGTTCTAGGATAACAGAAGACAGGGATTTTGTGCTGTTAAGCCTACAAGATAATTTTGACCCCCTCTCCTGTTCTTCATAGGTACATCCCACACAGAAAAAATAATAATTGATAATAAATTACTGATTTACACAAAATCAATATAATAAACTATAAAAAAGAAGCAAAACTTAGGTACAGATTAACAAGTACACAACAAATATCATTGCCAAAGATGAAACATTAATCCAAGTAATTGCCATGAAATAAAACTTAGTGACGATGTCACATCAAAAATAGTCATATTTGTAAAAGATACACAGACACACACACAAAGGCACATATAAAGAGAAGAGACTTGAGAAATTTAAGAACTCAGAAAAGAAGCGGTGAGACAATAAGAAGAGGTCAACTCTATGCTGGAAAAAGCCAGGAGAAAACCAAAACCAAAATCATCAGTGAAATGAAAGTAAACATAAAAGAAGTACAGAGATGAAAACAAAGTATGGGAAACACACCAAAGAACATAGAGGAGAGAAATCAAAGAAAGAAAGAAAATGAAACAAATAAACGAAGAGTTTTAAAGGGATTCGAGAGAAAACGGTGGCTACAGAAAATAAGCAAAAATAGTATGAGATACCACCCCCACCAAAAAAGGGAAGTATTGTAATAAGAATATCAGAGCATCGCAATAGCACAATCACGTCCAGAACGGATTCAAGAAAACTTTTCAAAAATAAAATTAGGTTCCCAAAATGGAAAACACTAAGAATATCCTAGAAAATCTTAAAAACTCACAGGAAAAAATCCTTTAGTCTGTCAAGGAAAAGGATCCAGTCTTTCTTTAAATAAAAGGAATAAAACTGTCTGGCATTGTATTTTTCTCACACCAACATTTAATATCAAAATACAGTGGAACAACATTTACAAAATACTCTAACAGAGAAACTGAACACCAAAGGTTTTATATCCCGCTAAACTGGCCTTCAAATATAGAACGCAGGAAGTTTTAAATACAAAAGAACTCAGAGAAAATTCAAATATTACAGCTAAAAAAACATAAGAGAAAATAAGGTAGCACAGAGGGTAAATCAAGGGTTCTGCATACAGCCATGCAGTTTGTACAATTCACAATCCTGAGAAAGTATCATTCACCTAGACTCTAACATGAATGGTAACCCCTAGAGCTATGTGGAGATAATGTGAACAAACAGAGGCACCAGTCCTGAGGAGATTTACCTCAGTCACCTTATCTGTAATAGCCAGGTGCCAAAGTATATCATTTAAAATAATAAATCGGGGCACCTGGGTGGCTTATTTGGTTAAGCGTCAGACTTTCGCTTAGGTCATGATCTCACGGGTTCGTGGGTTCGAGCCCCGCGTCGGGCNTAAAATATTAAAAAAATAAAATAAAATAAAATAATAAATCAGATTTTAGAAATTCAAGCACAATTAACAACAAAATGGCAGATACTAGATATTAAAACACTGAGAAGGGGGCGCCTGGGTGGTTCAGTCGGTTAAGCGTCCGACTTCGGCTCAGGTCATGATCACACGGTTCGTGGGTTCGAGCCCCGCGTCCGGCTCTGTGCTGACTGCTCAGAGCCTGGAGCCGGTTTCAGATTCTGTGTCTCCCTCTCTCTCTGACCCTCCCCTGTTCACGCTGTCTCTCTCTCTCTCTCTCTCAGAAATAAATAAAACATTAAAAATAAACAATTTTTAATTTAATTTAATTTAAAACATTAAAACATTAAAATAAAAAATTAAAAAAAAAACACTGAGAAGGTCATTGATTAAGTTTCAGAAGTGAAGGAGATGAGAGAGAAGCATAAAAAGAAACCTAATTTTAAGACTGAGCAAAACAGCAGAGTAACAAACACTGTGAAAATCAATGTATTATTTAAAATGTTATAGGTTATCATTTAAAAGGTAACCACTGTGCAAATATTTGATAAACAAACATTTGCTAAAAAAATTATAAGACAAATATTTCAAGTATCTGAAAACTGACCTAAGGACATACAGCAAATGAATAACCATTTGTTTGAAAATAAATCTCCTAAATGTCCATAAGCATGATGAGAGTCTTTGACATTTGAGTCAGAACCTGTTCCCATTCCTCCTTGGCTACATATTACAGAATGCCTACTCTGTATCCGGAGGCCAAGAAGATAGGAGATCCTTTACAATACCGCTGCCAGGCAGAAAGCTAGGGTATCACCCCAGGAGGGCAGTTTGCCAGGATTGCTCACCCCAGTCACCCCCCTACCTGACCTTCAAGGAAAGGAGACAAAGACAGTGTCTCAAGTTGTGGAGTAAAGATGAGAATTCTGATCGATAGCATTTTGACAACTAGGTAGAAATATGAAAAAATAAAATTGGGTCCATTTTCACATTACATACTGGAATAAATTCCATGAAAAAAATTAAATGTGACTAATAATTCCATAAAAGTAACATAATATGGAATCCTTTCAAACCTGGTAGTGAGTTAAGCTTCTCTATTTCAGAAAAGCTAGAATCTGTAAAGTAACAATTCACAAACATAAACTTTCTAATGGCAAAAATAATAAGCAAAAATAAAAGACATATAGCAGGGCTCCTGGGTGGTTCAGTCAGTTGAGCATCCGACTTCGGCTCAGGGCATGATCTTGCAGTTCGTGGATTCAAGCCCCATGTTGGGTTCTGTGCTGACAGCTAGCTCAAAGCCTGGAGCCTCTTTCGGATTCTGTGTTTCCCTCTCTCTCTGACCCTCCCCTGCTCATGCTGTCTCTCTCTCTCAGAAATAAATAAAACATTAAAAAAATTTTTTTAAATAAAAAAAATAAAAGACATATAGTAAGTTGAAGGAAGCATTTGTAACTGTATCAGAGATAAAATGTTAATCTAATATATAGAAAACTCTTAGAAACCAAAATGGAAAGATTTAACAACAAAAGCAAGTATGTTCAAAGATATATACAGATAGTTCTCAGAAAAATTTAAATGACTCTTTGACAGATGTCAACCTCAGTTATAAAATGAGAAATGCAAATTAAATTACCCTGAAATACCATTTGTCACCTTTTAGATTGGCAAAAACTCAGTTTTATAACATACACCATACGTGGGGCTATGGAATATAAAATTTTACTATCCCTATGGAGGGCAAACAGTACCTTTCAAAGTTACATATAATCTTTGACAAGGCAATTCCACTTTTGGATTTATAAGCACTTGAATATGTGCCTAACAATGTATGTACAACTATACTCACTGAAACATTATTAGCAAACAACTGAAAATTAACCTTACCATTTTTCGGGGCACCTGGGTAGCTCAGTTGGTTAAGCATCCGACTTCAGCTCAGGTCATGATCTCAGGGTTCATGGGTTTGAGCCCCACATCGGGCTCTGTGCTGACAGCTAGCTCAGAGCCTGAAGCCTATTTCAGATTCTGTGTTTCCGTCTTTCTGACCCTTCCCTGCTCATGCTCTCGGACTCAGAAATAAATATGATTAAAAAAAAATTTTTTTTAATTAACCTTACCATTTTTCAATAGGAGGACTAGTTAAGTAAATTATAGTATATTGATGTCTATACAATGTAATGCTATGCAGTCAAATTAATTGCATACGGGGATGTGATGTACAGTACGGTCACTACGGTTAGTAATACCATCTTGCCTATTTGAAAGTTGCTAAGAGAATAAATCGAAGTTCTCACCATAATGAAAAGAACTGTAAGTAGGTATAGTGACAGCTGTTAGCTAGAACTATTGTAGTGATCATTTCCCTACACATACAAGTATCAAATCATTATATTGTACACCTGAAACTAATATGTTATATGTTGATTATACCTCCATAATTTTTTCTACTTATTTATTTTGGGGGGATGGAGAGAGAGAGAGAGAGAGAGAGATAGAGAGAGAGAGAAAGCAGGGGAGACAAAGAGAAAAGGAGACAGAGGGTTCAAAGGTGGCTCTGCATTGACAGCAGTGAGCCTGATGCAGGGCTCAAACTCACAACAGTGAAATCATGACCTGGGCCAAAGTTGGATGCTCAACTGACTGGGCCACCTAAGTGCTCAAATAAATTTTTTTAATTGCAAAAAATCTGCATATTGACTGATATGGAATATTTTTAGGGAAAAAGCAAGGTTTAGAACAGTGTGTTTAATACCTATTATGCAAAAAGTGAGAAGCTAAGCAAATACATTTTTCTTTGCATACACAAATAGAAATTCAGAAAAGATGCACAATAAACAAACAATACTAGTATTCTAATGATGTGGGCAATGGGAAATGAAGGAGGGACAAGTGTGAGATTAGCACGAAGATTTTCAATATATACTTTAAAAGCATTTTAATATTTAACTACATGTATTAGTTTCTTACTACAACTAGTTTTAAATTAGTAATTTAATTTTACTTTAATTATTAATAATTTATATTAACAATTTTTTAAAATATGGTATAACTAATTCATTTTCCATGGACCTGTCACCACTCCTTCTTGTGAAATCCTCAAGAAAAACATACCTACAAGGAACAAATGTAAAACATTAAAAAAAAAAAAAAAAGGTAAAGCAGCATTTATTACTATTGATTACTAGATGGGTGAGATTTTGGCCCAAAGTCCATAGGCTGAACACCTGGAGAATTCTTTCAGCCTTGTGTAGAGACCTAAAAGGACTCCGCCCCCCTGAAAGGGGATGTGTATCTCACAGTTACACACCCACCAGGGCAAGAGAAAGGGGAAGCAAGTACATAACAGGACAACACTTTCTCTGAAGCCCAGCATTAACCTAGGCCTTCGTCCATCAGGGCAATAAGCTGCCACTCAGGGCGCCATGCAGCTGGAGGACGACACAAAGCACTGGCCCCCAAAACCCTCGCTCTGTCTCCTCCCAGCAATGTCTAATGGGAGACAAATGTCTGTGCAGTGATCGTGTGGTTAGAATGAGAAGGAAGACCAAACACACAATGATTTATATCCCTTTGAGGCTCCACCTACAGAAAATGTGAACCTATCAGTGTCACAAAATGGCAACACTATGCCTTGTTTTGGAGAAATGACGTTAATTGCCCTTGATCAACACTCGGAGACAAGAAGTCAGAGGAGGAGCCCCATGTTCCCTGGAGACTGGTTTTTTTTTCCCTCCAAGGGTAAGTTCAGGAGTTTATTAGTTACGGAAGACATGGGTTTAATGCTTCCTATCAATAAATATTTGCACATACATAACCCACATGAGTTGAATCTGTAATGTGCCTATATTTCTTGCAACTTGAAACACTCTAACATTAAACCAAGTAGAAATGTAATTATAGATAATACAGTAACACACAGTTACAGCTTAAATTTTAAATGGAGCGTTTTTGCATGCTGGGGTAGACACAGAAGCTGTCTGCTATCAAGGCCCTGGAGAAACATCTATTTAATCATTTTGCATGCTATTAAATGACACGTTCCTTGTGAAACTAGAAGATATTAAACCTACATCCGTGTGTTTTCCAATAGATTTTATCAATGTTGCCATGAGAGGTTCAGACACTGACTATTTCCATGTGTGGCTCTTCCATTTTATTCCTAATTCACATAAATTAGAAGTTTAAATGTAGGATAAAAATTTATTTAAAATTTACTTAAAGTCCTTGGAATAAGAATTCTGGAAAGCCAAAATTCCAAATAACCAAGTCATAATTATGAACACTGTCAATATACCTAATTTCATGTTCTATATACCTATACATAGTAGATACAATATAGCCAGGTAAAAGTATGTGGAGTTATCTGTATTGCTTAGCTTTTTCATCAATGTCATGATTGCTGTCAGCACCTCCATGTAGAAGCTTTTCTATTTCTGATTTTCTCATTTTCCAATCCTACCTATGTTGAAGCTTCTTCAAGTAGATTAGACTTTAAAAGAAGGGCTAAAACAAATTGCTTGAAGCCATGGGCAGGAGATTCTAATGCAGGCACTTAAAGGCTTCCACTTTGGCTGTGCAGGACTTTGTCGCTTAACTGCTTAGGACTGCATCTAATAGAAGAGTGCGTGAATACATTAGTTTGGGTGAGATTAGACATCACTTTGTAAGCAATGTCTACCCTATTTTATTTTATACCTTTTTTTTTGTAAAAAGGAATGTCATTAAAATGCATACAAAAGTCACAAGATAAAACACTTTTTTTTTTAAAGCAAAGAGAAAATGAGGTGCAGTGTAAGGCCAAGGGGAAGAAAAGACAAAGCCAGGTGTAAGGCTCAGCACACAATGCATGGCAGCTAGGCCTCACTATTTGCCAGAGAGGAGTTACAAGTTTGGTTTTACACTCTGTAGTCAGTCCAAAGAAACTAACAAAATTCATACTGTCTATTTAGTGTAAGTAAAACAATTACTTCGATAAAAAACCAGTTTTTCAGAGAGTGAATCCAAGAAAACAATTTTCCTTAGTTCTTCATCAAGATGTCACTGTGAAATGTTAAACTGGCATCTGTACCAACTTTCTAAGAGATGCAAAGGTGAGTTCTATTGGATTATGTTCATAAAATTCTATAATGTGAATCAGTAACACAACTCAAATGAAAAAAAAAAACTAGGGGAAAAGAAAAGGTTCCAGCTCATTGAAAACAAATAAAATAAACTGCCCAATTCTAAAACACAACAGCTGATCATCTGTGGCTGTTCCTGGAGGCCCATAAACAGTGTCCGTGAGTAATGGGCACACTCTTGGTCAGTTAACTGTATGAGTCTCCTTAGCTTCTCAAGTTCCTAAAGGGTGCTTGACAGACCTTCCTAGCTTCCACCCGTTTGTCCCAGTTCCTAAGCACATTAAATAAGTCTTGATGTAAGCCAAAGAAACACCTTGGGGAACTTTACTGTTATTCCAAATATCCACTTAAAGTATGGTTGCTGGCTATCGGCTTTAAAACAAGAATAGAGGCAAATTAATCAAAACAATATTCATTAAAGACATTACTGTCAGTGGCTAATGGCCAATACATGAAGCAACCTGAGGTACTTGGTGCTGAAGGCGCAATCCAACCCAAGGAAGGGGGAAAGTGAAAAAAGCTTCAACATATGAACACAGTACTACTCTTTCCTGCCCATGAAAGCAAGCCAAAATGTCAAAACTGACTCCTTAAGTTTACATTCTATATAAACAAGCAGCATTAGCATTTCCCCAGAGGAAAGAGTAGAAAATTGTTCATAATGAGGTAAGATTTGGAATTAAAAACACAAACAGCGGTGTGCTTGAACAAAGCCAGATTATTTAATACAAACAATGGATCAATTGTCAGTTGCATGAAAAGATAACCAAATCTCCAGTGCCTAGGGGCCTGGAAGGGTAGCTATTACACTAGAAGTTTTTATGCATTGATTTTCCTATGTGGTAGAGAAGGGAACAGTTTAACCTTGACCTAGAGCTCCACAGACATCAATGCCTAAAAGTAACTTAGCGACCTATTGCAGTAGGTCTGAACTTCCTGGAAAAATGTATGTCTTTCAACTATTAATTTTTAACTATATGCTCCAAAGGTGGGCATTAAAGATTCAGTGAGTTTAGCAGTGCCAGACGTACAGCTCTTAGAACCCAAACCATTCCAATACAAAGACTGTATCTATGCAAATCACTGTTCACCACCAAAAACATGGTCATGACTATCAAAGCATTTACAAATCCCTTTTTGATGAAGATGCTAGGGAATCAGGACTCTGGATTAGAGGAGACATCTACCCAACTCAAACTAGCTATCTCAGAAGAGGAATTGGCAGCTTCCCTAACCAAACTTTAGGATGATTATGGGCAAAGCTTGACCTCGCGTGAGGACCGAGGTGTGAGAAAGGGCCAGTGTTCCCTATCTCTAGTTCCTGTGTTGCTGCTTTCTTGGTGTGTTGGCTTTATCCTCTCCAACCTGAAACCTGCTTCTTCTCCACAGCAGGAAACAGAAGTCCCTTGGCTCTCTGCTAGCATCTTTCTAAGCTGAGATGAAAAGGTTCTCTTAATTTACTTCCTTCTGTGTTTGGTCCAACTGAATCACCAGCCTGATCCTGGACCAGTTCTGTAGCCAGGGGTGGGATGTTTTGTCATTGGTCCAAACTGGGTCATATGCCTACCCTTAAACAAGGTGCAAAGGTTTAGGATTGGAATGAGGGAAGAGAAGTAGTTTCTGCAGAAGAAAGGAGAATGCACTGTACTACAGAAATAGAGAGAAGTAATGAATCAAATTAACTACCCATACAAATTTTGCTTATTTTGCTCTACTGGGTATTTTGGCCACTTTACGTCATACAGAAGTTGCCTACAGAATGTAGGATCACTTTAGAATACTGGATACATGATCTCATTAGGTATTAGTAATTTTTATCTATGACCTACCTTATACTAGCATGGATTTAAAGCTGATTTGAATGTTACGTAACTGGCAGCAAGAATCACACTAATGTATACTGATGGTAATAGAAGCCAATATTTCCTAAGGAACAAACAAAACGCATTCAAAGAAGTACAGTTGTGTTAAGAGAACATGTATACCTAAAATAGATTGCTATGTGGATCACAGGACTACTTGAGAGTCCCATGTGTCAAGAATCAAGAATGGCTTTTATATAAACTATTACTGGAATGGAATTGGATATTGCTAAGATACATTACAACAAACCTCTTCTTCTAGCAGTAAGTTGAACTGGATATTCTGAAAAGCCCTTACTGCAAAACACACAGAAATAGTAGATAAAATACAGCAAACATCCATTTAAATGCATAGTTGTGCTTCCAATAGAGTGAGAGATATATCCAAGGGGAAACAATAAGACAAAGGAGAAACCCGGATAGTCAGTGAATACAAACACTGATTGCACTGCCAACATTTGCCAACCCCAACACTCTAGGGACTTGGAGCTCAAGCCTATGCAAGGGACAGAGGACAAGGCTTTGGGCCCTTGCAAGGTAAAGAGTTGGAAGTGAGGCCCCTACATAAATTGAGAAGTCATGAATCAGGAAAGAAAAGCTTCTAATGGAAGGAAAGAGATGAAAGGGAAATTTGTCCATCTCTGAGTTCTGAGAAAGGAAAAAAGAAAAAAAAACCCTCCCCCTTCAGCATGAAAAACCACAGTCCCACCCTCATACAGGTTTGGATTTTGAATTTGTACTTCACAGGGTCTAAGAAATCTTAAGCCAGGAAAGGAAGGTACAGAAATCCCAAGTAAGAAATGTTTTGGGGCACCAGGTAAACAAATCTAAAACTTAATCTCGACTGACATAGAACAGGGGCCTCAGACTTCCCACCAATTACAAAAAGATGAGCAAGTACTCACAAATCAAAGTGCAAAACATATAAATTGTTTGTTGGTTCTGCTGACACTGGCCCATGGTAGCAGATTTCCTTATATCGAAGTAGAAGGGGATCGAGAATTTTTAAGGAGTTCATTGAACCAGGGCACCTGAGTGCCTCATTCAGTTGAGCTTCTGACTCTTGATTTTGGCTCAGGTCATGATCTCAAGATTGTGGGATGGAGCCATGCATGGGGTTCCAGAATGAACATGAAGCATGCTTAAGATTCTCTCTCCCTCTGCCCTCTCATCCAATGATACCCATGTGTTCTCTCTCTCTAAAATAAACAAATTTATAAAAAATAAAATTCATCAATCTTTAGGAGGAAAGGAAGGCAAAAAAGAAACATAAAAACTTAAGGCATAAGAAAGTATAATAAATTTAAATGTAATCACCCTAAATTTAAATGGCTTGAATTAATCATTTAAACATAAATAATAAGACCAGGCTCAAAAACTAAATCTAGCAATGTGCCATTTAAAAGAGCCCACCTAAAAATGATGATATATACAATGAACTCCAAAAACTCAAAAAAAAAAAAAGCAAGCATCCTGATTTAGAAGTGACTCAAAGACTCTAACAGATAGCTCATCAATGACGATATCCAGATGGCAAATAAGCATATGAAAAGATGCTCCACATTAGATGTCATCAGGGAAATGCAAATTCAGACAAAATTCTACTATCTACTCATTAGAATGACCGAAATCCAGAACACTGACACCAAAATCTGGTAGGGAGTGGAGCCACAGGAACTCACACACTGCTGATGGGAAAGCAAAATGGTACAGCCACTTAATGTTTAACAGTTTCCTACAAAGCTAACCATAATCTTACTGTGTGATCCTACAATGGTGCTCCTTGATATTTACTCCAAAGTGTTGAAATCTTATGCCCACACAAAAACCTGCATCCGGATGTTGATAGCAGCTTTATTCCTAACTGCCAAAACTTAGAAATAACCACGAAGTCCTTCAGTAGGTGAGTGGATCAACAACCTGTGATACATCCAGACAAAGGAGTATTATTCAACACTAAAAGGAAATAAGCTAGCAAGTCATGAAAAAACACAGAGAAATGTTAAATGCATATTGCTAAGTGGAAGAAGTCAATCTAAAAAAGGCTACATATTGTATAATTCCCACTTATGACATTCTGGGAAAGGCAAAACCACGAAGACAATGAAAGGATGGTTGTGTGGGGAAGAGGGAGGTGGAGGGATGAATAAACAGCATAAAGGACTTTTAGGACAGTGAAAATACTCTGTGTAATGATATAATGATAGATATGCATCATTATACTTTTGCCCAAACCCATGGAAGATACAACACCAAGAGTGAACCCTGAAGTAAAACTATGGACTTTGGGTGATTAAGATGTATTCATATGGGTTCATTCTTGATTTAAAAAAAAAAAAGTACCATTCTCTCAAGTGATATTGATAACAGGGGAGCCCATGTAACCATGAAGGCAGGGAATATATGAGAAAGCTCTGTGCTGTTTTCTTAATTTTACTGCAAACCTAACACTATTTTATAAATCGTCACAATAAAGATTGAAATTAAAAGAAAGAAAAAAATTACCAAGAAAATATCACTACTAACCTAAAGAAAAGTGATAGAACATTGTTAATATCTGATAAAATAGATTAAAGGTTAAAAGCAATACGAGATTAAAGTGATCAAACGCTTGGCTAGAGAGAACAAACAATGGTTACCTGGGGGGAGCTGGGTGGGTAGGGGGTCAGGTAAAATAGGTCATGGGGATTAAGGGATGCATTTGTTGTAATGGGCCCTGGGTGTGGTTTGGAAGTCCTGAATCACTATAATGTATACCTCAACCTGGTATAACACTGTATGTTACCTATACTGGCATTTAAATGAAAACTTTTTTAAAAAGCTCCAATTCAGCAAAAACACATACCAATCATAAACTTTATGAAACTAAAAGTAGAGCTTCAAAACACCGAAAAAAAAACTTGAGAGAATTAAAAATATAAGTGGACATATCCAACCATCATAACATTTTCAACCTTTTTTAGTAATTCGTAAGTCAAATATACCAAAATTTAATAAGAAAACAGATGAACTGGGTAACATAATTAGCGAAGCTGAATATATATATATAAGACCTTGCACCAACAACAGTAACACACATTGTTCTTAGCATGTGATTACAAAAGAAGCTCTTAAGCAAGTCTCAATTTCAAATAATCAGTATTATGTAGAAAAATGTAGGATGAAAAAATTTAACGACATTAGAAATAAAAGGTCATTTATAACACTACATTTACAAATTCTAAAACATGTAAAATAACTAAGGAGTTAAAGTGGAAATAATAATGCAACTATACTTATTAAAAATAATGACAGTACTACTTATCAAAAGTTAGGGATATAAGCAAAGTCTAGAAAATCCAGATCATTACATTTCATACTAGAAAATTAAAATTTAAAAATGAATGAATTAGGGGTCCTGGCTGGCTCAGTCATTTAAGCATCCAACCCCAACTGCAGTCATGATCTCACTGTTCCTGGGTTTGAGTCCCACGTGGGACTCTGTGCTGACAGCTCAGAGCCTGGAGCCTGCTTCAGATTCTGTATCTCTCCCTCTCTCTGCCCCTCCCTCTCACTGGCACATGCACGCGTTCTCTCTTTCTCAAAAATGAACATTAATAAATAAAAATGAAAGAATTCATCTCTATAAAAATACCTAAAGTATTTTTCACAGAACTAGAATAATCCCCAAATTTTTAAGGAACCACAAGACCAAAAATAGCCAAAGCAATTTTAAAAATGAAGAATAAAGCTGGAGGAATCACAACTCTGCATCTCAGGTTATATTACAAAGCTGCAGTAATCAAAACAATATGGTACTGGCACACACACAAAAAAACACACAAAGATCAACTGAACAAGAAAGCCTAGAAATAAACCTGTGATTATATGATCAATTAATCTTTAACAAAGGAGTCAAGAATATTCAATGGGAAAAGGACAGTCTTTTCAACAGTATTAGAAAACTGGACAGACAACTACACGCAAAAGAATGAAACTAGCCCACTCCTTTATACTGTACACAAAAGTAAACTCAAAATGGATTAAGGACTTAAACCTGAGACCTGAAACCATAAACATCCTTAAAGAGAGCACATGAAGTAATTTCTCTGACATCAGCTGTAGCAACATTTTTCTAGATATGTCTCCTGAGTCAAGGGAAATAAAAGCAAAAAGAAACTATTGGGACTTTGTCAAAATAAAAACCTATTGCACTACAAAGAACACAACCAACAAAACTAAAACACAACCTATTGAATGGGAGAAGATATTTGCAAATATAATATCCAATACAGGATTAATATCCAACATATTTAACTTCTACAACTCAACATGAAAAAAACCCACAGTCTATTAAAGATGGGAAGAAGACATGAACAGACATTTCTCCAAAGGCATACAAAAGGCCAAGAGACACATGAAAAGATGCTTAACATCACTCATCACCAAAGACATACAAATTAAAACCACAGTGAGTTATCACCTCACTTCTGTCAGAATGGTTAAAATAAAAAACTCAAGAAACAACAAGTGTTGATGAGGATGTAGAGAAAATGGAACCCTTGTGCACAGCTAATGAGAATGCAAACTAGTGTAGCCAGTATAGAAAAAAGTATGAAGTTTCCTTAAAAAATTAAAAATAGAACCACCCTATGATCCAGTAATTCCCTACTGGGTATTTATCCATAGAACTCCAAAGTACTAATTTAAAAAGATACATCTACCCCTATTTTTCTTGTAGCATTATTTACCATGGCCAGATTATGGCCGCACCCCAAGTGGCCATCAATATTTGAATGGATAAAGAAGATGTGGGGTGTGTGTGTGTGTGTGTGTACAGAATACACAATGTCGTGTGTGTGTATACATACATATCTGTGTGTGTCACTGTGTGTGTGTATATATATATTATATAGATATATTACATAATGTAGTATTACTCAGCCATAAAAAAGAATGAAATCTTGCCATTTGCAACAACATGGATGGATCTAGAGAGTATAATGCTAAGTGAAGTAAGTCAGAAAAACAAACACCATACCATTTCACTCATATGTGGAATTTAAGAAAACAAAGAAAAAAGGAGTAAACAAAAAAAAAACAAAAAAACAAAAACCAAAAAACAAAAACCAGACTCTTAACTATAGAGAACAAAACTAATGGTTACCAGAGGGGAGGTATGTAAGGGAATGGGTTAAAATATAAGGGGACTGAGAGTACACTTATCATGATAAGCACTGGGTAATATAGACTTGTTGAATCACTACTTTGCACCCCTGAAACTAAGCTAACCATGTATGTCAACTCCACTAGAATTAAAATTACAAACTTAAAGGGTGCCCAGGTGGCTCAGTTGGTTAAGCCTCTACTCTTGATCTCAGGTCAGGTCTTTATCTCATGGTTTTAAGTTGAAATCCCACCTTGGGCTCCACTTTGGGCCAAAGCCTACTTAAAAAAAAAAAAAAAGTTAAGAAAAGAGGGTTGCCTAGGTTTGCTCAGCCATTTCATCATCTGACTTCAGCTCAGGTCACGATGCTACTGTTTTTGAGTTCAAGCCATGCATCAGGCTCTGCACGGACATCTCAGAGCCTCTGCTTCAGATTCTGTGTCTCGCTCTTTCTCNCCTTGGTTTTCTCAGCCATTTAAGCATCTGACTTCAGCTCAGGTCACGATGCTACTGTTTTTGAGTTCAAGCCATGCATCAGGCTCTGCACGGACATCTCAGAGCCTCTGCTTCAGATTCTGTGTCTCGCTCTTTCTCTCTGCCTTTCCCTTGTTTGTATTGTGTGTGTGTGTGTGTGTCAAAAATAAACACTGAAAATTTTTTAATAAAAATTTTAAAAAGAAAAGAAAAACTTAATGTTTTTAAAAAGTCAAACTCTCAGAAAGTAGAAAAGGAGTTGCCAGGGGATGGGGGAGCTAGGAGGAAGGTGGCAGAAAGATAGTAACTTCCAGTTGGAGAATGACTCCAGTCTGAGGATCTAATGTAGAACCCGTGACTACAGTTGTTAACACTATATTGTATAACTGAAAGTTCCCAACAGAGTAGAACTTAAATATTCTCATAAAAATGGGTTTTTATTAAACATTTATTTTTGAGGGAGAGTCAGAGAGGGAGACACAGAATCGAAAGCAGGATCCAGGCTCTGAGCTGTCAACACACAGCCCGACGTGGGGCTCAAACTCAAGAACCTCGAGATCATGACCTGAGCCAAAGTCAGATGCTTAACCAAAAGAGCCACCTAGGTGCCCCCAAAATAGATTTTTTTAATGTTTTATTTATTTCTGAGAGAGAGAAAGAGAGAGAGAGAGAGACAGCGTGAGCAGGGAAGGGTCAGAGAGAGAGAGAGAGACAGCGTGAGCAGGGAAGGGTCAGAGAGAGAGAGAGAGACAGAAGCTGAAACAGGCTCCAGCCAGTGAGCAGGGAAGGGTCAGAGAGAGAGGGAGATACAGAATCTGAAACAGGCTCCAGGCTCTGAGCTAGCTGTCAGCACAGAGCCGGACGCGGGGCTCAAACCCACAAACTGTGAGATCATGACCCGTGCTGAAGTCAGCCACTTAACCGACTGAGCCACCCAGGCACCCCCAAAAGATAGTTTTTAAAAAGATAAATATGTTAGGTGACTGACGTGTTCATTACCATTTAATGAGGGGAATCTGTTCACAATGTATATACGTATTCAATCATCATGTTGTATACCTCAAGTATTGTACAGTTCCACTTTTCAAGTAGATTGCAATAAAGCTAAACAAACAAAAATGAATGCAGTAAATGATTCAACATTTCTACTGTGGTTATACATCCAAAAGACTTAAAATCAAGATCTTGAAGAGGTATTTGCACACCCATGTTCACTGCATCATTAGTCACAGGAGTCTAAAGGCAGAAGCAACTTAAATGTACATCAACAGATGAATGGGTAAACACAATAGGAAATATGCATACAATGGAATATTATTCAGACTTACAAAAGAAAATCCTGTCATATGCTACAACATGGATGAACCCTGAGAACATTATGCTAAGTTCAATGACATTCACAACAAAATACTACATGATTCCACTTATACGAGATATCTAAGTAGTCAAACTCTTAGAAACTAACAAAGTAGAAATATAGTTGTCAGGAACTGTGAGAAGAAAAGAGCCTTTGTACTATGTGTATAGACTTACAGTTTTCCAAGATGAAAAAGTTCTAGGGATTTGTCATACACTATTCTACATATATTAACACTTCTATATGTGTTCTACTACACTTATAATTAACATAAAAATTATCATCTTTTTTCCCATCTCATTTATTTTTTACCTCGTTAAAAAAAATAACCAATTAAGCACCTATAAGGGGGAAAGACACAGTCAGTCTAAAGAAACATGAAGTAAATAATGAAACTAAGAGCAAATAGTAATTAAATAGGGCACAAATTCAGCAGAAAGGATCAACAAAATCCAATGTTATTTCTTTCAAAAGATTGAGGAGATAATAAATCCTCTTTAAAATGATCAATAAAGAGAATAGAGAATACACAATGAATGTGTGTATATATATATATATATATATTCCAGAGGAAAGAGGATGTGTGAGATGTTTAAATAGGTGATGGTGATTAAGGAGTACACTTTTGATAAGCACTGGGTATCATGTGGAACTGTTGAATCCTATATTGTACACTTGAAACTAATAACACTGTATGTTAACTAACTGGACCTAACTGGATTTTAAATAAAAACTTTAATATTTTTAAAAAATGAGAGTATCTCAAAAAGAGACTGAAATCTCTACCTGTAGATAAAGCAGAGATTTAGGAGATTCTACTATGAATAACTTTATAGTAATAAAAATAAAAACATGGATGAAGTGGATGATTTCCTACAAAAGTATAATACTAGAGAATGGGCTGAAAACCTGAATGACAGAAGAGCCTTTACACAAGTTTAACTGACAATTAAAAACAGACTTCACCACTCCCCTCTCCTGACTAAAATTTAAATTAAAAAAAATCAAATTCTGAGCTCAAATCATTGTATAGGTGAATTCCAAATGCCAATCCTACTCAGACTGGTCCAAAGGACAGAAACAATGGAGGGAAGAATACAAACTTCTGAAGAGCAAAAAGTATAAACCAACCATTCTGTAAGTAGCCAAACTGTCATTCATACATGAAGAAAAAAAGGAATTCTCAAACAAGAGTTTATGATAGAACATCACTTGTATAACCTTACTGAAATCCATTCTCCAAATTAAAGTCCAAATGGAGATCAAATTATTCAAAATCACAATATTGATCTTTTATCAAGTATTTAATCTCTTTCAAGATTTTTACTCAACATTTGATAAATGTTATTGTTGTCTATTCTTCAAAGCTATAAAAAAAATTCTATGTACTTCATAGGTGAGAAATCAGAGAGTCAAAAAGGTTAAGGGATTTTACAACATCACACAACTGGAACTGGAACTTGATCTGGATCTTACTGAAATTTGGAGCTAAAATTCATGAGAACAAGTGTTAGGCTGACTAGTTGACAACTCACACTCAGCACAGAGCATATGAACTGTGGCCTATGTCCCCACTGATAAAGAATCAGACCACTAAAATAATCAGTCCCCTAGGGGTGCCTGGGTGGCTCAGTCAGTTAAGCATCCAACTTCAGGTCAGGTCATAATCTCGCAGTTCGTGAGTTTAGCCCCCACATTGGGTTCACTGCTATCACCGTGTCAGTGAGAGCCTGCTTTGGATCCTCTGTCCCCTTCTCTTTGCCCCTCCCCCACTCACACTCTCTCAAAAAATATATAATACAAATACCAAAATAAATAATAACCAGTCCTTTAACCTTCCCTTTGATGACTCACATCATCAAAAGTTTATCAAAATGAGCACAATAATAAGTATACAAGAAGTTCTCCATCTACATTTTTAATAAAGAGATTTCAGGAAAAGAACTACAGCTATAAATGCTGAAGTTCAAACTCTATTCTATCCCAGACTTCAATGTTTCAATATTCCACCACCACACCCATGTCTACTGCTCTGCTCTCTGAGCTGGATACTGCTTTTCTCTCTTCCATTCAGACTCAAAGTGATAGGACAGAACAGCAAGGGATGGAAATCACAGAGGACTGCTAAGATCTGGAAAATGGGGCCCAAGATGACCTTCTGACCCATTTGACATGGGGGCAGACTTTCTGACCCATATTACATGGAGTCAGACTCACTGTTAGGTGATTTTCTATGTTGCATCTTTCTTGGTTCCTCCTTTTCTCTCACTCTGGCTCCTATCAAAGCGTCCGCTGCTCTGTCTTTAAACAATGCTTCTAACACAGAGGAACAGCTGAAGCCCTAAATTACCAGATCAGTGATAAGTATTTCTGCTATTTGACTTTAAATTCTTACGAAATCCATCCCCTTCCACATGGCATATACATGCATTCAGAAAAATGCATGCACATACCATCACAAAAGCAGCAGCAGCCCTGGTCAGGAGTCTTGTCTCCCCAGCTTTGTCCTGAGATACAAAGGATCAGCAGGCCTCCTTTGTCAGGGAGGACACTGTGTTACCTAAGAATCATACCTGGATGGGGCTGGGCGCAGTACGCTTTATAAAGGATGAAAGTGGGCGATAGTTCTTATATACAAATGTTCATTCTTTATTCTCCAAATATCTGGGCTCACAGGTCTCAGATTCTTCATATCTTTGCACAAAATCTCACTGCATTGATAATGCCCTAATTCCACTGACTTGAACCTGATTAAATACGTACTTACCTTTTAAAAAAAGAACTGAATGTGCTTCGGCAAAAAAAATTTACCATGCCTCCGGCATATATGGAACTGGTTTTATTTCAGACATAATGTATTTAAAGGGTAGTGTCTATAAACCTTTGTTGCATCTGCGCATCTCATATAGATTTATTTCCTCAGCCCGATTTGCTACTGTTTTTACCTTTGTTGCCATCACTGCAGCATTAGTATTTTTGTCATCATTAAAGAGTTATAGTTCAGCACTGAATCAAAACTGCAAACTTATTCCATCACATTTCCAAGCCAGTACATGCTTAGAGCTCCTTTGGGAGGTCATTAAGCATCACAGAGTGAGTGATGATAGAAATTTCCTTGCACACCCAGGAAGAAGAAACCCCAACACTCGAATTGACCTTGGCTATCATGTGAGGAGCTAGTGTTGGTAACCACAGTCTGCTAGCATTGAGTTCCTAGGTGACCAGTTGCACAGAACGTCACTTACGTTACCAAATAAAAACTGACTGGGGGCTTTTAGTGTGATGGCAGTTGAGTTGGGGATGAGAGTAGTTTTGGAGGACTAACAACTAATGCCCAGAGCAGGTTTATAAAGAGCAGGGTGATGATTGTATTTTCAATCACATGAAGTGTACAGGGGCCAAGTGCAACTCTCAGACAGCTAACACAGCCCTGCAGTTAAGAGGAACCATATCTTGACTCCAAACGCTGAATTCAATGAGTTTTATGAATATGCTGTTTTGTTCTATTAAATTCTATTCCTTGATTCCTTAAAACAACTTCTGCAGCACTTTGCAGGTAAAACTAATATTTGCATAATTACTTCATCTGAAGTTAAACTGCTAAGGCTGCAAAACCGAGTCAAGTAATTTTCACTGATTTCTAATCATTAAATGAAATAATATTTTTCCCCTCAAAAGAGTACCAATTTCCTGGAAATGTACTTCATGGTTGTATTTCCTTTATTAATTGATCCTGGTCATTTAATTCAGTAACTTTTATAAAGTGAAAATCATAAGGATTTAATTGACTTTTGCCTAACTTCCAATTAAGTCTAATTTGTTTCTATTCAGTCTCATTAGATCCAATTATGGTTGGACTAATCGTAATTTCTCCCAATAGTTCATTTACTTAAAATAAGGACTCTGTCCTCTGTAACTTTCAAGTAATTTTTCATCAGGGTTAAGTAGGGTCTCTTAATTATATTAATACAAATGGCTTTCTCTATGCATCAATAAATTTGCATTTAGTACTTAGGCAATCCCTTGTAACTCAGCAAAGCTGGCTAGACCCCAGATACAGGATCATAGCTTTATAGGTAGCTTCCCAGTGACCATAATTAGTATCAGTTGTAACTGGGAGATAATCCCTTGGCTTCACATTTAATTACCCTACTTATAGAAAACTGTAATATATTACAGAAAATATAACATTATATATATATACATATGTATGTGTATATATATATATATATATATATATATATTTAAAATGCAGAATTTAAATAAAAGGGAGTGAAGTACAAACCTGAGCACCTGAGACCCTCCCAGAGTTCTGGCTGTTCATCTGTATCTTTTACCATAGCTTTTATTACCCGATAAGCTGGTAAATATAAATAAGTATTTCCCTGAGTTCTGAGAACTGTTCTAGCAAATAATTGCATCTGAGGAGGGCAGTCATAGAAACCTCTGATTCACAGCCAATAGCCAACTGCTCAGAGCACAAGTAACACTTAGGGTTTGTGACTGCATCCAAAGGGTGGGGGGGGAACAGTCTTGTGGGACTGAGCTCTTAACCTATGGATTTGACACCATCTCCAGGTATAGAGTGTCAGAATGGAGTTCAACTGTAAAACGCCCAGCTAGTGTCAGAAAACTGTTGGGGGCAGGGGGAGTGGCAGGAAACAAATACATCTGGGGTCAGATATGTCCTGAGTGTCACAGTAAAGGAGATACACACAAGAGAGGCAGCATAGGTTTTCTTTCCAGTAACAATTCCTATTTCCACTTATCAAGAGATAGTAATGGTCAAAAATTTAAACATGAGGGTTAAGAAACACATCTTGAACAATTGCAAGGGCAAAATAGGAAAGACACCAAAATAAAAAAAAAATTAGGAAAAAAAAAATAGTCCAGGATTGTGGGGAAATCCTGGGGCTGAGGGAGAAGGACAGCCAGGATTATGTTGTGTTTCTGCCTCAGAACTGCTCTAAAACCTTGTGTAACTCATTCCCTTTTCCTGGAGTCTTAATTTTCTTTTCTACAAGGACTGAAATAGGCCATCTCTAAGGTCCCCAAATATTGGCATGCTCACATTCTATATGGCGTGTGACCGGATCCCTCATTTCAACTTTAATAATGCATATGCACAGTACAGCAAACACTACATCTCAACACTCGCCTGAGTCCTAATAAATAATTAAATCCAGCATTCAACAGCTGGAGGCTATTGCACTCTGTTAAGTATTCTCAAAGCTTATTCTATCAATGTAGCAAAATAAAATGCCAACAACTTAGTAGATATAAAGCCTATTAGCAACTGTGACCACTGTCATCTCAGAAAACCTTGTGAGGATAATGGTAAGAAGTGGATCATGCTGAAAATTAGCCTATTCCCCCCCCCCCCAAGATACACCAGAACCATTAACCATTCCATTCCTGGAAATTCACTGCTCTCAAATATTCAAAAACCTTCCTAACAGGGCACCTGGGTGGCTTACTCAGTTAAGCATCCAACTCTTGATTTCAGCTCAGGTCATGGTCTCACCTCCTGAGTTCAAGTCCCAGGTTGGGCTCCGTGCTGACAGTGTGGAGCCTGCTTGGGATTCTCTATCACCCTCTCTCTCTGCCCCTCCCCTGCTCATTCCTTCTCTCTCTCTCTCTCTCTCAAAATAAATAAACATTAAAAAAAAAAACCTTCGTAAGATTTGCAGTTTGGTAGCTGACATTACTCTAGTTCTTTATGCGGGTATTAATAGCATCCTCACTGGGTTAATTATCACACATAACAGCAGCCTTGCCCTTCACTGCAAATTTTTTATATACCTGTTTATACTCACAATCATAATAATGTCAGCCCTAAACTTCTTAGCAAAAAATTCAGGGAAGTAATTAATAGCATGGGGTTAAATATCTAGGATACCTATAAATAATCAAATGGTAAAAGCCATGTCAGTAATCTCTAACAGTCCTGTGAAAAGACATCAAATTTAGTATTACCAAGTTAATTTAAAAACATCCTTAACAAACTGCTGAACTTTAAAGCTGTAACAATGCCTGCAACTGAGATATGTGCCTATTCAAGATTATAGCAATATACACATGAACATCTCTAGTAAACTCTACCTGACCTCAGCATGCGAGGAAACAGGGGGAAGGAATAGTGAGAGTATAGGTCTCTCAGTACAAAGCTTGAGCTTCCAGGAAGTGAAGAACTGAATTATTGCCCCACCATGTCTCTTTCCCATCTATTTTGATCATCCAGACAGACATATACCAAAACAAAATGAAAGCATTAACAGAGGCTTTCCTTGGCTGTATTTTTCTTAGTTTCACACCGAGAAATACCTAGTCATACCGCCACACACAGTGCACTGCTGACCCCAGGATTCTGTACTCTCGTGCTATTGATTGTAAGATGCAGAAGGTAGTACAAATCCATCCCTATACCTGGAAATACTGCACAAAACACACATGCTACAGATAACTGGCCAGAATACAAACAGGATTCTGCAACATCAAAAACCCCCACCTAACATGTGTCTAACTTTTTTGTCAGCCACCAGTTGCCCTCCACCCCACTTCAGACATGACAAGATGGAATGGAGACCAATCTACAGAGTCACCAGTTGCTGGGAGATGGCCAGATATTCAAAGTTCTGCACAAAGACAGAAAATGAACTGGTGTGATTCTCTTCCTTGGCAATTTAAATTAGGAATGCACAGGAACTGGGTACTTGGCAAGAGAAGCTAAAGTGGGAAAATTGGAATAAAGAGAGGATTTGAAGGACCAAAAGTGAGCCAAGGTTAAGACAGGAGCGGAGAGTGACTGCTAGCCACTGCCCAACCTCCAGTCTACGGGCTGAGATAAGAGTATAAAAATACATGGAGACAATTTATTGCTTAGATTTATTGCTTAGTGTTCTTAAGTGCCAACTTCTAACGTAGCTATATTCCTAGCTCCAAACTCCCATACTGTATCAGGGCCAGACAGAAATGGTTTAGAATTTTATTAACCACAGAATGATGTATAAAAGGACAAAGAGAATTTTGAGGGAAGGCATTCAGAAAGCCAAGAGAATAAGCTACTTACCCCTCCTCCAATTTATGTGATTATAGAAGGGAGAAATGTAAAGCCAGCACACTTGAAAAATCTATGAAATTCAGATCACATCAGGATCCCAAAGAGGAAAGTTTGTTGAGTCAGAGTCTCAGGTCATTGGTGGGCCTAGAATTGCCATAGAAGACAACTAGGTAAACAGGTGGCCAACAAGTGTCCCTCATCAAAGGGCTTCAAAGACGGTAAATGAATTTTTATGGACACGATGTAGATGCAACTGCCTGATATTCATGATAGGAATGAAGCTATACCCTTTATAGAAGTATGCCTCGGTGTGCACCAAAGACCACTGATTCCCTACAAGAGACTAAGTCTCAGCCGCCTACCTGAATTTCCAGATTCAGAAAGGATGTGGATGATAGCCCAGAGCTGCTAATGGCCTTACAATGAAACAGCTGCCCAACTATCTTGTTCTGCCATGAAGCCCTCACCCCTATTACTACACCACCCTCTTTCCCAGCTTCCTGCCCTTCCTGGACAAGAACAAAATATGGAGTCACCCAGGAGTTTAGAGACAGGCAACAAGAAACATAAAGGAAGCGGAGGGAGCACTTGAATGACCATTTTGGTATACCTATTGATTCTAAAACTGAACATTTTCATACCTTATGGCCAAGAAGCTTCAATACTAATGATGTATTCAACAGAAGTTAATATATATGTAAACCCAAAGGAAAACAAGACCACAGCTTCTGTTGCTTTTTCTGCCCATTGTGTCTCCGATTCTTTTTTAAGGAACTGAGAACTTAATCTTTCAGAATGTCAAAAAGAACATCTTATGCCACACCTCCCACCCCAGCTCCTATAACACAAATGCCCAGCACACCGGTGTTTGTGGGGATATAGTCCATACGGGCATACCAGCACAACTACAAGCCAGGAGGAAACTGGACACCGACAGCCAGGTCTCAGCATCCTCTGGTGTTACGATTCCAAAATCCCCAAAGCAATCCGATAAGCCATTGATCCCCTACATGAGGTTCAGCAGAACATTCTGGAACCAAGTAAACGCTTCCGGCCCTGACCTAGAGTTGTGGGAGATTGGCAAGATTATGGGCGACATGTGGCGAGATCTCTCAGATGAAGAAAACTAAGAGTATTTAAACAAGAATGAAGCATAGAAGATGGAGTGGAGTGAATCTACGAAAGACTACCATAATTCCTCCACACGCCTTACTTATGTAAATTAACAAGTCATGCAGACACTGCTTTGGAGAAATAAAGATCAATAAAATTGCAAACCTTTAGTCAGGCTGATCTAGGGGGAGAAAAAAGCCAAAGAAGGCATGAATTTTTAAATCAGTGATAAAAGACAGGACATCACTGAGGCTAAAGGCTTTAAAGAATTAATAAAGGAATATTTTGACCAACTTTATAAATTCAACAACACTGATAATACAAATTCCTTTGAGACACCTAAATAAAACATGGGCAAGGCTTGAACACACACTACACCAAAAGAAATATCCAAATGCTTAATAACTACATGAAAAATTTCTCTCTATCATTAGTCTTCAGAGAAAGTTGGTCTTAAACTAAACCACTTCACACCCACTAGATTAATTACAGTTACAAAGACTGAAGATACCAAGTGTTGGTGAGGAAGTGGAGTAATTGAAAAACTCGTACTTGGCAAATGGCAGAATGATTTTGGAAGACAGTTAATTTGGTAGTTTCTTCTCAAGTTAAAATACCAAATGACCCAGCAACTCCATTCCTTAGCCATTTATCCAAGAATATAAAGACATGTCTACACAAGGACCAGTACCAGAATATTCACATTAGATATATTCCTAACTGCTAGTAACTGGACACAATCCATATGTCCATCAATAGGTGAACTGTGGTACAGCTGAAACCAAGTAAGAAGGAACAAACTACTGATGTAGGCCATAACTTGGATAAATCTCAAAAAGCTTATGTTAAACAAAGGAAGCCACACACAAGAGTCAAACTATAGGAGTCCAAACATACTAAACTCTAGAAGAGGTAAAGCTAAATGAAACTGACATAAAGCAAGTGAGTAGTTGCCTGGGGCTGGCAATAAATTTCAAAGTAACATGAAGGAACTTTCTTCAGAGGCAGGAAACATTCTCTACCTTGATTGTGGTGGTGATTACCCTGATATATACATTTGTCAAAATTCATTGAACTATATACCCTTAAAATTGGTGCATCTTAATGTATATAAATTATGCCTTAAGAAAATTGACCTATAAAAGTACTTAGAACTAAGCATATGAATTCTCAAATTCTATAGAACTCTTATAAACTCCTATGTAGTATGTTCAGTTCCAGTAAATGCTGTATTTCAGCATTACGCATTATAGAAATTTTAACCTTATTTTTTAAAGACTATAAATATATTGAAATGTTACTAACTCTCATAAACCTTCATGTATCTATATATCCTATACATACATATATATATATTTCTATAGGTAGAGAAATAGCTCTTTATATACATCTATGGATAGATTTGTATCTCCTAGCCTCAATAAAGAGTAAAGACAATTCTATCTCTCAGTGGACAGGAAGAGTTCTTCTCATAGGGTTCAAATGAGTCCACACAGAGTCCCCTGTTCTGACTCCACTACAGGCGATCTGACATTCCTTCCAATAATTTACAGACTGAAAAAGAGCCCAGTAGGAAAGAATGCAGGAGTCACAACTGGGGATGATGAAGTGAAAGAAGAGTGTGAAATGGCACATTGAAAACTGTGACAATTAACATCCGTGTACTCTTTCATCACTGTTAGAATTTAGTAACATATTGAAAAGTCTCCATCAATTGAGGAAATATTTAGGAGAAAGCATTACAGATTACCCAGAAGGACTAGTACTCAGCAATAACAATAAGGAAATTTACAAGTTTTAACATTAAGAAGCAGTCTCAGAAGACCTGCCTTTGGTGTATTTAAACGTGGGCTGGGAAACAGAGCATGAGGTGAAGCAAAGAGAGCTACTTACCATGTGGAATCAACACCTACTTTCTCTGTAGGTTTCCATGAAGGCCAGGAAAATGGAGTCCCGTTTAAGCTTTGTTTTTCTGCCTCACTAAATACCTTCTCAAAAACAGTCTGAGATAATGACCTGAGTGCAAGGAGTTTAGTTTGTAATTAATACGTCAGAATAAGAGTCAGGTCTTAGAAGACCAAAGCAGGTAAAATGAGTTCAAAGGTACATTACATAACTTAGCGCCACTGTGGGTAACTGAGGCTCGGTCCCACTGGGACACTGCAGAGTTTGTGTACAATGAATTATTTGTGTAGAGTGCATTGAAAAATCTCCACCTAACAGATGCATTTCTACAAGTTCTATCCACCATTGGTCAAGAGTAGATAGCCCTATACCATAATTCTCATCCTTGGCTGCTTATCAGAATGACTTGGAGGGTTTTTAAATATCATGATTCTGGCTGCAAAGTAAAGTCAGGATATCTGAGCTGGCATCTCATCCCCAGATGATTCCAATGTTAGTCATTCTTGAGAACCACTGCCTTAAAGGGTAACGCCATTGTACTTCCAGATGTATGTGTCCATGTCAGGAGGTTCCCTACAAGTGTTCCACACCAGAGCATCAGAGAAACCCCAGGGAATGCAGGGAAAAAGTAACCTTGGTGCAGCTAAGTTGAGGTGTTTTCAGAGTGCACCTGGAAAAGCTGGGCAGAGCAAATGAGTCAGGACACAAGATGGTTGACACACTGTCCCCACTGTGGCTATCTACCCATTTCTAGTTCCAAATCTAACAGACAGTTGGGTTGAGAAACAAAGAGAATATGCATCGCTCCTGAAAAGGGCAAATGTGAGCTACTAAGAGCCCAGAACCATCCTTAGTTTTCCTTGATGACTCTATGGCTCCCATCAGTCATATGCATTGCACACAATTGACACTGCATTAATGTTTGTCCAATGGAACTAAAGGATTCTTAAAGATGCCAGTGATGCAGCCTCAAGGCAGGAAGGAATAGATCATTGGAGCAGTCTCTTATTCTGCCACCTACCCAACATCAACACGTTTGCATTACTTATATGTAGTATCCCATAATATGTACCCCATAGTCCCCAAAATATCTCAATATTTTGAATGAGTCTTGAGTTAAGTGGAAAACTATATTTTCCAATGAGAGTTAATGGGAAGGCTTTAATATAGTATCACTAGGCTTGGATTCCACAAAGGCTGTAGAGTTTTCCTAGTGACTTGGGGACAAGAAGGACTGCCACCATTACCCCCCTGCCATTTACTTCTGAAGAAATGTCGGTAATACCTTTCTGGACATAAACTAAGGCTAATGAGCTTGGCTTCAATGCCCGGGACATGCTGAGTGGCTTTGCTGTAGTTATGAATATTCTATATGCCTTAGTATTTTATCTTCAAATTAAAGCACTGAATTATATAATCTCAGAGAATCTATAAATCTGAAAAAAATCTATTCTAAATTTCCTGTAAGTATCAATCTAAGGAAAGAATTATTGTTGCCTTTAAATATCTCAATAAAGTCTTTCCAAAATGTGGGTAGATCAACAATAAGTTTGGCCAAAATGCAGATTACTCTTATGGATTTTAAATTTACTCCTCACTGGGAGTTTTTTCAAACTTTATAGTCTGTCCAAGTCTAGCCCATGCTTTATACAAAGAGTCCTATTTACCAATTAGTCTGAAAGCTACTTGAACACAAAGCTGTGTCTCAAACCTGTTTCCCATTTTCTACAATGCATAGAACATCCTATCTATTCTGGAGGAATTTATTATTAAGTTGAAGAGCATTTAAAGTAAGTTTCCCAAAACATACAGCAAATTGATGCAAAAAGAGGAAACAAAAGTAAGCCTATCAAGTTTTCTTTTGCACTATTCCATTCCATATTCCATTCAACAAATTTACTAATCAAAGTTGGATGCTCAGCATCAAAAAGTATTTACCATCAGAGTTTGTAAAATCTGTGAAAGAAACTAACAAATACGGCATTAGAATTACAAGCTTCAATATTCTTAAATGATCGTTTATATGAAGAGAGAGAGCGAGCACACTTGAGCACATGAGAGCAGAGGAGAGACAGTGACAGAGAATCCCAAGAAAGTTCCATGCTGCCAGTGCAGAGCCCAATATCAGGCTCGATCTCACGAACCAGGTGAGATCACGACCTGAGCTGACATCAGGAGTCAGACATTTAACCGACTGAGCCACCCAGGCACCCCTCAGTATTTTTTGTCTTGAGTTAAATGACATGACTACAAATTACATTTGATGGGAAAACTAAAAAGAAAGTAATTATATTGACCATAATACTTTGAGAATTCAAGTCATGTGCCAACCATTACTCTTCACAGCACCATAAAAGAAGGTGAAGACTCTGTCTTGGTAATCTAAGACAAAAAAAATGATTAGACATCAACCAAAGAACTACTTCAAGTTTAAAACTATGCATGTTGTATTTTTTTGTTACAATTTTTCTGATTACTCTTATTCAAGGAGAAATGAGCATGTGCTTGATTTATTACAAATGTTACTGTTTTGTTTCTTTTTCTTTATTGTTGTTGATTTGATCTCTCAGGAAAGCAATCAAATAGTTAAACATGGAATTGGCCCCATGTGATATGGCTCGGTAATAACTACAAAGTTTAGAAAAGATGTTTGTAATGGGGAAATAGTGTTTGTTCACTGGGCTTTAGAATATGTTAAGGAATTCAATTTTCTCACTCATGGCATAAATCAATTTATCAGCTGTGCTGCAACTGACACTCTTTAAACAAATTCACCTACTTTGTGCTAATTAATTTGTCCCAATTTTTCATAGGAAATTTTTTTTTGTCCAGGTTTATCTCTGAAGAGATGCTTAAAATAAAGGTTACCTGGAGCTGCCCCTAATTCAAATAATTTAATAAAAAGGGGGTTTTTTCCTTCTATAGAAAGAGTGGCTCTTACTTTTGTAATTGAGGTCCATACTAGATTCTTCTCCTAAAGCAAATAAAAGTTTCTCCTTCAGGTGATTTTAATAAAACCAGTATTTTTTTTTTTTACCTTGAAGTCTTAAGTGCTTTCAAGTTCATTATCTTACTTGACTTCTATATTTATATTATGAGCTAAGTATTTCCCAATTTTATAAATTTTATAACAAAGAGGTTAACGACTTGCCAAAATTTGTTCAACTTGCAAATTAAGGGGGACCAATCAGGTCTTCCCTGTTCAGAACCTCATTCTGAGATTTCCTCCAAGATCCAAAGAGGCTCAATGCTGCATGCTCAACAGCAGGCTTTACTGCGCCCACGCTCTCTGTCACCTTAAATCCCCCTCCTCCTTGGGCAGTTTCTTTTTTTTTTTAATTTTATTTTTTTTAGCACTTATTCAGTTTTGAGAGACAGAGAATGAGTGGGGAAGGGGCAGAATGAGAGGAAGACACAGAATCTGAAACAGGCTCTGAGCCATCAGCACAGAGCCTGATGTGGGGCTTGAACCCACAAACTGTGAGATCATGACCTGAGCTGAAGTCGGGTGCTTAACTGACTGAGCCACCCAGGCGCCTCTCCTTAGGTGGTTTCTAACCTTGGTATCCTTTGTCCACTTTATCTGGTGCTCTGCCAGCCAGTCAAGCAAAGTGGGAAAAAAAATCATGTAAATGAATTATCATTCACCATTTAATGGCCCACATTCTTTCAGTAAATATTTGAGCATCCACTGTATCAGGCCACTTTCTAGGTGTAGGGGTCAACAAGACAGACAACATTGTTACAACTCTGTAAAAGTAGTACTGATTCTCATCTCTCTACCATTTCAATGATTTTGTTTCTTTCTTTTACTCAAACCTCTCAAATCTTTTCCAAGGTAGAGTTGTAGGAAGATATAATTTGAGGGGCACCTGGGTGGCTCAGTCGCTTAAGTGTCTAACTTCAGCTCAGCCTGCATTTCTGGAGTTCAATCCCCACGTCAGGCTCTGTGCTGACAGCTCAGAGCCTGGAGCCTGCTTCAAATTCTGTCTCAGTCTCTCTGTCTCTCTCCTGCTTGCACTTTATATGTGTCTTTCTCAAATACAAACAAACATTTTTATTATGATCACTTATTGATTTATTCCCATTACAAAATTATACCAATTGTAGTGAATATTTGTCTAAATTTTTGGTGGTGTTTGAGGGGTGAGGGAGATTCTGTTTTGCTACTTTCCTCCTGTCCTAACAGTGCTCTGTTTTACGTTCCCTTGTTGTGTTGGCTCCTTGGAAGGTAAATCTAGAAACCAGTCTTATGTTGGCATCAAAAAGGGGTTTCCCCTTCCAGCTCTGGAGCAGCCTGAAGGCAGGTGTGCAGCCAGACAGGTGGGTCACTCCCTCCGACCCGGGCTACTGATCCACTGAAACAAGACTGACCGTGCCACAGGTTGTTATCACAGTAACGGGATGCAGATCTGATTCTTCCTGCTCAGGAATAAATCCAAGATTTCCTGCCTCCTGAGCCTCCTGATTCTATTTCCAAGGCTAGTTTTCCAGCTTCCAGTTGATTGATTCTTTGAGCCTCGCTCCCATCACTACCACCAATTTTTCCAATCAACTCCTATTTCCTTTTGTGTTATTTGCCAATGTTTGAAACTAAATTGCACAGGGCTCTTCTGCTACGTTCCCCACTTAACAGAAAGCTTCAAGCTCTGCAAAGGCAGGGTCAGATCTCCCTTAATTAGTGCTGGACACTCAGTCCGGTAGGTAAGGAGTACTCAATCATCGCTTTCGAGAGGTACAAGGAAAGAGGATATGAAGGAGGTAAGGAAAAAGAAAAGGGAAATGGAGGGATAAATCCAAGGGCTTAAGAATTAATTCCATGTGAACTTCTCTGACCAAAAATGCCACACACACACAAAAAGAAAAAAAATCACTAGATAATCACCTAATTTCTGTTTAGGTGTTAAGTTATTCCCTGCAGGAACAGAGAAATTATAGCTCATCTATTTTGTGTGAGAATTAAATTAGCAGTTGAAGAAAATTCAAATAAATATATGAAAACACAAAATTAGTTACCTAAATTCAGAAAAGTTCCTAAATGTTAATGCAATATAAGATTAGGCAAAGAAATCAGGGAATGGACTAGGGCTCAAAACAGACCTGAAAAAAAGCAGTGTGGTTGGGTTTTTTTTTCCTTTTAATTTAATTGAAAAACATTGATAGGGATGGAAATCTATAGGATTCTGGCTTTTCTATTTATACCACTTTGATTGTCAGTATAATACTTAAAGAGGTAAGGAGAGTTGGAAAAAACCACGAGTGACCTTTCTGCTTAAATTGTATCCAAAAACAAACAAAAATCCCAGAACTTTGTGTAATCATCTCCTACAGTGGAAATCTGTCAATATACTTTTCACATGTTCTTTGATTATTTGGCTGGTTAGGTTTCCACTACTTAAAATGCTTTCCCCCCTCAATTCTTGCTGTAGGCTGAGGTCTCCCTTGCAAATGTATTCTATTCCCTTGTTACCAAATTCCCAAATAGAAGGATTCCAACTCTCTCCCTTGTAACCTCCAGATTCTATTGATGTTTCTTTCCACATATATCAGTTATGTAACACAGGGCCCAGATGGGTTCAGCTGTTTTCATCTTAACATGTCCAGCCACTACCAAGCATAAATGGAAATAAACATTTATCTGTTTAATTGATATTTCCCAGATACGAGTTACTTGATGTTTTCATTAACCCTCAGAATGGCAATGTTATACAGTCCCCAAACCCAATGAATACTCCATGTGAAATTCAGATACTATATTTACACATTCATTTTTTAATGGGGGCGCCCATGTGAAATTCAGAGACTATATTTACACATTCATTTTTAAACTAAATGGGGACGCCTGGGTGGCTCAGTCCATTGAGCGTCTGGCTTCGATTTGGGTCATGATCTCGAGGTTCGTGGGTTCGAGCCCTGTGTTGGGCCCTGTGCTGACAGCTAGCTCGGAGCCTGGAGACTGCTTCGGATTCTGTGTCTCCATCTTTCTCTGACCCTCCCTGGCTCACTCTGCCTCTCTCTCTCAGGAATAAATAAAAAACATTAAAAAAAAATTAAAAACCTAAATGGAAAAAATTAAAATGTCTCTTCAGCCTAAGATACCTTTTAACAAGCCCCTTTTTAAGATTCTGTCATAAAATATAGATCTGAAACAATTTTCAGTTCACTTACAGAAGAAAGCTATTTTAAAATCTGATGCTAAAAAGAAGTGATTAGAGATAAATCTAGCTAACTTCATCAAAATGAAATTCTATAGGAATTATGCATGATCAGTATCCAAATAGAACCCTTGGCCTACTCTATACAGAAAGACCCTATAAATATTGGATGGGAACAATCCTGTTACAGCCTTTCTCAAGAGCACACTGAAACCATTCACGTTTCTCATCATTTCAAGTACAAATGCAAATATACTCCCAAAAATGTGTGAATCAGAGGGGTAACAGCAAAGTCTCAACCTTGATTTTACTAGCCACTCTCAGGCTACGATTATTGAAATGTCTCCACCGGCAGCTAGAACAGCACAAGCTACTATAGGAGGCAACGGATGGATAGTGGTTAGTCGGCTCATATTATACCCCCAACTAGCACCCAACAAAATGCTGCCGGAGCAAGTCCTCTTGCATCATCTTCCTTGCTTGTTCAGTCCTGTTCTCCACTTGATCTCTCCACCCATCTGCCCGTGAGGCTTACTGCTTCCACAAGCCTTTCCCAGGCCAGCCACCACTATCCCAGTCTAGAACCAATCTTACTCTGCTAGAGTTCAGGGCAGTAGCAGGTGAAGCACAGACACCAAACCAGGTCCAGGACTTAGATCACAGCATAACCACAGATGACTTGACTCAAGTTTTAACACTTTGAAAACATGACGTCTGACCACATAGGGAGAAAATTTATCACCTACCGGTCTTCTGTGCAGAGTCTAAGCACAGCCATCCAACTGAGGGCATGATCCAATATCTGGCCATTGGGATGCTAGCTTCCCCTACCCTGCCCCATAGGCAACATGTCATCTCAGGTCTTTCCTCACTATTTTCCATCTCTCCTTTTTCCCCATCCAGTCCTATCACTCCTTCCTAGTTCTCAAGATAGATTATGTCTCTCTGAAGAGAAAATCTTTTCTTACCCTGCATCTTGCTCTTGACCAGTGATTCTCAAAGAGACACAAGGAGGGAAGAGGCAGCTGCTGGCATTAAGAGGTAGAAGCCAGGGATGCTGCTAAACATCCTGCAATGCACAGGGCAACCCCCACGGCACAGAATCACACGGCCCAAGATGTCAACAGCGTTGGAGTTGAGAAGTCTTGCTTCAGGTGTCCCTCTACACTTCACAGCTCAACTTCCTGCCAGGTCATCAACCTTGAGCACTTTCTACCATCACCCTTCCAACTCACTGCTGAACCCGTGAGAACTTGCTCTCTGCCCTCTCTGTTCCACTCACACCACTCCTGCAAAGGCCAGGAACAATTCTCCTACAGAAAAACTCAGTAGCCATTTTAGTCTCTCTTGTCTTCTTAACTTTGCTTTTCAACCAACATAACCTTTTCAAAACTGTGTTCTCTTCTGGTTTCTGAGACCCCTCACTTCATGAGCATCACCACTGGTCCAGGCAGGATAAAATCTGAATAACTCTGCCTGGCTGCCATGTCTAGCATTGAATCCCAAGATCTCCCATTCACACCTGGCTTTCCAGCCAGGCCATAAACTATTGTGGATTCCCCAAGAGGCCTCTACCCTCTTCTTTCCTGCACACGCCATTTACGCTGCCCATAAGTCCTTCCCACCAGCCCACCTGCTGAGTCCTAACCCAACTTTCACAATTCAGGGCACGTATCTCCTCCACCCTGACAACTTTCTATGTTGCAGAAAGAAATCTATGCTGTTCTGAGTGTCTCCTGCTTGCATGACATAGAGATTATAATACTTGGAGTTTATATCTAGTTGTTCATGTCTCTCATCACTTCTCCCCATGAAAATAGGAGACCATGAATCCAGGTTCTCTGTATTTTTGTATAGCACCTGGTAAATGGCTGGTGCTCAATAATAAAAGTTTGTAAAATGAGTAAGTCATTTCAAAGGCAAACAATATCATTGTCATCTCAGCAAATCCCACTACCTTTCAATTCTCTCTGTTCTTCCCTCTCTTCCCCACCCCTTGCCAGGGCAAAGATCCATGATTCCTAAATCATCCTATCAAGGCTTGGGGTGGTCAGGAGTTAGTATAACAAATCAGCCTGTTTCAGAGATGAAGGAGCTGAGACACAGAGATGCTAAGGGACAGAGCCTAGTGACCAGAGTGGGGTCTTATGAGGTCCTTGGAAGACAGTGAGTGAGTGAGTGAGGAAGCCAGCTCCATTACTGCAGAAATAGAAGAGGTGGGAGTAATGCCCCCCAAGCTATTTACCCAATTGACTTCAGTTTGTTTCTGCGGTTGTGTTCTTTGACAGGAGCTGGTGACTCATAGTCAAGCATCACTGAATGTACCCTGGCTCTAATTCTAGTGCACTTAACCCAGTCAAATGTTCCCTAGTGTGTAATGGCACAGATGACCCAACATTGTCCCCAAACACTATTCCTTGTTTTGTTTTGTTTTCAATTTTTCCTGACGTATTTGCCTCTGACAACCTTCCCAATTAGACACGGTCATTCTTGAGGCTTAATTCCCAGCTCAAAAGTAAAGACAAAACCGCAACTTGGTCTTACTCAAAATTAAATTCCTATTAAGATATCTATGTTGGTTTAAAATACTAAATGTTTTAAACTAAACCAGCTCAAATGGAAAACAAACGGGCAGATTGGTCCAAATTTGTTTGTCCAGAGGGCTGGATTGTGTCTTAAGGGTAAATGTTAGTCAAAAGGTACAGTGTGTATAAAATTCCAACCAAAAAAATGGCATTCTGCTGGAAAAAGCAGTTTCTATAAAATAATGTATGTTTATTTATACATAAAACACATTATATCATACTTCAAAATATATAGTCTGTATCAATATTTTACAAGGAGAGCTATGCTGACATGATGTAATTTTGTTATAATTTTGAAAATCACAACAGTATGTTTGAACAATTTGTTTTAACATTATGTTTAAAATGTGGAACTAAACAGCAATTGAAACATTAATGCTATTTTCTCTCTCCAAAACAAACATTTAGCATTCTGTATTTTTGTATATATCCCCAAGTAGGTGAACTTTATTTCTCACTTGCCAGTAGTTTCTTACAAAAATAAACCTATTTTTTTAAACAGAAGAAATGACTTCTGTTTAAAGATGTTTGATCTTAGGGGTGCCTGGGTGGCTCAAGTCAGTTAAGCGTCCAACTTCAACTTAGATCATGATCTTGCTGTCTGTGATTTCGAGCCCTGCACTGGGCTCTGTGCTGACAGCTCAGAGTCTGGAGCCTGCTTTGATTCCGTGTCTCTCTCTCTCTCTCTCTACCTCTCACTCACGCTCTGTCTTGTGTGTGCGCGCGTGCGCTCTCTCTCCCTCTCTCAAAAACAAACATTAAAAAAAATTTAAGATGCTTCAAAAACTTCAATTTACCTAATGTAAGAGAAATAAAGAAATTACCATAATTTATAAAGATAAACTAGTATGTGAATGTTAAATTCTACTTTTAATGACTATTAAAAAGTAACTTCCTTTACCATTTTTCTTAACCTAAAAATCAATTAATAATAATAGTTAATATTGTGGCTCTATTTTGGGAATACCCGGGGAGGGGGTGCTATTTGAATTCTTCTTAACTGAGTTGTGTAAGCAAAGTAAAAAGTTCCTCTGAGAAATAATTAGGCTTTTGAAACTGAGATGTTATTATATTAGGTCAAAGAGATCCACAGCTAAATTTATCATTTTCATGTTTCTTTTCATATGCTAAATATAATTACCTTGTTATTTGCCTTTTTTAACCATAAAATTCAGTGAACAAATAAAAACGCAATGCAACTCAACACATAAAAGTTGTTTTTACAGTGATTCAAAATAAAAGCTTTCCCATCCTGGCCTCACTGAAAATGATTTCAGTTAAAGCAAAAAGGTGCTGATGGGTAACAGCGAATCTGAAGTGAAAGAAACCCCAGATGATGAGCTGGAAGGCACCAGTGTTCAAAGCCTAATTACCCAGATGTCACAAGTACAAAATTACATGCTCTTTTAATGTTAAAATAAGTAAGAAAGCTCACAAAATTTTTCCCAGGGAGTTTTGAAATCTAGTTATATCCCAATGGTCTGTAAAAGAGTGTTTTATTTCACTGGCACTTTCTTTAATTTCCTAAAAATGCACAATGAGACCCCAGACCTCTATCTCTGAGCAGAGAGGGGCAAGACTAAATACTAGCAGCTTGGTTTGGGGGGCTGCGGGGTAGGGGACAGAAAATACCTGCTGCATGTTTACCACCGTGCTGGATATATTCATAGACATTTAGCCTCATACATCAACCCTTTTTGTTGCAGGTAAGAATGTGAAGACTCAGAGTCTGACAAAACTTGCCCAAGCCAGTGGCAAAGCTGGGAATTTTACCATCTGTTGATCTACAAGACATTTTTTCAAAACTTCACTAGACAAGTCAGATTTAAAGATATGGACACAGAAAGGACATAGAGGAACATATCAATTCTGGTCAGGTCCTCTCTTAACTATGTATTTGAATAATAGTTCAACTGAAAAGGAGCAATATTATATTAATACCTAACACATTACATCAGCTGTCTCGGAAGAAGCTCCCTCCCCCTTTATTATATTCCTAATGTCAAATGGTCCCAGGCATTTATTCAAAAAGTACAACATTCCACCTTTAAAAACATGTGCTAAAATTTTAACGATCACCCTCTCCTATCAACCCACCCCCAGGAGGAATGGCCCATCCTACAAAATGCACTGTCACCAGCTATCAATAAAACAGTCATTAGAGCTGACAGAAAGTTGCAACAGCTAGGTTTCAATCATTCCCTGTTATGATTTCAAGTTTTTCCAAAATGAGCAAGCATAAGCGTATAAAGGCATTTCACTGGATCGCACTGTGTGTTTCAGACCCCAAAGTTTCATAGAAGAAAACCCAGATGAACTTAGTTCGCTGTATCACACACAGGATCGATCACACAGCCCTTCTCACAGCGTCAAGTCGGATGGATCTGGCAGTGAGAGTGGAGGCTTTGCCAGGACCATGTATGTGGGTATTTCTCAAGGAATGAGAGAGCAAGAAAGTGAGAGCACAAATTGGAGTTCAGGAACAGCCACTACAACACAGTCAGGTCTTCCTCAATCCTAAGTGCCTCAGGGATTAGAGTTGTGCTGTCCAGGCTGCTGGCCACTGACCACATGTGCACACTGACCACTGGAAATGGGCTAGTTCATGGAGATGTGGTGCAAGTACAGAATATACCCTAGATTTCAGACCTAATATGAGAAAAGAAGGTAGAATATTAAAATTTTTATTACATGTTGAAATATGTTGTATATACAGATCTATATTAATTGTTATTAGAATTAATTTTGGGTTTTTTTTCCTTTTTAATGTGGCTAGTAAGAATTTTAAAATTTAAAAAAAAGTGCTAGTTACCCATCTGGCATGAAGAATTTAAAGCAGGGATCTCAGGGTGTTATTTGCACACCCCTGTTTGTAACAGCATGGTTTAGGATAGCCAAAGGTGGAAATTACCCAAATATTCATTAACAGATAAAAATAAACAAAATATGATGTATGTCTATAATGGAAACTTATTAAATCATAAAAAAATAAAGTACTATTCCATCTTACAACACAGTTAAACTTTAAGAACATTATGTTAAGGCAAAGAACCCGGTCACAAAGGCTACATAGTATACAATTCCCATCACATAAACGCCCATCATAGAGAAATGTATAGAGACAGAAAGTAGATTCCTGGATGCTTAGCTCTGGGACAAGGGGATGGGGGAAGAAAGGGTAATAGCTAGAGAGTACAAATGTTCCTTTTAAAGTTATTAAATCATTCTAAAATAGACTATGGTGAAGGATGCACATATTTGCGAATATACTGAAAACTATTGTATGTATGTGAATTAAATCTCAATCAGGCCATTTTAAAAAAAGAAAACAGTAAGGGAAAAATCCATTTTTTAAAAATGCGATCTAGGTGGAGAGGAGAAGAGAATTCCAGGTAGAGGGTGGAGCACCTGCCGATAGTCTAAGCTGGCAAGGGCGGATCTGTTTTCTCCCCTTGACAAACACTCCACATCCTTCCAGATTCAATTCAAAGTTGAGCAGAATCTTTACCACAGCATGGCAGACCACACCCCCTAAATGAGCAGACGTGCATGCAATCCCCCTAAAACTTCTTCCCTTCCTATACAGAAATGGCTAGGAATGAAGACTGCACAGCAGGGAAAGGGGAAAAAATGCTCACATTATCCATTAACCATTTACTTGTTAGCAAAGCTATATATTTAACATTGTTGCTAAGAGCCAGAGATTAATCATGCCTAGATGAATCGTCAGATTCCATAAACACAAAGGTTTGGTCCTGGCCTTTCCATTAGTTATTAACAGTTGCTAGACCCAAAAAGAATGTAACTTCTCAAAATAACAAAGAATGGATGCATTTATAAAAATGAAAACCGTGGAAGAGTTCTTTCCTACTAAATTGCATAAAATATGTTGTACTTGAAACAAAGGAAAATGTTTCTCCCCCAACAGAAATTTAAAAGCCAGAAATGTGACTAATGCTATTTCATTAAAGAGCTGAGACATTCTGCATTATTGCTTCCTAACAGTCCTCTGTAAGGCTGCATTCTCACAACTAAATAAACATAAATAAAAGAGACTGCAAAACTGCTACAGTGAAATGGAACTTTTGACCTGTGTTTCATTTAACTGGCAGAATGTTGAAAGGGCTGACCTGCTCAGCCTGCAGATGAAGGAGGTCCAGGTCCTTGTGGAAAAAGAGAACAGTTTAATGGCCCATTCGCTCTGTACTTCCAACAAGACGAAGACAACAGGATTCACCCCAAAATTAAGGAAACACTAATTCTATTTTCTCAAACTGACACATATGGTGCCTGCCACATCACTCAAAAAAAAAAAACAAAAACCATGAGGAGAATTGTATCATATTTTCAATCTTTTTTTAAGTCATGTATCTGTGGATTCAAAACTACACTTTATTAACTATTCTCCCCAGTAGTAACCAATTCATGAAAAAAACTGAACTTAATTATATAGCTTTTCTCATACTTTCAAAATGTTTATTAGGGGTGGTCTGGGTGGCTCAATCACTTAAGCATCTGACTTCTGATTTCGGGTCAGGTCATGATCTGACAATTCATGAGATTGAGCCCCATGTTGGGCTCTTGGCTGACTGTTCAGAGCCTGCTTGGGATTCTCTCCTTCCTTATCTTCCTACCCCTCCTTGGTTCATCCTCAGGCACACTCTCTCTTTGTTAAAATAAATAAACTTTTAAAAAAAGTATTATCATGGTCCTGGCCAGGAATACTTGAAAACTTTTAGTTCTAAATGGTGATATAGGTGATCTCATAAAGTGGTGTAAGACTAGCATGCAATTAGCATCAGTTCCAAACCAGAACTGAGGACCCACCGTGCACTATTTAGGACCTGAAAAGGAAGAACTTACTTCTCTTTCATATCACTTTTCAGTGAGGTAAATTCAACAGAGATAAGCAACATACCTGTTAAGAGTTGAAAGTAATGGTCATTGAGGTGCTCATGGAGGAAGAATGGAGAAGAATAGAGGAACACAGTGAGAACATCAGAAGAGAGAGATAAAATATAAGGCAGTACCAGAGTTAAAGAACACAATAACTGAAATGAAAGATACACTAGAGGAAATCAGTATCAAATTAGAATACGCAGAAGAATTGGGGCACCTGGGTGGCTCAGTCAGTTAAGCATCTGACTTCCACTCAGGTCATTATCTCACTCTCTGTGAGCTTGAGCCCCGCATCTGGCTCTGTGCTGACAGCTCAGAGCCCAGAGACTGCTTCAGATTCTGTGTCTCCCTCTCTCTACCTTGCCCTGACTCACATTGTGTCTCTGTCTCTCAAATTAATAAATGTTAAAAAAAATTTAAGGAATATGCAGAAGAATCAATCAGTAATCTGCAAGATAGGGTGGTGGTAGTTTAAGCAAACCATCAGACAACATCAAGTGTGCTAACATTGACATTGCAAGGCTCCTACAAGCAGAGGAGGGACACAAAGGGGCAGAACACCTACTTGAAATAATGGCTGAAAACTCCCCTATGCTGGGGAAGGAAACCAGATCCAGGAAACACAGAAGGCCCCAAACAAGATCAAACCAAAGAGATCCACACTGAGACATATTATAATTAAAATGGCAAAAAGTAGGGGCGCCTGGGTGGCTTAGTCGGTTAAACGTCCGACTTTCGCTTAGGTCATGATCTCGCGGTTCGTGGGTTCGAGCCCCGCATAGGGCTCTGTGCTGACTGCCAGCTCAGAGCCTGGAGCCCTTTTCAGTCTGTGACTCCCTCTCTCTCTGACCCTCCCCTGCTCATGCTGTCTCTCTGTTTCTCTCTCCTAGAAATAAATAAAAAAATATATTAAAAAAAAATAAGTTTTAAAATGGCAAAAAGTAAAGATAAAAAGAATCTTAAAAGCAGCAAAAAGCAAAACAAACAGTTACTTTCCAAGGCTATCAGCTAATTTTTCAACAGAAATTTTGCAAGCCAGAATAAAGCAGCAGGATATATTTTAAGTGCTGAAAGAGACTTTCTCCAAGAATTCTCTACCTACCAAGGTTGTCATACAGAAGAGAAAGAGTTAAAGAGTTTCCCACAGGAGCAAAAACAAAAGGAATTCATTACCACTAAACTGGCTTTATAAGAAAAACTAAATGGTGTCCCTTAGTGGAAGAAAAAAGGCCACAACTAGAAATAATACATGAAAGAAAATATTTTGCTCTAGTAAAGATAGTAGACCAGCTGCTTAAAAAGCTAGTATGAAAGAAGTAAAATCAACTAAAAGTAATTAAGTAGTTGAGGGATACACAAAATAATAAGAAGAACATCAAAAACATAAAACGGGAGGGAGTAAAAATGTAGTGCTTTTAGCATGCATTTGAACTAAAGCAATTATCAGCTTAAAACAGAAAGATCTCTATCAGTAGATATTTATGAACCTCATAGTAACTACAAACCCAAAACTATGATAGATCCACAAAAAAATAAAGAGAAAGGAACCCAAGCAGAACACTAAGGAAAACCATCAAACCACAAGAGATGAAGAAAGAAATGGAAGTACTACAGAAACAACCAGAAAACAATTAACAACAGGTCACTTTAAGCACATATCTAACAATAGTTATTTTAAATTTAAATGAACTAAATGCTCCAGTAAAAGTCTAAGGTCACTGAATGCATTTAACAAAAAAAAAAAAAAAAGACCCATCTACATGCTGCCTACAAGACACTCACTTCAGATCTAAAGATACTGAAAGACTGAAAGTGAAGGGTATCAGAAGATAATCCAAGCCAATGAAAATAAAAAGAAAGCTGGGATAGCTACATCTATATTAAAATGAAATATACTTTCAAATCAAGACTGTAACAAAAGACAAAGAAGTGTATTACATAATAAGAAGTCAATCCAAGAAGATCTAACATTAACAAATATTTATCCACACAACATAGGAGTATCTAAATATATAAATGCTAAACAGACAAAGACATTTAAAGCAATGCAACGGTAGCTGGAGACTTTCATACACCATTACATTAATAATAATTCAGAAAGAAAATCAATAAACAAGCACTGGGCTTAAACAACACATCAGACCAGATGGACTTAAGAGCTATATACACAACATTCCACCCCCAAAACTGCAGAACACATTTTTTTACAGTGCACATCTAACATTCTGCAGGACAGATCACATGTCTCGACAAATTCAAGAAGACTAAAATTCTATCAAACATCTTTTCTAACCACAATGGTATGAAACTAAAAAAAATTATAAGAATAAAACTGTAAAAACAAAAAAAAACACCAACACATGGAGACTAGACAACATGCTATTCAACAACCAATGGGTCCATGAAGATAACGAAGAGAAAATAACAAAGTACCATGATACAAACGAAAATGGAAAGACAACTTTCTAAATGTATGGGAGGCAGCAAAGGCAGTTCTAAGGTAAGTTCAGGGGAATACAAGCTACCTCAAGAAACAAGAAAAATCCCAAATAAGCAATCTAATTTTATACCAAAAGGTACTAGAGAAAGACCAAACTTAGGAAGATGAAATAAAGATATGAGCAAAAACAGATTAAAGAGACTTAAATAATAGAACAGATGAAGCTAAAAGATGATTCTTGGAAAAAATAAGCAAACCCAAAGAAGCTCTAGCCAGACTCATCAAGAAAAAAAGCCCAAATAAATAAAATCAGAAGTGAAAGAGAAGTTACAACTGATACCACCAAAATACAGAGGATCATAACAGACTAGTACAAATAACTACATGCACCAAATTAGACAACCTAGAAGAAATGGGTTAATTCCCAGGACCACACAAGCTTCCAATGTTGAATCACACACAAAAAAAGAAAATCTGAAGAGACTGATTCCAAGTAACGAAACTGAATCAGTAATTTAAGAACTCCCAACCAACCAAAGTCCAAGACAAGCCGGCCTTACTGGTGAATTCTACCAAACAACTGAAGAGTTGGCAGTTATCCTTCTCAAATTATCTGCCTCCCTAAATGGAAAAAAAAAAAAAAAAAAAAAAAAAAAANGCCAATCATTATATGGTATTATTCAGTCATATAAATTATAACCACCAGTATTTGTTCCATTATATTCAGAGCAAAGCAATATCCCTAGTTAGACCGAACTCTTTTCCTACTTAGCACCAGCATGGAGTAGCTGAAGAAAATCACAAAGCTGCAATGACTGTTCACACTTTATGTTAAAGGCTGGAGATCTAAAACACTAACTTCTTGCTACCAAGCTGTTCTGCTACATGTCCCCCCTAAATAATATCCTAATATCCAAGACACCTAAGGATTTCANTGTGGAATAAAAATGCTGCTGGGATACCTCAGTGGCTCAGTCAGTTGAGGGTCTGAATTCAGCTCAGGTCATGGTCTCGTCGTTCATGAGTTCAAGTCACACACTGGGCTCACTGTTGTCAGCCTGTCAGTGCAAAGCCCACTTGGGATCCCCTAATCTCCTCTTTCCACCCCTCTTTCACTCATGCTATTTCTCTCAGGAAATAAAACTTTTTTTAAAAAATAAGCAATGTTGCAGAACTCCCTCATCTTTCCACCACCAACTACCATCTACCAGTGGATTTGCATCTATGAACTCTTCTCTTGTAACAGCATCCAGGTGTCCCTATTTCTATCATAAGGCAATACCTCCACTTGCACTCTGGACTCCATCATCTCTCACCAGCTCAAAGACTTGGCCTTAGCAGTCACCCCCTCTCGCTGCATCATCTTATCTACTAGATAATTCTCACTAGCATATGAACCAACTGCAAATACGCTGAAAACCCTCCCTTGATCAACTGCCTCTCTCTCTAGCTCCTTCCCTCATAATCTACTCCCTTGCCCCACACTCTCTCTTCCTCTTACCCCGGTACATCCTCTTCACTTCCGTGAAGCTCTTTTATCAACTTCACCAATCACCTCCATACTTCCCAATACTGTGATTCCTATTTATTCTACATCTCACTCTACTACTCAGCAGGGTTTGACAGATTTGACATTCTTGTTGAAACTTTTCCTTCAGTTGGCTTCCATGACATCATATTCTGTTGGTTTTCCTCCCCTCTGGCTACTCTTCAGGTTTTCTGGATGACCTCTCTTCCTCTACCAGGATTATAAACCCCTGAGCCTTCTACCCTTATTTATCGCTACTCTCTTCTATTCAGGACAATTTAGGCCCATGCTATTAAATACTATCACTAAGCTAATGACTCCCAAATTTACATTTTCTAGTCCTGAGATGCATATTGGTATATCTAGCTGCTCTCTCAATATTTCCACTTAAAAGCCTAGTCTCTGAAATTTACATACAAGACTTTTGACTTCCAATCTGATTAAATGGTACTGTGCCCCCAGGTCTCCAGGCCAAAAGTCTGGAAGCCCCATCCTTTTCACCTTATCCCCCACCATCAGCCCACCAGCAGGATACTCCTTCTTGCATTCTCCCTAATGTAATTATACCACCCTAGGCCTGCTTGTTATCTATTGTCCAACTATTAAGATGGCTTCTTAATGAACCTCCTGTTTTAATTCTTGCATCTTATGTAATCCCTTATCCACAAGGGGATAGCAATTATCTTTTTTAATATTTATTTATTGAGAGAGAGAGAGAGAGAGAGAGCGCATGTGTGTGTGAGAAGGGAAGGGGCAGAGAGGGAGAGAGAGAATCCCAAGTGGGCTCCGCATTGTCAGTGTAGAGCCCCATGTGAGGCTTGATCTCCTGCCTGTGATATCATGACCTGAGCTGAAACCAAGAGTTGGACATCTAACCAACTGAACCATCTAGGCATCACCACAATAAGCTTTTTAAGGCATAAACCAACTCATATCATTCCTCACTTAAGCCCTCCAGAAGCTTCCCATTCTTCCCAGATTAAATTCCAACTCCTTACTGTATATCCCAAAAGGCCCTACCTGGTCTGGTTCTTCCACACCTTTCTGTTTTTGTCTCTTTGACCTTCTGTGACTATTTTACATTCCCCCCTGCTCTCACTCTCAAAAGTTTTGTTCCTGCCTTTTCCTCTACCTGAAACACGCTTCCTCTAAATCTCCTCTGTTCCTAAAAATGTCATTCATTTTTATTTGTAGCAAATACTCATATCAAGGAGTTTGAGGTATATATACGTTCATATTTGTTATATTTAGATCAACTGTGAGTTTATGTAAGCTTTAAGTTTAGTCCCAATTACCTAGATAGTTCATGAATACCGGTATGATTTTTAACACAAACAGTTTAATATAGAAAAAGAATCTAATGGTAAAGTCATATTGGTTGAAAAAAATTTTGACAGAGCATGTGCACAAGCAGGGGAGAGGGGCAGAACTGGGGGGGGAAGAGGGTAGGGGAGAGAGAGAAGGGGGGATAGAGGGGGGAGGGGGGAAGGAGGAGAGAGAGGGAAGGAGGGAGGGGGAGGAGGGAATCCCAAGCAGGCCACATGCTCAGCACAGAGTCCAACATGGGGCTCAATCTCATATCCGTGGGATCATAACCTGAGCTGAAATCAACAGTTGGATGCTCAACCAACTGAGCCACCCAGGTGCCCAAATGAAAAATATTTGTAATCCTGTTGATGATCATCTTCTTTACTCCCACCCAGTTAAATGTTGTACTGTGTGAATCAACTACTTTGTCAAAAAAAAAAAAAAAAGTGCCACCTTATTAAAAATTAAAAACTAAAGTGATAGGACCAAGTTCAGAATTGAGAAAATAGTTTGCTTTGAACAACGTGATGAACTCTATTTTATTATGATTTGTACATAAATACTCTTGAACATGGTTCAGAACGAGAACATTTAACAAATTCTTCTATATAAGCAACTTTTCTAATTTATGTAAGTAAAGCTAATTTTCGTCATCATTATAAAAATTTCTCAGAGAAACATATTCTAGTAATGGAAGACAGGCAATAAATAAAGGGATGAATGGATCATAATGTCTGATAGTGATAAAGTACTGTAAAAATATAACAGTGTAAAGTAATATACAGTGGCTGGGAAGGGGGCCTGATTTACAGAGCAGGGCCAAGAGGATTCCTAGAGAGAACACCTGAGGTAAGTTCTCAAGTACAGATAACTGTGTTGTAAAATGATACATTCAGATCTTTAAGTGATTTGAATGCCTGATATTTATGCATCATATAATTGGTAGTAAGTTTTGGGGGGAAAAAAACAAACAACAATTTGAATGAGACCATGTAAGAAAAAAGATAACTGTACCTCAAGACATTCTTAAAATAAATTGTGAGTAGTTAAATGATTTAAATTCAATAAATTTTTTATAGTTAGAAAAAAATATATATATATGATTGTGAAGACTTCCTTATTCACAGAAGTACAAAGTTCTTTGGATTAATACATTTTTGAATGCCCGAATAAAACAGGGTAGCCATCCCAAACAAAANTTGGTAGTAAGTTTTGGGGGGAAAAAAACAAACAACAATTTGAATGAGACCATGTAAGAAAAAAGATAACTGTACCTCAAGACATTCTTAAAATATAATTGTGAGTAGTTAAATGATTTAAATTCAATAAATTTTTTTATAGTTAGAAAAAAATATATATATATATGATTGTGAAGACTTCCTTATTCACAGAAGTACAAAGTTCTTTGGATTAATACATTTTTGAATGCCCGAATAAAACAGGGTAGCCATCCCAAACAAAAGCCTCCTCATTTAGGTTTCTGTTGCTTCTTATACTCTTCAAACATCACTGTCCTGGACCTTCAAGGAGAAGCGTCTTTCCTCAAAGGCAAAGACCATTCATCTTTGTCTTCCAATAGCCCTGCATAGCATATCATAGGCATTCAATAGCTATTTAATCAACTACATCAGTCAATCTTCTTATCCTCCCCTATCAAGCTAACCCAGTTCCTAACATATAGGAGGCACTAAATCAATATGTTTGTTGAAGTAACCTGTTACAAATACATCATTCATCTAAATCCCTGAGGTTGGGTAGCAGCAAAATAAACATTGGCTTTGGAGACAGACAGGTCTAGAGTCCAGGGAGCCCAGCCCACTCCTCAGTATCTGAACTTAGACAAGTTGAATAACCTTTCTGGACTTCAGAGCCTTCATCTGTTAGAAAAACATAATAATTTGCAAGGTGCTATGAAGATTAAAAAAACAATGTGCAGGATTCCTGATACAGTTTCTAACCCGAAGCAAGCTCTGTAACAGTAAGCATGGAGATCACCATGGCTTTATCATTAAGTATCTTACTAAGCCCACAGTCATGCCTTGGGTATCCACAGATACAATCAGTAATAACAGTTTTCATCAGTGTGGGCACCCCAAGTATTTCTGAGGCTTTGAACCAAGGAGAGCAGAAAACAAAGAACCGTAATACTCCAAACACTCTCAGTCTCAGGACCGAGTAGAACAAGACATGAGAGTCACAGCCCTTTCTCTGGAGATGTGTCTCTGCTAGAATCAGACTGATGGAACATGCATGCTGGGCCTTCTGCCAGAGAATCGTACACTGTCAACAGTTTTTATAAGAGGTTATTTTTCTCTGACCAAAAGAGTTACTCTGTCAGCGTTTCCAAAGGATAGTATAAAACTACAATACAAAGACAGGGGTTGCTGTTATACATAGTACTTTCTTCTTTTAACTTCTGTTTGTTAAGAATTTCTATGAAAGCATGACTCAGACCGAAAACCTTAGCATCATCCTCGACCTTTCTCTTACAGTCTATATCCAATCTCTCAGGAAATTCTGCTGGCCCTCTTTCAACAGACAACCAGCATCTGAGTTTTCTCATCACTTCCACAGCGACAAGCTGGTTCAGGCAGCCATCATTTTCACCTGGATACTGCATGAGATTCCAACTGGTCTAACTGCTTCTACCATGGACTCCTTCAGTCCATTCTGGGCATGGGAGTCAGAAGTATCCTTTTAAAACTTAACTTTCACGTTGTCACTCCTCTGCTCAACACCCTCCATGGCTCCCCACTACACTTTGTGTAAAAACCAGCATCCTCAGTGTGACCCTTGAGGCTGTTCTTGGTCTGGCCCCCTTACCTGTCCACCCTCCTCTCCTACAGCCCCACCCTTACTCACTGCTGCAGCCATACTGGCCTCCTTGCTTGCTCAGGAATGAAAAAGCAGGTGTCTACATTGTGATCTTTGTTAGACCTGCTTCCTCTTCCTAGAAAGGAAGTATCTTGTCCCACATACCCTTTATCTATTCCCTCATTTTTTTAAACCTTTGCTCAAGTCTTATATCAGTGAAGCCTGCCCTGAGCACCTACTTAATATTAAACCCCCCCTGTCTCCATCTATCGGGTCTCTCTCTCTCTCTCACACACACACACACACACACAGTACAGCATTCACCATTCCCTACCACTCTACTTCTTTAATGTTCAGTAAATATATAATGAATATAAACCAAGAAAATTAAGATGCCCCATCATTAGTAGAAAAATGACTTATTGAAGGAGGCAAGCAAATCTTTGCATGTGACAAACTCAGGGCCCTTCCTCCTCGTTTAGAGCCACCATTTCTGCCCCTTTATGGATGCATCAACAGGATATGAGCTAATATTTAATGGAGAATATAATCACTTTAGTTCTCAGAACTGGTAATATTCAAAGATTCTACTCATGTGGAATTTGAGATGTTGAGCCTAGAGCTAGGGAATTTAGACAAAAATCAACATAAAGGACACAGAAATTTAAATCATCAATTAGTACCTACTATCATTTTTTCTATCTGTAAAACAAAACATTAGAAGAATTTTTTCTTTTAAGTTATGAAAGTTGTTACTCTTATGTAGAATTATTTTATTTTCTAAGTGTCTTTTGCTAAAATGGACACCTCATAATCTGTCATTATTTCTATTATTCCTACCTTTCTATTTTGGGAATTGTGGGGAGTAACCTTAGGAATTCCCCAGGCCCACACCAATGAGTTAACAAGGNAGAGCTAGGGAATTTAGACAAAAATCAACATAAAGGACACAGAAAGAAATTTAAACCATCAATTAGTACCTACTATCATTTTTTCTATCTGTAAAACAAAACATTAGAAGAATTTTTTCTTTTAAGTTATGAAAGTTGTTACTCTTATGTAGAATTATTTTATTTTCTAAGTGTCTTTTGCTAAAATGGACACCTCATAATCTGTCATTATTTCTATTATTCCTACCTTTCTATTTTGGGAATTGTGGGGAGTAACCTTAGGAATTCCCCAGGCCCACACCAATGAGTTAACAAGGCATAAAGAATCACCTAGCCACAGGATGCTCACATTCAAGTTTGGGTAAATAAAACTAGATAAATATAGAGAAGTCAGGGCAGAGACCCCAGTATAGAGAGGGGGACAAAGGCCCCCAGGATAGAGTAGGTGAAGCCAAGGCCCCCAGAATAGAGGAGGGGCAAAGCCCCCCAATATATAGGTATATGAAATTAACAAGGTTAGGCATTCAGGGCGAAAGCAACCCCCTCCATTTAGTACTACAGCAGAAAGCTGCTTTCACAGGAAGGAAAAAACAAATTAGATAAACAAGTAAATTGGGCTATAGACCTCTGTGCTACAGGTGAAGCTACCCAGGGCTGAGATGATTAACAAAAGAAAAGGTGCCTTGTTAACCCTGAGGTCACGTGTCCTACCTGTCTTATCCCCTAGGCTGGCTTAGGTAAATAGAGGTGGTGCCTCATGTCCAGTGTAAGTAACCTTCTGCCTGACTGCCTGGTGCCAGGATTTTGTTTTATATTAACCCAAACCCCTAACCCTGAATATCTTCAAGACCCCCCCTTCCCTCATATCTATGAGTTAGTGTTCACAGTTTCATGGTCTCTTTGTGCACATCCACCACCATGTTTGTAAGCCTTCTGATCCTAATAAAAACAGGGCAAGGACTCTTATTTGGAGCTCTTATATTTTCCCAGACATTAGCCATCTCTTGCTTTTAAGCCTGCATCCACGCTCTTGCTGGCCAAGAAAGAACTTTAGATTCAGAGTGTATGCCAGGAAATAAAATGTTTAACTTTTTTTTTTTTTCAGTTTCATCTCTGGTCTCAAAGCCTTTCTCTAGGTAGTTGTGAATTCCAAGATTCAACAATGGAGAATAAGTAAACAAAAGGTTATACTGCACTGGAAAACTACTGCCTGATGACCCAATTTGGTCCACTTCTGTTTTAAGTAAAGAGTTATTGAAAGAGCCACGCCTATTCATTTATAACTTGTTTGTGGCTGCTTTCACACAGTATCAACAGAGCTGAGTAGTTTGAGTGAGGCTGTATGTCCCACAAAGCCTGAACTCTTTACTACCTAGTCTTTTACAGAAAAAGGTTTGCTAACCTCTATTAGATGATTTACCTTTCTACTGACTTTTCACAGATTGCTGTGTAACACTGTATGAGGTCATTTATTGAGCACCAACTAAGTGTCATGCCTATGCTAGTCTAGTATAGGAGGGGGTCATTGACAAACGACGATAGCCACCAAAGGTGGCCATGAACAAATATAGCTCCCTTCTTTCCATTTTAGAGAGAAGGTAGAAAGGAGACGGAGGAAAAATTGTTCATATACAAAGAGTAGATATTGTCCACTAAAGGGCATTGCTTACTCCTGAACTTTTAAGAACATAAACACAGAAAGGTTAAGTACACAGAAAATGGGAATGAGGAACAGATTCTCATTTGTGGTAGCAACTCATCTCACAAGTGGCCAAAGCTGACCCACGCCATTATCTGGTAAAGTAAATGATTAGAGGTCTTGGGGCCAAAATGATCTCAACCTGTTCTCAAACTTTAAATGGGTAAGAAGCCCAGCTCGCTGGCATGGAGCCGGGTGTGGAATGTGAGTGCCTAATGGGCCACTTTTGGGAAGCAGAACTGGCACTGCAGGATGTACCAAACACCGGGTTAAGGCGCCTGATGCCAATGCTCATCAGACCCCAGAAAAGGTGTTGGTTGATACAAACAGCAGGATGGTGGCCATGGAAGTCGGAATCTGCTAAGGAGTGTGTAACAACTCACCTGCCGAATCAATGGCCTTGAAAATGGATGGCACTATACCAGCATCAGGCCCATACCGTAGCTGGTAGTTGGTGATGCGCTCAAGAGGGATGGGAGTGGGTGGGGGGGTGGTTTTCCCTGTGGCAGCCAGAAAAGGCTGGGGTGCGTTCTAGCCTTCCAGCTGCTGGATGCTGACGTAACATCATCTTCACGTCACCAACATTGTCAGAACAAGGCCTGTGGGACCTGAATGCTGACTATGACCCAGGATTCCATTCACAAACGTAAAATACCAGCTACTATCCAGGCTCTGGCATTTCACAAGCATCATTTTACCAGTGAAAACCAATCAAATGGAAATTAGATTAGCATCACAGGGCTCCATTTGGATCTACATTTTCTCCAATGTTCTGGTCAACAGACAGCTGAACAGTAGTTAGGAAAACATACCTTAAACCAGACACACTAATAATCCACTACTTGAGGTTATATACTATTCTACAAGAACATTTTATAAAGCATTAAGCCTAAGAATTTCCATTTGTGGTAGTTCATGATATACTAGTAGTTATAAACAGAGAACAGGATTATATATGGCCTATAAGTTTTTTTTCCCCAACTGATTTTTTATTGTGCTAAAATATACATATTATTTTAATCATTCTTAAGTAAACAATTCAATGGCATTAAGTACATTCATGTTATGGCATAAACTTCACCACATTCCTCCAGAACTTCATCATCCCATACTAAAACCTTGTGTCCATTGAACAATAACTTCCCGTGCCTCCCTCTGTTATTTCCTTAATTTTCCTTTCAAATTGTTTGTTGTCAGTATATAGAAATGCTACTAATTTCTCCTTTTCCACACTAGATGCTTGCTTTGTTTTTTGTCTCCTTACTCTGGCTATAGCTTCCAATGCTATGTTGAACTTAATATCAAAAGTGAGCATCTCTGCCTTAGTTTTTTTTTTTTTTTTAAGTTTAATTCTTTTGAGAGAGATAAAGAGAACAAGCATGAGCAGGTGAGGGGCAAAGAATCAAAGAACCCCAGGTAGGCTCCGTGCTGACAGTGTAGAGCCCAGTGTGGGGCTCTGTCCCACAATCCATGGGATTGTGACCTGAATGGAAACCAAAAATCATATGCTCAACCCACTGCACCACCTAGGCACCCCTGTCTTATTCTTGATCTTAGAAGAAAAGCTTCCATTCTTACCATGGAATATAATGTTAGCTGTGGGGTTTTGATTTATAGCTTTTATTATGTTGACCTAGTTTTCTGCTATTCTGGGTTTGTTGAAAGTTTCTATCATGAAGGAGTGTTAAATTTTATCAAATGCTTTCTTCTGCATCAATTGAGATAGTCACATGATACTTCCCACTCATTATGTTAATGTGCTATATTACATGAATCAATTGTGTGTTAAACCATTCTTGCATTCCAGAAGTAACTCCCACTTCATCACCGTATATAACCCTTTTAATATGCTGCTGGATTCTTTGCTAGTATTTGGTTAATGACTTGTACATCAATATCCACCAGGGATATTGGTCTGTAGATTCCTTTTACTGTAGAGTCTTTGACTTTGGTATCAGGGTTATACTGGTCTCATTGAATGAGTTTGGAAGTGTTCTAATTTTATGGGGGAGTTTGAAAAGGATTAGTGTCTAAGCCTCCAGATTTTTAAAAAAATTTTTTATGTTCATTTATTTTTGAGAGAGAGAGCATGCACGCACATGCATGAGAGCGGTTGAGGCATGGGCAGAGAGAGGGAGACACAGAATCTGAAGAAGGTTCCAGGCTCTGAGCTGTCAGCACAGAGCCCAACACAGGGCTTGAACTCACAAATGGGGAGATCATGACCTGAGCCAAAGTCGGAGGTTCAACCGACTGAGCTACCCAGGCACCCCAGAGATTTTCTTTATTGAAAGGTTTCTAGTTATTGACTCAATGTCTTTACTAATTATAAATTTATTTAGGTTTTCTTTGTCTTTGTGATTCAGTCTTTGTAGGTTTTGAGTATCTAGGAATTTGTCCATTTCATCTAGGTTATTGATTCTTTGGCACATAATTGTTCATAGTACAGATTTTATATAGTACAGTACAATTGTTCAGATTTTAGTAAATTTAGTAAATATATTTTTCTTAATCTAGCTAAAGGTGTATCAATTTTGTTAATCTTTTTGAAAAACTAACTTTGTTTTGTTTTTCTGTTCTCTATTTCATTTATCTATGACCTAACCTTTTTTATTGTCTTCCTTTTGCTAGCTTTTGGTTTAGTTTGTTCTAATTAGTTAATTAGTTTGTTCTAATTAATTCTTTAATTAATTCATTTTTAAATTCTGCTTAATGGCATCCCTGAGGTTCCACTCCTCCAAAAACCACAGCACTTTCTTATGGTACCTTTTCCCACGATGTACCTTTGTTTTTTATGCAGTTTTTTTCTTCCCCTTCCAATCTTTAAGCTCAACAAGTTCACATCTGATTCATTTTTCTATCAATACTTCCATCATACTGACAAGAGTTTAGAGCCATTTAGTACCTACTATGTGCCTAGTATTTAGTGCCTACTACTTGGTGTGCTACAGTAAGTGCTTTCCATACATGGTCTCATCTCATGATAATCATTCCACAGCATCTTCATTTTATAGATAAGAAGACTTAGGCTCAAAGAGAAAATAACCTGCTGAACTCATAGGGTTACTACCTAACACACAGGCGGTAGGTAAATCCAGGTCTATGTGACCCCAATGGCCAGACTTTCTTATTAAACTACACCCCTTCTACTCATTCATTTATTCAACTGATATGTATTCATCATCTATGTGCCAGGAACTGTTCTGGTATTGAGGATACACTAGTGGACAAAACCAACAAAGATCTCAGTCCTATGAATCTTCTGTTCTATTGTGGGGAAAGACACTAAAGGGTCAGGTGGTATGCAGTATTAAATAGGGTGCTCAGGGTAAGCGAAGACTTGAATCCAGAGGGAACAGCTAGAACAAAGGCCATTTGCAGGATGATCCTTTGGGTACAAGAACAGGCAAGGAGATCAGGTTGGATAGAGCAGAGGGCAAAGGAGGAGGTCATGGACAAAATAGGATTAACAGAGTAATGGGATAAATGTAAGTAAAATCATCTTTTATGATTATGTAATATTCCATACATTTTTAGTGTATTTAATATGTATATTTTTAAATGACCTTAAAATGAGCCCATTTGTACCCATCTCATCATTAGAAAAAATGTGTATAGCATTGTCACCATCCAGAGAAAACCATTTTTCTAATTTTATTCTCATATAACACATTATTTAATTTAGCATGGTTTGGATATTCATACTAATTGAATCAAACTATATGTATTTTTCTATTCATTGCTGGCTTTCAATCTCTATTTGGTTTCTGAGATTCATCCTCATTTTTCTTTGCAGCTATAACTCATTCATTTACATGTCTATATCCTATTAATACACTATGAAAATAAGAAACCTATTCTGAATGGATACTGTGAAAATGTGTAACAAGTTATTTTTTAAGTATCAGAGAATGAAATTACTGGGTCATGGAGAATGCACAGACTCAGTTTTGCTGGATAATGTTTACTGCTCTCCAAGGTGATTTACATTCCTAGGCATTCTGAACACAGACACATACAATATTTGAAAAGGGAAATTCTCAAATGTTCTATTTAACTTTGAGATAATAAATTTACAGGAAAGCTGTAATGATAGTGTAAGGTATTTCCCTATGCCCTCCATCCAGCTTCTACAAATGTTAGCATCTTATATAACCATGACACATTTATCAAAACTAGGCCATTAACAGTGGTCCAAGGATATTAGCTAAACTACGTATTACAGTAGGGTTTCACCAGTTTTTCTATTATGTCTTTTTTTCTTCTTGAGAATCCAATCCAGAATACCACATTACATCTAGCTATCATGTCTCCCTAGTCTCTTCCAAGCTGTAACAGTTTCTGTCTTTCCTTGCTACTCATAACCTTGACACTTTTGGAAAATCCAAGTAAGATATTTTGTAGAACACTCTTCAACTTATATTTACTGGTATTTTCTCATGTGGATTTGGAAAGAATATACCACAGAAGTGAATTATCCTTTTCATTGCATCATATCCGTGGTAAAAGTTGTTAACATGACCTATCACTGGTGATGTTAACCTTAACACTTTGTTAAGTTTCTATCTACCAGGTTTTTCCACTATAAAGTTACCATGTTTCCCATTCTCATTTTCTACTCATTACAACAAGTTACTCAACTCCACCCCCTGTCACAGGGAAGGAAGTTAACCTCCACCTCTTGGATGATTATCAAAGAATTTATGGACAGACATGTGTTAAATTCACCACAGGAATTGGAAATTATATTGAGGAAGATATTTAAGGAGATATCCTGTTGCTCTTAAATATTTCAGCCATTCATTTTGACATTTACCAATGAATCTTGCCTGCAACTACTATTACTATTTTAATCCAATGGTCTTTCTCCACTTCCCTCATTCCTTCTGTATTTACTACTTGGAAGACTGAATACCTAAGTGGTGGATAAGTGACCAATCATTTATTTATATCAATATGAACTCAATGTGTATTTGTCCTATTCTTTGGCTTGTAATTCAGTAGTAGTTATTTTGTTGCTTTAATTGTTCCAGCTTTGACCATCAGGAGCTCTTACAAGTCTGCTCCTATGTTCTTTTGAGGTGCCCTTTTCCCTCCCCCCCTCCCCCCGCACAAAATGCTCCTCATCGTGAATTTTCCCTGCCCTGATTCCCTAGAATTAACCATTTCTCTGGGGAATTCTAGTTCAGAAGATACAATTTTTAAAGTTAGTTTCCATGTGTTATTATTGCAATCCCTAGATTATTTCTATGCTATATTTAATGCTATAATTAACTATAGATTTTCTATAATTAAGCCATGTATAGTATAGTCCCCTAACTGCTAGACCATGTTCAAGTGAAACATGAATCCATCAACAATGCTTTACCCTTCTCTCTTCTACCACTTACCTACATAATCTCTATGGGCCCCAGGAACTGTTTTGTGATTCTACGTGAAAAGGCAAAAGATGTTTCCGTATGGAATTTTCCTTGGGTCAATTGTTTCATTTTGCTAAAAATCTAGTTAACCCCAGTTGACCTCTATTTCATCTTTTCTAGCCCTCCTATAGTTTAGCCTTATTTCTTCCATTTTATTATCCACTTTGAAATAACCTTTTGAGTTTGTTTTCCTGTATCAAGTTACTGTACAAACAAGGTAATAGAAATATACAACAATAGATTCTGCTTACACTAAAACTTTTTGATAGTAACCTAATACGACCCACTGCTGCCTAAAGCATTCATCGCTAGTTTTAACACTAGAACAGGGGCACCTGGGTGGCTCGGTCAGTTAATGATCTAACTTTGGCACAGGTCGTGATTTCTCATGGTTTGTGAGTTCAAGCCTGGAGACTGCTTTGGAGTCTGTCTCCCTCTCTCTCTGCCCCTCCCGTGCTTGCTCTTTCTCCCAAAAATGAATAAACATTAAAAAAAATTTTTTTAATAAAAAATATAAACACTAGAGCAGTAGTTCTCAAAAGAACAGGCTTCCCCAACTAGGGACTTCTGGCAATATCTGGAGACAGTTTTTTGACAAGTGGAAGGAACACTACTGGTACCTAGTGGGCAGAGTCCTGGAACGCTACTAAACGCCCTACACAAGACCTCTTCACTTCAAAAAAGTCCCCAGTCCAGAATTTGCCAGTTCCAACGTTGAAAAATGCTTCAGTAAAGGAACTTCCAATTTTAAAACTGACCCAATAGTTAAATAACAGATATTTTCCGCGCAACTCTTGAAGAAAATATTTGCAAATACCAAAGACTATCTCCATGCAAAAGTTGAATACAATAGAAGATTTTTTGGAAGAATCAGATGGCAGAATATGAAGAATCTACAATAGACACAAAACATCAAGACAACAAGGGTCCCTGAGTGGTTCAGTCAGTTAAGCTTCTAACTCCTGACTTAAGCTCAGGTCATGACCTCACAATTCATGGGGCTCTGCCCTGACAGTATGGAACCCGCTTGGGATTCTGTCTCCCTCTCTCTCTGTCCCTCCCATGCTTACATTTGTGAGCTCTTTCTCTCTCAATATAAATAAAAACAAACCTTAAAAAAAAAAGAAACAAGGAGGGCACTTGTGATGAGCACTGAGTGTTATATAAGTGATGAATCACTAAATTCTAAACCTGAAACTAATTTTACCATATGTATTAACTAACCAGAATTCAAATAAAAAATTCAAATGGAAAAAATAGAAAGCGAAGGCAGAGTTGAAAGTTCATACTGCATTTTAACGGATTCTGATTTAAATGAGTTATTTATCTAACATTGCCATTGCTCAGGTAGATCAGAAAAATAAATTGTTAAATACGTGGACTATTATTGAGTTTGCAGTTTAAACCACAACACTAATGGTCTTCTGGCTAACAAGATAGGATTCTAGTGTAATGCACGTAATATAACCTGAAGTCAGGAGATATAAGCTAGGGGTCTAGACAAGGCTCCATCTCTGCTGACTATTTGATTCTGGGCAAGTCATGTCACTTTCCTGGACTCTCCTGTTCCCTCATCCAGAAACTTCTCTTCTACCATTCTCTTCTTCTTCAAGGGTCCCATTAGAGTGTGAAAACGTATTTAAAAACAGAATCACATGCAAGCCACAAACTGGGAAAGAAAGAGTTTTAAAACATACCTGCTTAAGAACTTCCACCTAAAATATGCATAGAATTGTTTTTTGATCATGGTATCTCCCCTGCCAGGTAAGTATGCATAGAATTCTTAAAGCTCAACATTAACCCCATTTAAAAATTTTTTTAATAGTTATTATTTATTTTTGAAACAGAGAGAGACAGAGCATGAGTGGGGGAGGGCAAGAGAGAGAGGGATACACAAAATCTGAAAGAGGCTCCAGGCTCTGAGCTAGCTGTCAGCACAGAGCCTGACGCGGGGCTCAAACCCAGGAACCATGAGATCATGACCTGAGCTGAAGTTGGACACTTAACCTACTGAGCCACCCAGGCGCCCCAACAATAACCCCATTTAATATGTAAGATCTAAATAAACATCCCAAGAAAGTATACAGATGCCAAATAAGCGTATGAAAAGATGGCCAAAATCAGTCATCATTAGAACACTGCAAATTTTAAGAGCAGTGAGATACCATTACCAACCTATTAAAATGAGCAAAACTTTTTAACTGACAATACCAATTCCTGACAAAAATGTATAGCTATGACCACTCTCATTCATTGCTGGTGGAAACGCAAAATGGCACAGCCACTTTGGAAGACAGCTCGACAGTTTCTTACAAAGCTAAACATAGTCTTACCATATGATCCAGCAATCACACTCCTAATATTTACCCAATTGGTTTGAAAACTTAAGCCCTCAAAAAATCTGCAGGCAAATGTTTCTACAGCTTTATTCACAATTTCCAAAAACTTAAAAGATATCCTTCAAATGTGAATGAGTAAACAAACTGCAGTGCATTTATGCAAGAAAATAGTATTCCACAATAAAAATAAATGAGCTATCAATAAAGACCTGGCTGAACATTAAATGCATATTGCTAAGTGGAAGAAGCTAGTCTGAAAGGAACATACTCTAGGATTCTAATTACATGACAGCCTGGGAAAAAGCAAAACTCTATCAACAGCTAAAAGAGCAATGGTTACCAGAGGTTTAGGGGGGTTGAAGAAGTGAATCAGAACTTCATAGGTCAGTCAAACTTAAGTTTAACACAGTAATGGAGGATACATGGCAATTTGCATGTCAAAACTCACAGAACTTGAGAGAATGAAGAGCAAACCCTGTAGACTGGGGGAAAAAAAAAAAACACCACTAACTGTATTATAAACACATGGAATAACCTTACTGAAAACGATGGGTGGATATGGTGCTGACCTAAGTATTTTTGGACAGGAGTGGAGTCTAAGAATTAAGGCAAACTAAACTTCATCTAAGTACTGTACCCTAGTCAATAAAGTGATTTCCCACAGGAGTACAGGCTAAACATTCTAATTTTTCTATGCAAATATACTGAAATTGAACAATTAGGTAAATCAATCACGGATGGTGGGAACCAGGGTGTCTACTGTAGAAGAGGGAACTTAAAGATAAGCAAAGGGAAGAGGCTAGAAAGACCCATGTTGTAATGGATTATAGTTGGACACATTTTGGTATCGACTACATTTAGTTTAATAGAGATATAAATGATTACATGTAGAAATCTTTAGACACGGAGTATACACATGGATTTGCATGCACACATACATTCCCTTGCTCTATCAGTTCAAAGGGCCTAGAACCAGTGAGAGTCCATGAGGAGTAAGCACAGCTAGCACTCCGAGGTTGGCCTCTAGTACCATTCTCCAATGAAAGGAACTGGGGTTCCTTGAAGAAATGGTGGATTTTAGGGCCAGGGCAAAATAGAGACAAGATGATCCAAGAGCATCTTAGGATACCAAAAGTTAAGAAAATGCTCAAAAAAGTGAGGGTATGTCAAAGGGACACAAGAATTCCAAAGCTAGCCAAAGCTAAAACAATTTGAGCAAAATATATACAGTAACTTTGGGAAAAGTTATATAATATTTGTAAGTCCATGTTGATATAAATAAATGATTGAATCACTAAATTGGAGATAAGAGAATTCTCCCATGTGGAAGAATTCCAAATAATGTATGTAGATACTCTACCCTCAAGAAGTGTGAGCTGTGCCAAGTGACTTCGTTCCAATGAGTACACCCCAGAAAGGAAGGGAAAAAAAGTTAATCTGACAAATACTACCTTACCCAAATGATCAAGGTCAACATCAACAGTGATAATCACATTGATAACATATACTCTTGATGTGATGTGACGACAATGGCACTTCACCTCTAAATTTCCTCTCCCCAAAACCCATAAAAACAGTCTAATCATGAAAGAAACACCAACAATTAGGTCCAAGAGACAGGCATGCTATAGCATTCCTGATTAGTACTCCTCAAAACTTTCAAGCCATCCATAGCAAAGAAAGCCCGAGAAACAGTCACAGCCAAGAGAAGCCTGAAGAGGCTGGACAACTAAATATAATGTGGGTTCCTGGAGGAGATCCTAGAACAGATAAAGCACATTCAGTGAAAACTACATAAATCTAAATATGAAGTTTAGTCAATAATAATGTATCAATATTGGTTCATTAACTACAACAGACACACCGTAACAACAGAATGCAGTAAGAGGTCAGTAATAAGGAACATGGTGAGGAGTAAATGTAAACTCCTGGTCTTCTAAGTTCACAATCATTCTGTAAATATGAAATATCAAACTGTCCTAAAATACCATCAATGCAAAACATCAGAGGGAGCAATGATGGATTAAACTCTAATTGCACTTCTTCACAAGCATCTGGTTTTACTGAAGAAGAGGAGACCAGAAGACTAATTTTTAAATTTGCTCAGTAGGCTAGCCTGAGGCAGATGGGGCCCTCATTCAGTCATTGGCCATTTATAAAATCTAATAGAAAGGTGTCAGCCTTGAAGTACCCACTAGAATACTTACCAGAAGGAGCTTCATAGACTGTATTTTTAAAAAATGGAGTAAGCTGGAAAATCTTTCCTTTTACATGAAAAGTGAGCCTGATTTTTATCTCCTAGACCTTTAAGAAAGGGCCAAAGACCTTCACTATACTACTGACAAAGGGTCACAAGCATGTCCTGGTTTGGTTGAAGATCATTCAGCCTCCTTTCCTCCCAGTATACTGGAGCCCCAGTGAAGTGTACATGCTTCTGTTTATCTCCCTCTCCAATGTAAAGATCTAGTAATCTACTGTATATTGTAAAATACATAATTAACTATTTTCTTCAAACAGCAGATAAAAGAATTTTTAAAAGCATGAATAATTAAATTTGTCTGAGTGAGGCTGGCTAGAGCCACTTGCTGGAAAATGTTGTGGGTTTATGTACTATCCTGTCCTCTCTGCTCTAACTATTCCTATCAGCATCAAAATTACTGCAAAAACAAAAAAACAAAAACAAAAAAAACAAAAAAACAAAAAAGCAAAAAACAAAAAAACAAGTTGTTCATTTAGAACAAAGATCAATTTGCTTTTATATACAGTACCTGTAAGATAATAGATCTTCCCCCAAATTCTATCCCAGAACATAGCTTTCTGACACACAGAAATTTCCCCCGCAGCTGGGTTCAAGTTTTTCACTGTTGAGTAATCACGAGAGATGCTGTTTCCAGCCTGACTAGTATTGAAAGCTCCAGGGCACCTAAAACTAAACTGCTTGCCTAAAAGAGGAGAGGATCATGAAGGCATGCATTCTACAGCACATTCTGAAAACATCTAGAATATTGAACTGAAAAAAAAAAAAAGAAAGAAAAGAAAAACCGTCTTATTTTCCACCCATGCTAGTACAAATGACCTAAGTATACATAAGATCCCTATTAAATCAAACAACTGCAACGCAATCTGTACTACTAATTGCTCATCACTCCATGGTCGAAACTTAGTTGCATTTCCTTGGAGCATCACGGTCTTCCCTTCACTTCACAACACTACTAGGAAGATTTCTTTGTAGATGCACTTGAGGCTGCTTGGGGATGGCCCACGGGAGCACAAGTGACCATGGGAAAGGCACCTCAAATACAGGGAGGTGCTGAGGCAGCCTGCATGCTCCGCAATTTAATCCTGACATCAGGTTATTGAAATTGAAGATGGAAAACATATATTGAGTCCCTTGGTTCTCTCCCTCAAGGGTAGTAGATTATGGTGAACAATATATTATTTAGCACTTTGGCCAGTTCTCTTCTCAACAGCCCTTCCTTGGAGGCTATTAACTCAAACCTGGCAAGGATTTTTATTACAAATGGAAGGTTTTCTACTAGTTGATCATTTCTGCCACAAAACACACATTCTCCTGCAGAGATATTTTAAAAAATAAAACTTGCCAAACAACATGAAAACAGTGCAGTATTATGGAAAGAGTGCGGAACACTAAGCAAATTGTCCCAAAGTGGTCCCAGATGCTCACTCTGACTTGCCTGGACAACTGCTTGCTAAGGCTACTTTCCTTTCTACTTTCTCACAGCAAGGAGGGGCTGTCTCCAAGCTCGGCTTCCCACAGGACTTGCGGCCTCATCTCCCTGTCCTTACAGGAACATCCCACAGACTTCACCATCTCCAGGAGCGGTTAACACTACAACACTCACGAATCACAGACACCCACATCCAGGCTGCCTGGTGCTCCAAAAGGCTGATTATTCCCCACTTTTAAGTTTGCTTTCAGGCTCATCCTATTAGAAGGACAAAATTCCCCATTAGAAAGCAAACATGCCACTTGTCAACAACGCTCTTTGGCCCTAGTATGGTCTCCATGGGGAAAAGTGGGAGGGTGGGAGACTCTTGCCTTTTCTCCTCTATGACTTTGGAAGTGACTCCCTTCCCTCAACACAACAGATGCCCTAACCAATGTCGCACTCTAACCTGGTGCATGACATGGAGTGACCCAGGATCAGACTCTCCTTGGACAAGAAAAATTGAGGACTTCAGAGCCAAACACTGGGCCAAATGTGTGTGCTCTGATGCTCATTAGTTATAGGAGCTTCAGTTTCTCCATCTACCATGGAGAAATAATACCTATCCCAGATTCTAAGCACAGGTGATAATGTATCCTAAGTAAATGGTTACAGTTGGCACATTAAGGAAACTCAGTAAATGCTAGCTCCCATTCGAAACTTTTGAATAGTTTTTTAAATGTAACTGAAATGTACAATTGGATGTATTACATAGAAATAAAACGTTTTTTAAGCTTATTTACTTTGAGAGAGAGAGAGAGAGAAAGAGAGAGCAGAGGAGGGATAGAAAGAGAGGGAGAGAATCCCAAGAATCTGACAGTGCAGAGCCCATCCTGGGGCTCAATCTCCCAAACTGTGAGATCATGACCTGAGCGGAAATCAGGAGTCAGATATAACCGACTGAGCCACCCAGGTACCCCAGAAATAAAGCTTTTTAATCCACAGAACAGATGATAATGATAAAGCCCTGTTTACTGGTTATATGAATGAGTAAGTAAATTAGGAAAGGCTCGTCTTGCTCTGGGCACATTAGTCCATCTATCCGTGCATCACCAAGATGCAAACTCAAATGTACGACATTCACCAAAGCACCAGCTTCAAAATCGCTCCACTTCTCTCCAAATCTGGCATTTGAGTTCCTCTCATCACCTAACACTGCTCAGCAGCCTACACAGGAAGCATCCATCACCCCTAAAGGCTAAGTTTTAAATGCTGTGAAACCATAAATTGTTAAGTATGAGAGTATATGGGATATGAAGGTGTGAAGGTAGTATGACAGTACAAGAGCAAGAACATTCAGGAACATCAAGTATGGGTGACAGTCTTGCAGACAAAATGAGGACCAGATCTGGCCTCTTTTTCATCACTATGAAGGCTCTAAGCAGAGTTCAGAGATACTCTGGCTTCATTTGTAAATCTTAGCACTGTTCCCACATCTCTAGCCATAAAGCTATGACAGAAGATAGACAATAAATGATCATGAGCTTAAACAGCTTAAAATCAATTGGTATTGGGTGTTAAAGACCTAGATTCCTCTACCACATTTGCAGCATCTCAAGTTGAATTAAAATGAAATCCAACAACACAGGGAGACAGAGCCTTCTAGAAACACAAAGGAAGCTTCAAGAAAAGGTAACCAATTAAGGGCTGGGTACATTTTAACTAATCTAACTTACACAAAAGGGGAGCAAGTTTGGCATTATTACTTCAGGCAACATAGTATTTAAATCATTTTAAATCAAACAAACATTGGATTATGTTAAATCAAATCAACTAATAGTAAAGATGACATTTATAAATTTTAAGATGCCAACTAAAAGAGCCTCAAAGTATATAAATCAAAACCATACAGATGGCAGAAATTGAGGTTTTCAATCTGCTGCTACCAACGTATAACAGATCCCAAACTCAAAAATGAAACAAGGACACCCCCCCCAAAAAAAAGAAAAAGTAATGTAACTAATGAAGTAGAACTAAAAAAATATGCCAACTTCTTGATCTTAAAAGTAGAGACCTCATTCTACTTCATACTCTTGGTCCATATACAATCACCAACTGTGAGAATAAAATTATCAGTCTATTTCAAGGAATTATTATGGCAAAGAGCTGATAAAAATATTTACCCAAATGACCCATTAGATGACGAAGTGATGGGGATGTACATGATGACTTAACTGCTGCTTACATGCCTCACTAGGCCCCCTAATTCAGTTATTTGTGTTTTAACTTTTACAACCTTCTGGGCTGCCATAATCATTTTATAGTTTGCTATGGAACTGTACCAAATCCATAAAATCTGCAAAAGTCCTCAAAACTCCACATATGTGGGTCGTCACTGGCCCTAAGAATTGCTCTCCACATTTTGCACCAAACTCTTAACAAATTCAACATAAATACACCACGTGCAGAGACGTGAATGAAAAGGACCCACCGGAAGACTGTTGAGCTGACACTCAACACCTCTGATAATTTTGCACGTGAGTCCTTCATAGACAGCTCTGCCTTTCAGTTCCCCAATCAACACGTTAAATAGGCACCCTTTCCAAAAATTATTGTCTGTATGCCTTATGCTTCTAAATACTGTAACCATTTCACCTGAAGAGTGGCAATTTTTTCCATGTATGCCATGAATGACAAAATCACATAGCTCAACTGAACCATGAGCGTGCAAATCTAAGGAAACACCAGAAACAGCAGGATCCTGAGTGTGCAGACAGAACCATAAAACTTACACAGCCGTTAATTGTTCCCACAAAGCAAACTGCTTAGGAGATTAGTAGCTGTTTTTCGTTTTCTTCCCTCTTCTTGTTGACGTTTGAACCGTTATTCCCACCCACCACCACTCCTCCCCACTATGAATCAGGTCATTGCATGAATTGAGGGAGAGACATCTTGTCACCAGTTTCCTTTCTATCCAGAAGTGATTTGCCAGAGTAGCAGAGTTCAGGAAGCTGACTTCACCATAGAGGTTATTTTATGAACCAGAGGGGAAGTGAGTGGTCAGACAGGTGAAACAGGTGATGGGGATCAAAGCATAAATTTACCATGATTAGTACTGAGCAATGTATGGAATTATCCAATCACTATATTGTACACTGTATGTTCACTATACTGTAATGAAAATTTAAAAACTCAAACTTTTTTTTAAATTTTAATGTTTTATTTATTTCTAGGAGAGAGAGAGAGAGAGAGAGACAGCGTGAGCAGGGGAGGGTCAGAGAGAGAGGGAGATACAGACTCTGAAACAGGCTCCAGGCTCTGAGCTGGCAGTCAGCACAGAGCCCAACGCGGGGCTTGAACCCACGAACCGCGAGATCATGACCTAAGCGAAAGTCGGACGCTTAACCAACTAAGCCACCCAGGCGCCCCTAAAACCTCAAACTTTTTAAAGGTTCCTTTGTGGACATTTTTCTCTGACATACATGTAGGGTTTGTGTTTTGTAATGAGGCAAATTAAGGACCCCGTGGGTCACAGATTTCTCTAATAGCCAAGTATTGCTCCAAGGAACACAAAAGCACTGATTTATGAAGCCCTTCGGAAAACTAGTATTGTTTTTGTTTGTTCTATAGAGAAAATTTAAGAAAATACAACATGTTTCCACAAAGATATATATGCAAATGCCGATGTATACAACTTGTGTGCTGGGGCAATAGTAATAAAAAAGAAGCAAAACAGGAACTGAATTTACCCTCTCCACCTCCAAGCTTCTCCCTCTGAAAATGATTCCAAAAATGATCAGGTATAATTATCTCAAAATCAGTTTCACTCTTGAATGCTGAGAACTGAGGGTTGATGGGGGTGGGGGGAGAGGGGAAGAGGCTGATGGTCATGGAGGAGGCACTTGTTGGAATGAGCACTGGGTGTTATATGGAAACCAACTTGACCATAAACTAAGGAAAAAATTAAAATAAATAAAATCAGTCTGAAAAGGTTAGAGACAGGCCCTATAACTTCCTATATTTAATGCTTTACGAAATAATTCAATAAGGGGCTCCTGGGTGGCTCAGTCGGTTAAGGCTCTGACTTCGGCTCAGGTCATGATCTCACGGTTTGTGGGTTTGTGCTGACAGCTCAGATCCTGGAGCCTGTTTCAGATTCTGTATCTCCCTCTCTCTCTGACCCTCCCCTGCTTATGCTGTCTCTCTCAGAAATAAATAAAACATTAAAAATTAAAAAAAAAAATAATTCAATAAGATACCTACGTAAATAATAACCTTTGGACTCCCAAATGTATCCAGGTCCTTTGATTACCCTGTGAGAAAAATTCTGAACGGTGCATTTCTTTTATGTTTCAAGGCATGTGAAATGACTGTGCAGAGAAATATAAAATAACAATTTATGCTTGTTATAAATCCATTCCTATAACCCTGCAAGTTCTGGTTCAACATGGCGACAGTAGGAAGATCGTGAACTCTCCCTCCCATGGATGCACCTCATCTACAGCTACATATTGAAAAACTTCCTTTGAAAGAAACCTAAAAGCTGTCTAAGCAACTCAGAAGCATCTGGCAAACACCACAAAGCCCACACGGACGCAGGTAGGAGAGTCTAGGGCTCAGTTTCTTCATCAGCCACCCCTGGGGCGGCAACGCCCGGTCAGGAGGGAACTCACACACCATAACTTTTAAAACCTGCACCTGAGCCCTCAAAACATGTAGCTTTGCAAACAGGGCTCCTGTCCCCAAGGCTGAAACATCTGAGAAATCGGCTCGGAAGGGGCTCCCGCCCTCAAACTCACCTGCCCCCTGGACTCCGCGCTGAAGCAGCTGACTGAGGGGCACTTGGAAACTTGATGCGAATGAGGTTCATTTGCTACTTATTTACTTTTTTATTTATTTGAAAGAGAGAGAGGAAGGGGGGAGGGAGAGGGGGAGAGGGAATGCGCGCGCACTTCCGCGTGCTCGCAAGCGAGGGGGGAGGGGCAGAAGACGACGGAGAAGGAGACCCTTAAGAAGGCTCCACACTCTGAGCGGATCGCAAGGCGGGGCTTGATTTCAGCTCTGGGAGATCAGGACCTGAGCTGAAACCAATTAAGTGACTGAGCCACCCAGGAGCCCCTCATTTGCCGGTTTTAAAGGATCACACCTGAAAGGCAGGCATCTAAATTAGCACACACCCCTGCTAGGTGGCAGGGACCAGCTTTTTCTTGTTCTTTCAAGCATCCTCTGTACCTCCCCCTTTGTCTCGGCCCAGCAGACAGGTATCATCTTCTTCCCCCCACCCCCACCCCGCTTTTTTTTTCTTTCTCCTGCCTGGCACCGTCTACATTCTATCCCTTTACCTTAATTGCATGCAATGGGGGCCATCTTTGTCTATCCCCTCTGCCTCTTTCCCGAGTGCTGTGATCTCCCAGAAGGGATCTTCTACCTTCTTCTGGTGCCTAGTATCTGCATCTGCTGCCCAGGGGACACCCTGTTGATCATGTGGGGCCAGTGGGGCATAATTAACCCTGTTTAATTGCCCTAAGTAGCCTTTCGAGAACACTGGGAGTGCGGGCACTCTCTTTCCACTCTCCAAAGCTCCGGAGTGCCAGTACCCGCCAGAGGGAGGCCTTTACATACATCTGGTACTCCAGGTTTCATGTCCACTGCCTTGGTTTTTGTGGCTGCTGCCTAGGTGATGCCCCTTAATCATCTGGCTCTGGATGCCAGGGAAGGAAGTTGGGCTTGTGTTCCAAGGCCTCATGAGACTATAAGAACCAAAGAGAGTTCTTGGCAGGCTCCACCCCCAGGGCATGACACACACAACGGAAAGAACACACTCCCAATCTACCTGTGAAAGACGCCTATTTGCTTGTCCAGAAGTTTCAGCCTTAGGGGCAGGTTTCAGGTCTGGCACACTTATAGGGGGTTACAGAGACTCTCTTAGTGAATGGAGGCTAGTGGATACCATCTTTGTGTCCTCTGCCTCACTACAGCTTGCTCATATCTCCCAGATAGGAGTGTATGCAGTCTCCTGGAGCCCCAGTTGTTGACACTGCTACTCCGGGAACTCCAGATCACCTGCCTCCGGTAGACAGCAGAGTTGACACTTGTGGTGCTACAGGACTGTATACGTCTTCATACTTTAAAAGCTATTACCTCAGGGTCTGGCTTCAAACAGTCTGACTCTAGATGCTGAATGTCATTCTTCCCTTTGGGACACTGAATGGGCTTGGCACACTCTCAGCTACAGGGATGAGAGCATATTAAAGATATGATAGACTTCTTAGACAATCACAAATGTTTGAGAGAAGACCTAGAGCTAGGGCGGGGTCAAATGATAGGTCCATCTCCTATACAAGGCCACTCCTTTAAGCTGAGAGGTGGCTATTTCATCTCATCTAATGCATAGAAACCAACAGAGAGAATCAAGAAAAATGAAGAAACAGAGGGATATGTGCCAAAAGGAAAGAATAAGAGAAAAGCCTAGGGGACAACCTTAATTAATAGAGATGAGTAATTTACCTGATTTTTAAAAAAGGCTCAAAGAAATTATCATAAAGATGCTCACTGAGGGGCACCTGGGTGGCTCCGTGGGTTGAGCGTCCAACTTCAGCTCAGGTCATGATCTCACAGTTTGTGGGTTTAAGCCCTACATTGGGCTCTGTGCTGACAGCTCAGAGTCTGGAGTCTGTCTACAGATTCTGTGTCTCCCTCTCTCTCTGACCCTCCCTTTCTCACACTGTCTCTCTCTCTCTCTCAAAAATAAATAAAACATTAAAATTTTTCTAAAGATGCTCACTGAACTCAGGAGAAGAATGAATGAACACAATGAGAACTCAAACAGAGAGAAAATATAGGTGCCAAATAGAATCACAGCGCTGAAGAACACAATAACTGAACTGAAAAATAAATGCATTCCTGCTTAAATCCCAAAAAGATGGGACAACATAATGGAAAGCCTAGTGGTCTGGAAGTTAGTAGTTCTTCAGTCCAGTCATCGATTGCTCCTGAGTTAGAACCTGCCTCTTGGTGAACTGGGTGTTAAATCAGGTATTTTCTTACATGTCTTGCAAAGTTAATACACTTTGCTTTGAACTTGCTGCCAAATAGTTCCTAGGACTCTATCTGTAGTTCATCCCATAAATAGAAAAGAAGGCTAAAGACGCACAGGGAAGGTACGAGGACAGAAGACCATGCTCTCCTTTTGCTTACGGTCTCTACCATCCTGCTTTCCTTCCTTCTGTAAGTCAGGATGATTGGAAGAATTAGACACACTTGTAGAAAAAAACATTTTCTTGGTCTATTTCTCTCCTTCAACAAACAAAAAGCTATGTGTTCTCCTTTATCATGTCCAGTATTCAGAAATTTACATTCCAATATTGAGGCACTGTGTAAGGAAGCATAACCTATTGAATGCAATGATAGCCCACCCCTGTTGCTCTGACCCTCCAGCTTATTCTCCTCAGGAATAGCCCATTAACTTCACACTGTAAATTATTTGCCTCTGAGAGTATCTCAGACATCCCAAATCATGGACATGAAATGTACTGTGAAGAGCACAGTGTCCCTGAACTCCTCAGACATCTTAGAAACATCATGGATAGGCTGGTCGGCTATGGTTGTGGTAAGTGAAGGATTTGGCTTGCTCTGAGAGAGAAAGCAGGGGTGGTAAATGCCAGCTGGCATAATCAACTTCATCACAGATTGCCCCAAAGCGGGAAGTTCGATACCACCTTGCCTCTTCTAAATCTCAGTTGTTAGCCTCTCCATGGACTCCTAGGAGAGTTTTAGCCTCTGGGAAAAAGACATGAAGTGAATTCTTTCTCAATAATCTAACCTTAGGCAGCATAGGGTTAATAAGATATTACCCCAAGGGCTGAGAGATGGCATCCAGCAGCACTGGAACTTCTAGATCCATCTTCAAGCTTCATGCCCTTGCTTTATCACAGAGCTGTTAGTCCTCAAAAATCACCAACTCTAAAAGTCCCACTGCAAGCAGGAAACTGCCTGACCAAGGGTAAACCAATCACATTTTTTAACACATAATTGCAAATTATCTTCACATTATTATTTAAAGTGTTTGATAATACAGCCTTATTTTTTTCTGAGTTAAGATACTTACTAGTATTTATACAAACAAGCTGCAACTGCTAATTAAAAATAGGAGGGTTTTTTTTAAATGTTTTATTTATTTTTGAGAGAGAGAGAGAGAGAGAGAGAGAGAGAGAGAGTGGGGGAGGGGCAGTGAGAGAGAGACAGACTCTGAAGCAGGCTCAAGGCCCTGAGCTATCAGCACAGAGCCCAGTGTGGAGCTCAAAGTCAGGAACCATGAGATCATGCATGACCTAAGTGGTAGCTGGACACTTAACAGACTGAGTGACCCAGGCACCCCCAAAATAGGAAGGTTTTTTTCCTCAATAAGAGTACATTCATTTTTTTCTTCTTCTTTAAATGTTTTTCTTTATTATTGAGAGACAGAGCATGAGCATAGGAGCGGCAGAGAGAGGGGAAAACACAGAATCTGAAGCAGGCTCCAGGCACTGAGCTGTCAGCACAGAACCCAACGTGGGGCTCAAACTCACAAACCGCTAGATCATGACCCAAGCGAAAGTCGGACGCTTAACCGACTGAGCCACCCAGGCACCACCATTTTTTTAATTAATTAAGTTATTTTGAGAGATTGTGCACCATGAGTGTGCAAGCAGTAGAGGAGCAGAGAGAGGGAGAGAAAGAGAGTTCCAAGCAGGTTCCACCCTGTCTGCACAAAGCCCAACGTGGGGCTCAAACCCACAACCCATGAGATCATGACCTGAGCCAAAACCGAAAGTCAGATGCCTAACCTACTGAGCCACCCACGCACCCCAAGAGTACATTCTTTACAAGGACATTATTTGTGTAACAATTCCATACAAATAGGATATATACTTAACACAAGAAAGCAAGGAAGGATTTTACATTATACAGAACATTCAGTTGGTTCAATCACGGTGAATGACCCTTCCAACCAAACACTTACTTTTTATATTTATTATAAATATTGCAGTCAGTTCAGTATATGCCACCAATCACACATTTTTTAATATTTACTAGCATGAAGCACACTTAGCTGTTTCCAAAGGGATATGTGATGTAGTCGTCATTTCAGAGGGCATAAGTGATTGAATAACTGTCTGCTCTTTAATGTCCTAACTAGCCATTTCATTGTCTCATCAAGGCCAATGCCTTTGGCTGCTCAAGTTTTGAATATTTTCCATTTAAGTCCTTTCACAAGGCAACCCGAGTGAATTTGTCCTCTCTGAGAGAGTCATGGCCGTTCCATGTCTGGCTTACTTGCAAACACGACTAAAATGGCTTTTCTCATCTCTTCTTGCCCCAACATGGCACCTAATTCTCAATTCCAATGCAATCTCCATCACAACTGACCAGTACAGAAATAACTACCTCTGTGTTTGAATAATAATGTCTCCAGGATGGCCTGATACTTGTGTGTCCTCCTAAATCCCAGACTCAGAATTTAAGGCTCTTGTATATTACCATCTCATCTTAACATCCAATAGTAGGAATAGTAGTTACAACTTCTCCGACCTGCAATCTGTACAAAATTATAGTTTTTCCTGCCCCACCTAATCCCAAAATTAAAATCTTCACTTCCTGGGTTCCAAACAGACTGGACAAGATACTCAGAAAAAGCCACCCATGATGAACCACCTGTCGGCCCTTGGTCCTCAAAGACCGCCGGGCTCAGCAGCGCCTCCTATTGGAGCCTCGGGGCTGCCACTTCGCTCACCTTGCCCACCTCCCCCAGCTCCAATCCTGGCTCCAGTGCAGTGTCCTTGGGAGTCCAGTCTTCTGGCAACTTCCACGCGGAAACTGCCAATACAGCCTTATTTTGACATATAACTCTCAGAGGTGTTCTCTCAGGCTAACAAATTCTACCTTTATTTCAGCTCAAAAAAATTATTTTTTAAGGTAGGGTAAAATGAGTAGTATCAAGTATCATATAACTCCATTCCTGGGGCTGGCATGAATAATCAAATTTTCATTTTATCTTATATCTTCAGAAATCACCAGATCATGTGAACACTTTAAAACAACCCCTTGAGGGGCGCCTGGGTGGCTTAGTCGGTTAAGCGTCCGACTTTCGCTTAGGTCATGATCTCGCGGTTCGTGGGTTCGGGTCCCACGTCGGGCTCTGTGCTGACTGCCAGCTCAGAACCTGGAGCCTGTTTCAGTCTGTGACTCCCTCTCTCTCTGACCCTCCCCTGCTCACGCTGTCTCTCTCTCCTAGAAATAAATAAAACATTTAAAAAAATAATAATAAAAAAAATAAAACAACCCCTTGGGGCACCTGGGTGGCTCAGTCTGTTAAGCGTCCGACTTTGGCTCAGGTCATGATCTCACAGTTGGTGGCTTGGAGCCCCACATTGGTCTCTGTGCTGACAGCTCAGAGCCTGGAGCCTGTCTTCAGTTTCTGTATCTCCCTCTCTCTGACCCTCCCCTGCTCATGCTGTCTCTCTCTCTCAGAAATAAATAAAAACATTAAAAAAAATTTTTAAAACAACCACCTTTACTGCAGATGAAGGCACCTATATATTATGGTGGGGTTACATTGATTTTTATTTTATTCTTGATGCTTTTCTGCATTTTCCCAATTTTCTACAGTATAAAGAAAAGTTGTTATGGAAACTGTAACTGCCATTTGAAAATATATACATTTAATAATATGAAATGACTAGTGTATGGAGCATTCTAGGAAAAAGATGAAAGTCCTAACAGGCCACCATTTTTCTATTCTATATGTCAAAACCACTTAGAAGGTGATCAGTAAACAAGTGCTCTAGGTCTCCTCAGATAGCAGTGAAATAAAAAACTTGAATCCACTAATTATAACAGAAAACACTGAATTATAGAACAATTGATGGTTTGTCTAAGATGGGCAGGTTCTCTTGGGCACTCCTGAGGTGGGGGGGGTGGGGGAGAGGAACCATGTGTAACTCCTATTATTTTGACCACTCCACATTTTGCTCCAGAACCTTCCACATCACCATTAGAGAGGGCATGGTATGGAACCACTGTGAAAAAGTCTTAACTTCCCCATCAGTTTTCCTTCCTTTTTCTTAACAATTTGAAGTTTGCCTTCATCTTTTTTTTTTTAACTTTTAAATTTATTTTTTGAGACACAGAGAGAGATACAGCATGAAGGGAGGAGGAGCTGAGAGAGAGGGAGACACAGAATCTGAAGCAGGCTCCAGGCTCTGAGCTGTCAACACAGAGCCCCACATGGGGCTCAAACCCACAGACCATAAGACCATGACCTGAGCTGAGGTCAGACGCTTAACCGACTGAGCCACCCAGGCGCCCCTGCCTTCATCTTAATTATGCGACTAATGAAAAGACTTTTAAAAAGCTATGTGATAAAAAGTGCTGCTCTTTTGTTCCACAGAACACCAAATAATGAGTCTATTATTTGCATTGAACACTGGCAATTAGATTGACTTGTTTCTAAATTGGCTTTTTTTGTACTTTGGCATAATGTAGAAACAACTTTAATCTTGTAGCTGGACAGGAAACCCAAAAATTGACATCCCGATGAAAAAGATTCATACATTTTTATAAGACTAGGTAACACTTAGAGAGCATTTAGGATGTGCCGAATGGTATTAGCTCTTTCCATGTATTAACTCATATAATCCCTATAGCAACCTGAGGAAAAGAAATATCATTATCCTCATGTTATTTATCTTTTTAAATGTTTGTTTGTTTAGAGAGAGAAAGCAATGGAGGGGCAGAGAGGGTGGAGACAGAGAATCTGAAGCAAGCTCCACATTGTCAGCATAGAGCAAGATGCGGAGCTCAAACTCATGAAACGTGAGATCATGACCTGAGCCAAAATCAAGAGTTGGATGCTTAACTGACGGACCTGCGCAGGCACCCCTCATTATCCCCATTTTAAAGAGAAAGAAACTGAGTCACAGAACAATTAAATAATAGCTAATTAGTAAAGCAGCAAATAATTGATCTGAGGCAGGCTTGATCTGAGACCTGCATTATTGACCCATAAACTGGAACTGTACCATCACCCTGCAAACACTGATCCAGTTTATTAATCCCATTAGACTAAACATAGTGATCAGGACCATGAGCCATCATGTCAGATCCCGGCATTGATGCCTAGCCTGCCACTTACTGGCTGAGTATCCTTAAACAAACTACTTTACTAAGCAAATATCTTTGCCTTAATCTCATACCTCACTTACATGATTGTCATGAGGGTTAAATTAGATAATGCTTGCAAAGCATTCAGCCAGTGTAACCACACACTGAGGCTCCTGTAAATGGTTCCTATTAGAATTATATCTACTTTCTAACATAAATTTTGTCCTCAAAGATAGTAGAATGCATTTAGAATGCTTACAGCCAGATGAGAAACTTCCAAGGAAGAAGGCAGATTCCTTGCTTCAGAACTGAAGAAGAGTCAAAAGCCAAGATTTAGCTGTAGTTGGAAAGTTTTGTAGATCTCAAGTGAGTAGCACTTTTATCTAGTTCTTTTATTTGAGGGCACAGGAAATACCCTTGCAGGG